>NC_084723.1:6268947-6620848 GCF_033807575.1 Cydia pomonella | reverse complement strand
ACAACCTTTATTATTATTAACTTTGCAATTATGTTATATGCATTTTCTCTAATAAAACTTCATTGAAATTAGTTTTTATTTATTAATAATTCAATGGCATTCCATCACAGAAGGGTTCTCATGCTTTAAGAGTGAAGAATAGCTTTGCAGTACTAACGAAATAACTGTACTTTTAGTATGGAATAGCCATTTTGGGAGAAAACGGTTTCCACTAACAAAATGCCAAACGAGCAACAACTCTTGGCCGCTGCACATTGTTCTCTCTAGAAGGACCTCGCAGCGCTTCACACGAATCGAAGATATACATGCAATCGGAATGTTACCATATGCGAACGGCTCTTTACAGAGCCACTCGACAAAAGACATCGGCCCATCAATCCGGATATGTCAGCTAAACGTGGAAGGAATTAGTAAAGCTAAGTCGGACTACTTGCAAAAGTTACTGTACGATATTAGAGCTGACGTTGTCACAATCCAAGAGACCCACACTAAGGACGATCAGGACTTCGAATCCCGGGCAACCATCCAAGGCTTCACGCTGATCAAGGCCATAAATCACCCTAAGTACGGCATTGCTACCTACGTCAAAAGCAGTTTTCAAGATGTCAATCTCATCCACCACGCCGATGGTGGGAATCACAGCCTAATTGCCATTGAAGTCAACGGTCTGCATGTAATCAACATCTACAAACCGCCGAGTGCATCATGGAAAGATAACTCTATCCCTACTTTCGAGCACCCCTGCATCTTTACAGGCGATTTTAACAGCCACCACACTAACTGGCGATACAAAAACGACGATGCCAACGGTATTGCCCTTGCTCAATGGGCTGAGGGTAACAACCTACATTTAGTTTTCAATGCCAAAGACAAAGGCTCCTTTCACTCGGCGCGGTGGAAAAAAGATTATAACCCGGACCTGACTTTCGTCACTCGGGACTGCAATGGTCACCCCTTGTCAACCACCAGGAATGTCCTACACGACTTTCCCAATAGCCAACATCGCCCTGTGCTCTCGGAAGTTGGCATCAAAATACCTGTGGTCAACTCCATGCCACTTCCAAGATGGAACTTCAACAAGGCTGATTGGCAAGCCTATAAGATGAAAGTGGACTCCTGCATCCGCTTTATTCCTGCTACCGCCCGAAACTACGGACGCTTCGTGGGCCTGTTGCTAAAAACTGCCAAGTCTTATATAAAGCGTGGTTATAGGAAGGAGTACATTCCCGGATGGAACAGGGAAAGCGAACGCCTCTATGACAATTTCATCAAAACGGGCGACTGTGATGTCGGAGCTGAGTTGCTTCAGTCACTGGATCAAAACCGCGAGGAAAAATGGAAAGACACTGTCTCTAAATTGGACTTTAAACACTCCAGCAGGAAAGCTTGGCGGACATTAAATAAACTCACTGGAAATAGAATATCGACTCCACCTGCTAGCTCAGACATTCATCCTAACCTGATCGCCAGCAGGATAGTGGAAACTTCTAGAGCAAAAAGTTTGAAGACAGACACCAGGATGATCCAAAATCAGTTTCGAGCCCTAAAACAAAATTTTACTACGGACCCAAGTCTAGCCGAACCTTTCTCCATAGAAGAAGTTTCGGAAGCAATTAAAAACCTGAAACTGGGAAAGGCGGCTGGTACAGACGGAGTGTACAACGAGTTTCTACTAAACCTGGGCCCAAACTCACGCCGCTGGCTGGCTGCGTTCTTCTCAGACATTTTGTCGTCGAATTCCCTCCCAAAAGCTTTTAAAGAGACCAAAGTCATAGCTCTCCTCAAACCGGGAAAACCTGCGAGTGACGCCTCAAGCTACCGACCCATAGCACTCCTGAGCAGTTGCTATAAGCTCCTAGAAAAGCTGCTGCTAAAGCGCATCGGGCCCCTGATAGAAAACATACTACCACCCGAGCAGGCTGGTTTCAGGGCTGGTAGAAACTGCGCTGATCAAGTGCTAGCCCTCACGTCCCATATTGAGGCAGGTTTCCAGAAGGGGCTTAAAACGGGCATCGCCTTCATCGATCTTACGGCCGCGTATGATACTGTCTGGCGAGAAGGGCTACTATTTAAACTCCTCTCCGTAGTCCCAAACATGAAGATCATGAAACTCATTTCAAACATGCTAGCGCAGAGGCTCTTTACCGTTCACCTTGGCAACAAATCAAGCCGACAACGAAAATTAAATAATGGTCTCCCCCAAGGCTCGGTTCTAGCTCCTGCGCTCTTCAACCTATACTCCCATGATCTTCCCATAACCAACGCCAGAAAGTTCATCTATGCGGACGACATAGCCCTGGCCACTCAAGCTAAAGACTTTGCTTCCCTCGAGTTAGTTTTGTCTGAAGACTTGGAGAGGTTGGCCTCCTTTTTGCGAATATGGCGACTCACTCCTAGCCCCGCAAAAACTGAAGTCACCTGCTTTCATCTCCACAACAAACTGGCAAACTACGAGTTAAATGTACACTGGCAGGGAAAAAGACTGACGCACAACTTTGCCCCTAAGTACTTGGGAGTCACTTTAGATCGTTCACTCACATTTAAAGAACATCTTACAAAATTGGCTAGAAAACTGCAAACCAGGAACAACATCCTCAATAAACTTGCTGGTACTTCGTGGGGAGCAAACGCAGACTGCCTGCGCACCTCAGCCCTGGCCCTTGTTTACTCTACTGCTGATTACTGCTCACCGGTGTGGCTGGAAAGTGTGCATACGGACCGAGTCGATGTGGAACTCAATAAGTCGATGAGATGCATCTCAGGCACCATCCTTCCCACACCAACTTACTGGCTCCCGGTCCTATGTAACATTGCACCTCCCAGACTGAGAAGGGAAGAGGCACTTTTAAGGGAAACCCAGAAACTTATAGCAAGAGTGGACCTCCCCGGGCGCCAAGAGTTCCTTAACCCCAGTTATCACCATCGACTCAAATCACGTCACCCACCTTGTAAGCTGGCTAAGGCCCTAATAGAATCCGGACTCAGTCTTAAAGAAAAATGGACTTCTGACTGGCAGTCAAAGACAGCCCGATCTCTTAGTAGCCTAATCTCACCCGGCGTGAAAGTGAAGGGGTTCAGCCTCCCGCGACATGAATGGTGCAAGCTTAACAGATTGCGGACAGGGTTCGGCCGTACCGCACATTTTAAACATCTTTGTGGATGGATCGACTCGCCCAGATGCGATTGTGGCGCTGAATCTCAAACTGTCCAACACGTGGTACAGGAGTGCCCCCTCAGAGCCTATCCTGGAAGCCCCGATGACCTGTTCTCACTTACTCCTGACGTAGCCCAATGGCTGAAAACCTTGGATACAAACTTGTGACATACATGATATATTTTCGATTTACTTGTGATTTTTGTTATGCCATTCGATTAAATAAACTAACAAAATAATAACAAATCTCTTTGATTTTGATGTCGATCGCTTCAGCGTAATACTATAAATGCAATTTTTAAAAGCGAAAGAATTCGCTTGAAAAAATTGCATATTTTGAAAAAAAGGAAAAGCACTGAGAAAACCTAGTTTTTAATTGTGTCAATGTGTACACTAAAAATCATAGAGAATGGAAAATATTTAGAAGTGGAAAAACATTTTCTCTTTTGGGATATACGTGGTATATTTCCCTTTTAAGTACAATAAGGTTCTTTTTATCTGAATTTTCAACCAAAATTTTAATATAAAGGCCTTTATTATAACGAAAGTCACAAATAACGTAAAATATTCACAAAATCTTTTCAAACGTATGTGTTGTCACAACAATGAAGTTGGCTATATTTTTCCCACGTTTATTCGCAAATCCTTTCTCGCAACTGAAAATATAACTTTATTTTCCACCACTCGCAATACTTTCCATGACGAGCGCAGCTACCACAGATCACCATCCTATAGATGCAGCATGTGAAATGACTCGCATTCCTCGTAGCCCATATTGATACACTTCATTTCAATAGGTGTAGGCATTTCCAAAGTGTCAACCATTTACTGTTTTTCGAAAGATTATCAACTTTTGGGTTATTTCTACTCAGAATCACTAGGACGATCGATTTATAGAGGAAAAAAAGCGTCCCAAAAAAATTACAATTTTGTAACGTATTTTCACATAGATTTTTGTCTGACAATCTTGTTTTTTTTTTTTCAATCAATAGTCCAAAACAAAGTAGATGGCACTATTTTTTTAAAGCCCCGATGTAAATTCTACAACCCATGAATTGATTCTACAATTCATGAATGAATTCTACAACCCAAGATTGACGAGGCCAATACCGAGGGCCTCGTTTTTGCGCCCACGCAGTGGCTTTGAAAAGAATAACTCTCACTCATTTTATAAATATATCTCCACTAGAGTTAGTCCAAGATAACTCTGCAGCAATTTTGAAAGGGCAAGGGTTATTTTAAACATCAAACTTAAATGAAATTATGACGTTTAAAATGACACTTGCGCGTCTAACTTCTATGAAATTATGACATTTAAAATAGCACTTGCACAGTCTGTGCTATCAAAATCGCTGCAGAGTTATCTTGGTCTGTCTCTACACATTTTGTGTTCCGGAGATAATTTTGAATTCTTATCTCCGCAGTATTTATATTGGATGTGTGTGATTTCATTCGTTCATCAGTCGTTTCATTCGCCTCTCTTCGAATCCAAATTCGCTAATGCAGACTCTATGTGAGATCGTCTATGACTGCAACAGAGAAAAGTTTTAATTTTGTCGCTTATCTCATTTCCTCTTCTATGTGGCTGGAGAGAGTTGGAACGACCTGCTTTTTGTGTGGACTGTCTGTGATGTGAAATACTCAATCTAAAGTTATGAATGAAAATATTAATCGACTTCAAAAGTCCCTATAATTTAGGGACAATGGCAGAATATATGTATACAATGCTGTTTTGATATTACGCTCTTGAGATGGAAGAATAGCTTTTCGAATCTAACGAAATAACGGTAATTTACTATGAAAATCCATTTCGGGAAAAACGGTTTCCACTGACTAAATCTTAACAAATCACTTTGATTTTGATGTCGATTGCTTTAGCATAATATGTTCTAGGTTTATAAGTTTCGCTTTTTTGACAAAAAAAAATGTTTTCCCAATTTTGAAAAAAAAAGTAAAATAAACCTAGTTTTTCATTGTGTCATATCATGCTTAAAATCATGGAAAATGGGAAATATTTAGAAGAGGAATAACGTTTTCTCTTTTTGTATGGACGGCCATGTCGTATATTTCCCTCTTAAGCCACACGCCAATTCGACGACCGGTTTGGCCTAGAGGGTAGTGACTCTGCCTCTGCAGCCGATGGTCCTGCGTTCAAATCCAGGTAAGGGCATTTATTCGTGTGATGAGCACGGATATTTGTTCCTGAGTCATGGGTGTTTTCTATGTATTTAAGTATTTATACATATTTATATATTATTGTGTATCGTTGTCTAAGTACCCTCAACACAAGCCTTATTGAGCTTACTGTGGGACTTGGTCAATTTGTGTAATAATGTCCTATACTATTTATTATTTATTTATTTACTATTTAGTATAATTCGACCGTGCACTGAGATCAAACCAATATTAGAATGACATTGGAACAGTTTCAGTTAGCTGTCAGATTTGTCCGCACAAGTATTAGTGCGAGCGAGACAGGTAACTGAAACGGTTCCAATATCATTCATCAGTTTGATGTCAGTCCTTGTTAAAATAGCCGATCCCAGCATTTTCCCGCTTTGTAGAGGAAAGCGACTAGGAAGAGAGAACCCACTGAGCGGGTTCCCAGCATTCAATGTATTTCTACGGAGATACAATCCTAATATTAACTGGATCAGCGCTTGCGCTAACTTCTGTCTAGTTATCGTCACGCGCTGATACTATTTCTCCGACTGGCATATTGGCATATGACTGATCATAGAACTTAGCTTCATATTTTAACTCATCGGTTGACTCACGGCCCGATTCTTTCGTATCTTAAACAAAAAAGTCACTTTTCACACTGACATATCTGATACATATCGTATATTATGTTATAAAAAAATACTGTTCATTATATAACTTAAGGTCGAAGGTCTTAAGAGATCGCTTACAGCGATAATACCGCCTGTAGCTATCTTTATTTAAATTGTAAATCTGTTTATATATTTGTTTTCCTTTGAGGTACACTAAAGAATATTTACTTATAGCGACTCAATACCTCCCGTTTTACCTTAGCGAAAACGGAAGCTGAGTGTATAGTGGAATACATTACAGATATGTAATGTATTTAATATACGTTGTATAAGCTTATATTACAGATTTCTAATCCGTTTAATATAAAAGCCGGAACCCTAATTTTCCTCCAAATTCCCCCGTGAATAATTTATTTACAGCATAAGGAAATGTTATTTGCAATGTCAACCGTTTATTGAGATGAATATTTGAACCCATGTTTGGAAGAAGAAATGTATATTCGAGGGTATCCGTCAAGTAGGTTCAGGTCGGTTATTGAGGGCGAAATTGGACGTAATGAGATATGATTTTTCTATGACATTTTCCATTGCTCTGGGTCCTTTTCTATAAAACAGGCTTAACGCAAATTTAGTATACACCGCGTTTTTATTCTAATCAACTTCATATTGGAGATAATTAAAAAAAAAATATCTTATAAGGCTCTTACGAGCATATACACTTGCTTTAGGGCTCGTTTACATATTGATTAGTGTTTAGTACGAGTGTATATATTTGCTACTAAACGTAACTACTATCTCGGACGATTGATGTTTTAAATGACCGTGTTACAACAACGCTATATGCAACATTTAATTACTTATTTTTCTAAAAATAACTATGCCATTTAGTTTCCTTAAACGTACTTACCCATGCCCCAGAATTAACGGAATTAAATAAAATCACGGTGTATACACTAAGCTACATAAAGTGTAAGGAAACGCACCGGAAAGCCCTTCAAAATATGAAGTACGAAGACACATAGAATCTACTAGTAGTTGTAAAATGATTATAATGAATATTACTTGATTTTCAATAGGATAAATATGATAATTATTCGATTAATGCATTATAGTATTAAGTTACTACATTATGTTGTGTATTTTATAAGTGAAAATTAATTTTCATGAACAATGTTTGGCATATTTCTCGCTTGAAACACAGGGAATCCTAGTTCAGGAACATGTTAGCCGTGTTTTTTTTAAATAAATTATGTTTATGTCTATATAATTTAGGGAAAAGGATCCAACCCACAAAAATATGTCGATATAATTAGAAATTTCTGCCAAAAAGAAGAGTCATTCATTTGAATGACATATTTTTGAGGCTGAATTATTTACATTAAACTAAGTCCAATTGGTCTTCCTGGTTGAGAATGAGACTGCCCTTTTAACTTTGGGTATTTGATCTGAGCCAAGCAGAACTGACTACTTATAGGTCCACCTTGGAGGGTATGGGATGCACATGACACCACTCATGAGTCATGATACATAAACCTACAATGTTAAGATTGCCTGTCAAACATCAAAAGTGCGACAAAAATCGGAATGATTTTAAGTGTCGTTGGAAGTATTAAATTCAGAAATAATTACGTGATTGCGTAAATTACTAGCATTTGTAACAGTACCCCTAGTGTAAATAAATTCGATTTTAAACGTGACGTACGCGTTTGCGTTTAGTCTCATATTGGATTTAGAAAGAGCGCGCCAAGCGGGACGTTTTGGAAACTCAAAATCCTATACAAAATGAGACTTAACGCAAACGCGTTCGTCACGTTATGATGTCGTTAAAATTTACACTAGGGGTACAGTATGTTGATAAAATACGCCATGTTTTGTAATTTTAGCTCAACTACAAAGGAGTGCTCAACCACTTTGAAATGTTTATTGCATGAAACAAAAAAAATGTCGATTTCGGATTTTTATTTAAATCATTGTTCTCTCACTGTTTGAACATGTGATTTATAAGTTCCGAAGCAAAAAATAATTTTTATTTCTAATTTTTATAATTTAATAATTACAAAAAAAATAATTATACAAAATTAATTATTATTATTATTTTTAAATGTATAATTATTATTGTTTTATTATTTTTGTAATTTTCATTTACAACGTTGCTTTTTTCGGCGTTTCTCTAGAATGAATATAGTATGAAATCAAGGTACCTATCTACCATTCTGTAACAGCTAACAGCTTAACAAAAAGTGATGTCTTTAATATCGAACAACTAAGACTGTAAAAGATATATTTTTGAACGCGAATTTTAGAAAATTATCTACATTTGGAAAAGTTATACGGAATATCAGATACTTTTGGCGCGTTGTTTCATCCGCTACTTTTAATGCGGACTGTAGGTATTACACTTTCTGCTGTTTCGAAACCGCAAGAAATTAATCGAAGTTGCGTTCTAAGCTTAAATTGGCAAAATTCAAAAACTCAAGATTTGAAACTTAAAAAAAAATATAAATAAAAAGATTTGCAGGTCATAAATGTCATAATTGAACCTTAAAGTCCTGGATTTTAATCTATTCACCACAACAAGAAAGAATCATGTTTTATATGCAAAAAGATACATTTTATCACATTTTTATATCGTTTTTCTGAACATAAACCGCACGAACGTGTGAAATGGAAAAATCTAACTTAGCTGAGAACACACGTGTTGGGTCTAAATAACCCAATTTACTCGTTTATTTAATACGGTTAATATTTTGCCGCAGTGCTCATATTTTTTCGCTAGGGTATTTCTTTTACGTTTTAAAAATATTCTGTGAGAATATGAAGGTTATACTATGGTAACCAAATAGAACAAAAATAATTATTAATAATAATAATTGACTTCCCAATGCCTGCTGCGACCGGTTCATGGGTCGGTGTTGCGCCTGTGAACGGGTTCCAGCAGGCGTTCTACATGACATTAAAGCTCTCCAAGGGGTATCTACGTGTTGGATCTGTATCCCCACGCAAGCCTATCAAAAGGCATTTATAGGCCCGTGAAATCCAAGGAGATACAAAAACACGTCTGTAAATATAAAAAAAAAACTTAAACTAATTATAGTACTAGTTTTTATTAAATCTACGTATTCAAAAGGTGCCTTTATCAATGAGACATGTCGGCTCTCTTGGGCCTCTACATTACAGGGTTTCAATGTGTTACTAGTTATCAAAAAAACTGTACACGAATTACGCAGTTTTAGACAGGTTCCGCCAATATCGAGTGAAAACCCCAATATCAGTTACTGCATAAACCCTAGTTTCAACTAGTTGCGTCCTCTTGTCTCGAGTCCGAACATATTCTATTCCATTTGCAGGGATTCTGTCTGCAATGACGCGTTTTACCCAGATAAAACTAGTTTTTCGTATGGCGTCGGTGAAAACCAGAGTTAACTGGGATTTCTCAGTAAAAACTAGTTTTTACAAGTATTTAATGTAAAAAAATATTCATTATTCTTAAGTTTAAGTTAAATTAAAAGTGTTTCATTCTCGCTTCACTCGTCGTCGCACCTATATTTCGGCTCTGGCAGAATACCGTAAAAACTAGTTTTAACTAGTGAAAACGCGTTTTCACTATAATCACGTTTTTACTGTGACGCACCTATTTAAGATTGTCCCTAAATTGAAAAATAATACAATAATAGCATAACTCTGAGCGCGGTCAGCAGAATACCCACTAATAACAATCAATTGTTTTTCTTTAAGCTGTATCTTTTACTGAGGTGTGCCAATAAAGAGTATTCTATCTATCTAATTACTATGGATATATTGGATATCCTTGATCAGTACGTGTTGTAGTTTGTTTAGGAATATATTATTCTTCTAGCAACATTATACGTGAAATTTACGTTCTGTCATTCGACGCATATTCAACTCTTCCAATATGGAAGCCTCTACCTTCCATATAAGGAATGAAATCTCAATGTACCAAAAAGTGTCCACCAAAAAACCTTAAATAGATGGTGCTACAATACCTATAATCTTGAAAAAATCGCTTAGGTTCTTAGCTACTCTAGCGCTACTCTGGAGAGTTTTGGAACTATTCTTATAGCTGACAGCTGGAAACTTTTGCAACAGTTCTGCCTATGGAGATTGCATTCCATATCTTCAAAGTTGCATTCAGTCATTTCCCATATTGAGAATACGACTTGACAAAAACATGTTATGGCCGATACAACGTGCCTGCTGAAATTTTATTTAATGTCAAAATATCAATTCCTTTCGACTTCGCGCCATATGCATTTTATTTTGTTGTGAGTGGACACTGACTGACATTGATTAGTGAGAAAAGAAGATCATAGAAGATATAGGGCCCGTTCTATGAGGAAAACGCAAGTAACTATCTCACTGACCACAGGTACTGTTCAAATTCATTATTATTTCCGTCTTTCTTTATTCTGTTCCTAACATAGTCATTCTCACAAATACCTAAGATATTATTGCTCCGCAAATCTCGCAATAGTAGTGTTTTTTTGAGGGAAATTCGTAGTACAATAGATAAACGTAGCGTCATTCATTTTAGGACATCCTCCGAGCGAAAAAACCCCGACCTCGCACTTTATTGATGATATAATTTGCGGACTCGATATTATTTTGCCTCGGACGAAATATCAATAATGGTTTTGTGGTTATTGAGGTGTCTGGTGAAAATAAGTAGTAAAGTTTTTATTGATAAATAAAAGAGAACTGAAATAAAACTGTAGAAAATATTTTTAGAATACTTTATTTTGTACAAACAAAAACACTTTTGATTGACCATTTGTAGATCTCATGTCGTCGGAATAAGGCTTAGAGCGGTTAAAGACTAGCGTTTTTTCTGCGCGTGTACAGTCGTTTCGGCGTTACGCACTTACATGAGCGCTATATTTGGCTATGTTCGGTCTATACGCGCTTACACGTGCTTCCAAAAACGAGCTTATAGTAACGTATAAAACGCTAGTTTTTAACCAACTTTACGAATGATAGAGAAGATATACCAGTGACGATGGTATTGATTACATTACATACATTTGAGGCAGACATTGCTTCACGGGGATCTATGTATATCGATTATGAATTATAATGTCTCCTTGCATTTCAACGATAACCTGCGACTAAATGTTGTAAATTAAGTATATAACAAATACCTATTTAATACAAGCGTAATAATTAGAATTTTTTCAAACACTATTCAATTTCGAAAAGTACACCTAAACGAATGACACATTTAGGCAACTCGGTAAAGTTTCCAAAGGCGTTCCCTAGGGCGCAAAATATATCTTTTACCCACACGTGGATGGACGCTAATTTATTTTAGTGTACGAGTACAGTTTCTCATTCATAACAATTTTTCCTATATCTAGACAAATATAAGCTGATTTTGAAAGGATGAAATCGAGATTCCTGGATCACTTTCAACAGTTAAAAAATATACGATAGTTTATTTATATTTGAAACTAAATTGAGAGTTCTCACAACATCTTAATTACCTTAATACATGAAACAAACGAGCGTTTGTGAAGAATCTTTTCGTATGGTTACTCTATTACCTTATCTGACTGATACTAAACAATGTATCCTCTTTGACTGCCTCGACCCAAGTGAACGAGCCTGTCCAACTTGCTCCATGTCCTCACTACCTACCGTGTTGCCAGTAGTATCATGTTACGGACCCAACTAGCCCTGTATTCATTGGGGTAACCAGAGTAAAATTAAAATTTAACAAGCAGAAACGTCTATCGTTATAATCAATTTAAAAGTAGAAAAAATGGTGGGAAAATTTGCTGCCTATGGATGAGGTCTGGGTGGCTCTGTTAAGTCAGTTGGCAGAGCGCTGGAATATCGATCCAGAGGTCGTGAATTCAAGTCTCACAGGCAGTAATTTTTAAATTTTCAGAGTAAAATTATTATTTAACTGCTAACTTAAATGTAAATGTAAATAAAACATGTCACGTTTGCTTCGTTCACAAGCACTGTTAATCCACTGGTACACTCACCAAGTACCTATAATATAATTCCAAATACTATTCAATTTAGAAAAGCACAACAAACGAATACCTTTGTCCCGCCCACACTTTCGGGCACTTTGCTAAAGTTTCCAAAGCGCAGGGTGGTCTCTAGGGAGCAAAATATATCTTTCGCCCCGCACGTGGACGACGGTTATTTCTTTTAGTTTAGGAGTACAGTTACAGTTTCTCCTTCGTGACCATTTTTCCAATATGTAGAGAAGCTTAAGTTTAGAAGAGAGAAAGAAATTCCCGGGTAAAATCGAGAAAAATTTGTAAAAAAATAAGTAATAAGAACACACTTCGATTATGAATCCCACTACGTTGCAATGAGATATTAATGAGATGCCAATGAGAATAATTTATTGAAGCGGTTATTCCCATCTATGCCCGACGGGACAAATGGGAATGCACGCGCCACCGTCCAACTGTTTTAGCACGCCTTTACATACTTTCATATTTGCATTGACAACCGCATCAACCAACCAATAAAATCGATATTTAATTTGGAGTTATATTTATTTATTTATTTATTACTAGACCAACACTACTTTTTTAGACCAGTAGCAGCTAGTTGCACTTAACTATTATTTTATGTTTATTTGTGTTATATTAATGTAAATATTTCAGCATAGCAGTAATATACTGTTAACTTTAAATAAAAAAAAGACGTGTGGCACTCGGGGACTGCCGCGGTAAAGCTATTGCATAGCATTTTGTATCAACTTATGCAATTATAATTATTTATATATTTTATTTATGCAGTATTTCTTTTTCTTTGATATTAATTCAAGTTACACTTTTTGAGCATGGTGACCGATAAGAAAACAAATTTTTCTTTTATTAAATAAATAAAAAGTTAATATTGTTTAAAATATTTTTATTATTTTACAATACATGTGGGTTTTATTATCTTACAGTAGCTGTTGGTTATTCAGGAATATTTATCATTGAAACTATAGGTTTATGATAAGTGAAATAAGAAACATAAGTTTGCGACTTAATATCCTCTAAATACCTAGAAAATACCGCGTCAATGGTGGTCCCATATTTTGTTGTGGACTCTTGTGGATCATTATTCATTTTCAAATTCAATGTTTTTGATAGAAAAGTTGTCAACCGCTCTGATTTTTTATCAGCGAAGTTAATGTTGAAATCGCCAGCCAAGATAAGTGGAAATTTATTACCATTTGTACCAAGTCTTTTCGACCCTTCTTCAGTGTACTCCAGTAAAGTGCGATGAATAAAATGCTCCACCTCGTCCAATTTTGGATTCGGAGAAATGTAAATTGCTACCATAACTATTTGTAGGCCATTTCTAAGTTTGCATAAGCACGCACAAATATCTCCAACAACTGAGCGCCTAACATTAACATCGCTAACGTGTGCAATATTTATTTCAATATTCGGAGTCATAATATTAGTAATATCGTCTTTATTTTGGTAAATAGATACCCCACCTTTTGAAACAGTATCTCGTTTGAACTGAACAATACAATTAAAATTAGGTATTTCAATCGGATTATCATGCGTCATGCAAGTTTCGGTAAGAAGTAACACATTTGTTTGTCTCGTAACTGAATCTTGTAAATCGTATTTATGACTATTTAGACTTTGGCAGTTGAAATGGTTCTTGAATTGAAGTTTGTAAATGATGAATTATAGTCATAAGAATATCTCTTTGTTGATCATTGGCCATCCGCATTAAATTATAGAATTGTTGATAATCCATTAAATTTTCTCTTTTTTTAGCTACAGCGCCAAGTTTATGCAGAGATGCATTTTGTAAATCAACGTTAGCAGTTGAGTTTGGATCACGTAGCAATAAGTCATAAGGATCTCTTTCATGCAATATATCAACCGCTCTTAATAATTAAAAACAGACATAGGCAGATGATACAGAAAAGAGGATATTGGTTTTTACATTATAAGTGCAACCTACATCCTGAGACAATTCCCACTAGGATTTATAAAATTTTGTAAGTTAGTATTGTATGAAATCCAAATAAAAATTGCCTGTCCATTTTAGACTGTTATCCCTAAATCAGTTTAAGCATAAACTATTGATTTTTTTAAATTGCGAGGCCAACTTGGTCGGATTCAACGCCACCAAAACACAGGCGTGTCTTTTCACCGCAAAACGGAGCCAGTTCACCTTGGCTCCCACTTTCCGAAATGTGTCCCTTCCCGTGACTAACACTTTAGAGCTTCTTGGTCTAAGTTTAAAATCGAACTTAAACTTCGGGTTGACTATTGAGTCCAGGGCTAAAACTGCTGCCAAAAAACTTGGTGTCCTATTTAAGGTGAGGCGGTATTTCACGCCAAAACAGCTTCTCTCCCTATACCAAGCACAGGTCCGCTCGAGCATGGAATACTGCTGCCACCTATGGGACGGTTCCGCCAAATATCAGCTGGCGGCCCTGGACTCGATAGAGCGCCGGGCTCATAGACTTTTTGGCGATGACCCATCTATCAAGTCAAAATTACAGAGCCTTGAGCATCGCCGTCGAGTCGCTAGCCTATCGGTGTTCTATCGGATACATTTCGGGGAGTGTGCACAGGAACTGCACGATCTGATCCCACCTTCCCCTTTCCATCATCGGACGTCCAGGCGTGGGGAGCGAATGCACCCGTTCGTGGTACACATTCCATTTGTTCGCACTAAACGGTTTGCCTCCTCTTTTTTGTTACGGACGGCTAAAGAATGGAATGCGCTCCCGCCCTCTGTATTCCCTGATAAATATGACCTCGGTCTCTTTAAAGCAAGAGTGAATAGGCTACTACTGAATCGGTGAGCTCCATCTTAGGACCTGTCTTCACTTTCCATCAGGTGTGACTAGAGCCAATCGCCGATCAGTTTTTATTAAAAAAAAAAAAAAAAAAATCAACACAACACAATTTAACCACATTACTATACAATGTAACATGCCAAACTCGTCTCTATTACTTACTAAATACGAGCCAGACGACCGCACTTAATTTTGCACTCGATATTACATTCGTTTAAAACGTACGAACATACAACTTTAAGCTCTATTGCTTACAAGAAAGGTGTGCGAAAAGATGCATTGTTACGTATGTGGATATCACAGTTCGCTTAACTCACGACAGATGGCCGATCACACACGATGACAGATCCGTGCCCGTCGGAGTGGGGAGCGTGAGGTTTTTTCGTTACGGAATTTCTGGATTCGGTCCCCGCGCTCAAGGCCCGCGATAGAAGCTATGCAATAGCTTAAAAAACCTAATAATTCAGGCAAGTTTGACAACCGGTCTGGCCAATGGGTAGTGACCCTGACCCTGTCTATGATGGTCCCGGGTTCAAATCTTTGTAAGGGCATTCATTCATGTGATGAGCATGGATATTTGTTCCTTAATCATGGTTGTTTTCTATGTAGGTATTTACGAATTTATAAATATGTATATCGTTGTCTAAGTACCCACAACACAAGCCTTATTGGCCTTACCTTGGGACTTAGTCGATGTGTGTAATAATGTCCTATAAATATTTATTTATATGTATACATGTTAAACTTATGACGCTCTTCTTTTTGCGTCGGAAGTCAAAACTAGAGTGTCCACTATAAACATTTGGTAGTCAAACATTGGCATATTTGCTTCAGCCTGTCAACAATGAGGACGGTTTTTACACTAAGTTAAAACTTTTTCATCAGAAGCAATGTGCCACATATGGTACAAAAAGAAACGTTTGTTATTATAACCCTAGTACCATTACGTTTATAGCCGTAACTGTTCATACCAGAAGCCCGATTCTGTTCTAACAATTTGATATGGTTTTCATTATACCCCGGTTTGGCAAGTTAAATTAATAAAATATCAAAAATGTCAACTGTCATTTCACTTCAAGTATTATCCATCACAATACTTCTTTCCAACAGCCACAGAATGAAATTTCTTCATTTTCATAGGCTTAAAAACTCTTGACTTTAGGAACGCCAGGGATTTCCAATATCAGGGTAGTTTTTGGACCTTCAGTCCACCTTCATTTGGGAAATCTGAGCTTCCAGGAGGAATTCTGTAGCGAATTCCAATGGGTCGGCCACTTCTGATGTCGGGAATCGTGGGCGTATCATACTAGCTACAGCAAATCAGAACCTTCAATAGGGAATGACGACAGCTTTCAATGAAATAAGATGTTCAACTGTTCGATGTCCGTGTACATTATTTTTTCCTGTTCTTAAACATATACTCAAACCAGCCATTAACTAGCAAGTTGCTTGAGCATCACTTTCTATAGGAGTTAGAAGATTTAGTATTTTTTTAGTACTTTGGAGGACAATTTCTCCCAATAGGTTGAGTTTGGGCAGCTAAAAAAAATACGTGTCCGTTATTTTAGACTACTTTATAACATATATAAATATAAATGAAATCGGAACCGGACAGTTGGGTACCTTTCCTTGTAAGAAGATATAAGAGATTAAGAGAGAGAGAGAAAAGGAGTGAACTCCTTTTAATTCCACACTCCATAATTCCTTGCTATTGTTATGGATAACTCTTGAGTCGATATTTAATTAATCACTATTAGCACTGGGCTATGGTCATCAGGCGTCTCATGCGCACCAATAAGTGTAAGCGAGATGCCTTACATTTGTATTTGTGGACACCAATCAGCGTAAATAGCTCACGCCTATTGCTGCAGTGACGCACGCTGTGTCAAAGTAGTATCAAAACAATATGAAAGCTATAACAAATTGTTACAACAGAATCGAATACAAGGTTATTTCTATTGTTTTTCGCTTATTGAGTTCTGCGCAAATTCTGTACGCATGCGTGAAGTTATTTCATATTTCCCTTGGGATCATCCCCGGGTAAAAAAATGAAATATACAGCTTGTCTTGACGGGTACGAATTTTCATAACAATCAGTCTAATAGCGACTAAGTTCCGTCTAGGGATTTTAAATATCTATATGAATTTCATGAAATATATAAAAAAAAAGACGTGTGGCACTCGGGGACTGCCGCGGTAAAGCTATTGCATAGCATTTTGTATCAACTTATGCAATTATAATTATTTATATATTTTATTTATGCAGTATTTCTTTTTCTTTGATATTAATTCAAGTTACACTTTTTGAGCATGGTGACCGATAAGAAAACAAATTTTTCTTTTATTAATTAAATAAAAAGTTAATATTGTTTAAAATATTTTTATTATTTTACAATACATGTGGGTTTTATTATCTTACAGTAGCTGTTGGTTATTCAGGAATATTTATCATTGAAACTATAGGTTTATGATAAGTGAAATAAGAAACATAAGTTTGCGACTTAATATCCTCTAAATACCTAGAAAATACCGCGTCAATGGTGGTCCCATATTTTGTTGTGGACTCTTGTGGATCATTATTCATTTTCAAATTCAATGTTTTTGATAGAAAAGTTGTCAACCGCTCTGATTTTTTATCAGCGAAGTTAATGTTGAAATCGCCAGCCAAGATAAGTGGAAATTTATTACCATTTGTACCAAGTCTTTTCGACCCTTCTTCAGTGTACTCCAGTAAAGTGCGATGAATAAAATGCTCCACCTCGTCCAATTTTGGATTCGGAGAAATGTAAATTGCTACCATAACTATTTGTAGGCCATTTCTAAGTTTGCATAAGCACGCACAAATATCTCCAACAACTGAGCGCCTAACATTAACATCGCTAACGTGTGCAATATTTATTTCAATATTCGGAGTCATAATATTAGTAATATCGTCTTTATTTTGGTAAATAGATACCCCACCTTTTGAAACAGTATCTCGTTTGAACTGAACAATACAATTAAAATTAGGTATTTCAATCGGATTATCATGCGTCATGCAAGTTTCGGTAAGAAGTAACACATTTGTTTGTCTCGTAACTGAATCTTGTAAATCGTATTTATGACTATTTAGACTTTGGCAGTTGAAATGGTTCTTGAATTGAAGTTTGTAAATGATGAATTATAGTCATAAGAATATCTCTTTGTTGATCATTGGCCATCCGCATTAAATTATAGAATTGTTGATAATCCATTAAATTTTCTCTTTTTTTAGCTACAGCGCCAAGTTTATGCAGAGATGCATTTTGTAAATCAACGTTAGCAGTTGAGTTTGGATCACGTAGCAATAAGTCATAAGGATCTCTTTCATGCAATATATCAACCGCTCTTAATAATTAAAAACAGACATAGGCAGATGATACAGAAAAGAGGATATTGGTTTTTACATTATAAGTGCAACCTACATCCTGAGACAATTCCCACTAGGATTTATAAAATTTTGTAAGTTAGTATTGTATGAAATCCAAATAAAAATTGCCTGTCCATTTTAGACTGTTATCCCTAAATCAGTTTATTATTATTATTTATTATTTATTGTTCGGAGAACCAACAGCTATAAATTGTACAATAGTTATATATATAGATAACAAAGAGCCAATTATAGGTTCCCACCGGTAGCAACAGGTTAACAGATAATTGGTGGTTAGCACTAGATTTTTTTTTTTTTTTTACAACGTGTTACCACTAATATTTTTAAATATTAATACTTATTATATTATATACTGAACAAAGAAACCAAAACTTATTAGTAATCTTAATACGTTAATCGATACAATAATATGCCAACACATACGACTCGCTCACTCAAGTAATTTGTCTGTTAGAATCCGTCTTATAGTTGTGATGTTGCTATTAAAAACGTCTATATCCCGCTCCTTCGTTAGTTCATTTAGACTTTTACCAGCTCGTAGTAGAAAGCTATTCTTTCTGTAATTACGTGATGAAAAAGGAATTGAGAGGGGAGGGAAGTATCTTTTAGACCTAGATGGAGTATTGAAGGAGAGCTTAGCGAGCAATTCAGGACAATCAATGTTACCATTTAAAATATTAAGTATATAAGCAATATCTGCAATCTGTCGACGTTTATGTAGTGGGATAAGGTGATGTTTTTTACAAATATTCTCATAATTGGATGAATTATAAGGAGTTTTCATTTTAAAGCAGAGGTATTTTACAAACTTTTTCTGTATACGTTCTATTCTGTTAATGTAAATATTATAACTGGGGCTCCAAATTTGAGACGCATATTCAAGTTTACTTCTGACATATGTACAATAAAGAACTTTTATAGTTTTAATTTGGGTAAAATGTAAAGAACTACGCATTATGAATCCCAAAGTCTTGGTAGCACCAGTTACTATATTATCTATATGAGTATCAAATAAAAGCTTTGAATCATGGGTGACTCCCAGGTCCTTCATACATGACACAGATTTAAGCACATGATCATTTAGCTTGTATGAAGTTGGAATTGAACTTTGTTGTCTAGTGAAGGTCAAAGTAAAGCATTTAGATACATTTAGATCTAATTTATTGGTCTGGCAATATGCAACAAGACGTGTAAGGTCATCTTGTAAAAGAGCAGAGTCATCCAATGAATTAATTTTGGTAAAAATTTTCATGTCGTCAGCGAAACATAGCAATTTGGAAGTGTGGAAACAATCACTGATGTCATTGACAAATATATTGAAAAGCAAAGGCCCCAGCAACGATCCTTGAGGAACGCCACTGGGAACAGTTACCCAGCTAGACACATAGTTGTTAATGACAACAGCTTGCGACCTATTGTCAATATAAGACGTGAACCAGCGCAACAGATCACCGTGAATACCCATATTACTTAACTTGAGGATTAGCAATTTATGGTCAATTTTATCGAACGCTTTACTATAGTCTGTGTAAACTACATCTACTTGACTACCTTCAGACATGACTTTAGTTACATAATCATTAAGGAGTATCAAATTTGAAACGGTAGACTTACATCGCAGGAAACCATGTTGGAAAGGACTAAAATAATTCTTAATTGCCGCATATACTTGAGTATAAACTAGTTTTTCAAGTACTTTAGCAAGTATACAGAGTTTTGAGATTGGCCTATAATTAGTTACTTCCGTTTATGGGCCTTTCTTATGAACGGGTGTAATGTAGGCTGATTTCCATATGGAAGGGACGTTACATTCAGCAAATGAGCGCTTGAATAGTAGAGATATTGGAATCACAATTGTATTCGCGCAATTAATCAGAAAGAGGGCCGGCATATCATCAGGTCCAGCTGATTTGGACGGATCCAATTTTAACAGTAACTTTATAAGAGCATCTGAGTTAACTTCTATATTACTTATATGTGAGATAGAACCACCCACAGAGTCAACCGGCACCGCTTGATCAATACTAGGCGCAGAAAATGTTGTATAGAAATAGTTAGAGAAAGCCTCACATATATCAGCGGCCGTATTGACCAATCTTTCGTCATACTTTAAACAACTCGGTACACCATGTGAGCTAGAACGCGACTTAATGTAGGACCAAAACTGCTTCGGGTCTCTAACGATATTATTTTCGAGGCGTCGAACATATGTTGCAAAACATGACTGTTCAAGTTTTTTGACCCTGTCCCTTTGAAAATTAAAAGAGATTAAATCTGATATATTGCCATATGTACGGAATTTTCTTAGATATTTAGATTTCTCTTTGATAGCTTTTTTTAGCGCGGGCGAATACCACTTAGGAAAACTATCAGTATGACATATTTTACTTGGGATATATTTAAATCGCAGTTTTTTAAATGTGGAATAAAAAAAGCTAACCGACTCCTCTAATGAGCGTCGCGAGAATTCATCCTCCCAATTAATCAAGGTCAACTCGTTGTTAATGGAACTATAGTCACCTTTATTGTAAAAATATTTTATGCGAGGAGCGGGTTTTAAACTACTTATTTTTGCAAATTGAATCGAAACTAATATAGCTTTATGATATGGATCAATCGGTACTAAAGGGTCCGAACACTCACTAACATGTACTACATCATTGGACAAGACAAGGTCTAATAACTTACCATACTGGTTACGGACATCGTTATATTGATTTAAGTTTAGCGTGTTTAACTCATCAATTAAACTACACTCATCGTTAGTTTTATAATTCGAGGGAATCAAAGTAGAATGCTGATGTGTCCATATAATATTGCTCATATTAAAATCGCCTATTATTAAATACTTGTCATCACACCCACGTAATACCGCTTCACCTAGGCTGTTGAGGAAATTAGATAATTGCTGTGAGAAGGTATTACCATTATTTTGTTTACATAAGTATAAAACACATAGGTGCAGTTTAATTGATGTGTTTTGATGGCCCTTAATAGTCAAGGTCACCCATAGATCCTCGGCTGTTGATTGATAGGTAGGTTGCGGAATGACTGCGAGTAGCTATAATAACGCCACCTCCTCGATTTTGGCCAGTTACAAGCGGATCACGATCTCGCCGCCAAACGACATATCGATCATCAAATAACTCCGTGTCCAATACTCCATCTAGTAGCCAAGTCTCTGTTAGTAAAATTATGTCATAAGATGAAATGTTTAAGTTACGATAAAATAAAGAAGTTTTGGAACGGAGTCCCCTCACGTTTTGGTAATAAATTGTAGGATAAATACCTCCCTCGTTATTATTTAAAGCCATTTACGAGTGCAATATACGCAATAATAAAATATCAACAAATTAACCGAGCTAGGTAAACAGTGAATTAACTTAAATAAGCGTATTAGGTAAAATAACTTCATTTGCAACTGGAAATAAATGCAACGCAAAGTAGAAATCGTAAGAGGACATAAGCGGTTTCTAGTAAGTGCGAAAGAGCGAGTAATTAAGCATAACTTAAAAGGTCGATGATAGACAAAGACAAATATAATTAAGTGAGCATGCCCTGAGCGGCGCATCTGGAATGCGTATAGCGATAAGCCGTGCACCCGATAACAATAAATAGCTGGACCGGCCGGGCCGGGCCATGCAGTGATACTTAAACTTTGGCATACATGGCCGAAATTGTTATTAGCACAGGTAGACACAACTTTAGCGAACAGAGAACACTTTAAAGACAAAATGAAAACTAAGATCCAAATTAAAGTAATCTGTTTAAATCACTTTCGTTGTTAATGACGTGAACTTTCGAGTTGTCATCCTTGCGTACGTGAATCTTCGCAAATTTCACCCACACATATTTATAGTTCTTGGATTTCAATTCGGTTTTCGTTTTTGTTAGCAGCATTTTATAATCAGGTGTTAGATGATCATTTACAAAGATCTTGTTATGACAATCCTTGAATCCGAGTTCTTCCGCTGATATAGTCTTCCTCAGTCTCGCCGAAGCAATGAAGTTCTCTTTAATATATCGATTAACGAAACTAACGATGATGGATTTTTCTTTAGAATTGTGAACAGGAATCCGGGATATGTAATTAATACTGTTGGATTGTATCGGGAACCCAACTATCTCGCCGATGTGTTTCATGATGGTGAAGAGGTTCTCATTATTCTTGAGTGGGACACCTTTAACTTCTAAATTGTTTAGACGGTACCATTGGTCACGATTTGTGATCTCACTCTTAAGCTGAGCTAACTGTTGGCTAAGTGAATTAATTTTGACATTATTTGCTTCGAGATCGGGTATTTTCTTCTCAACTTCGTCTAAACGCAAAGTGCATTTAGTCAAATTAGCACTATTTGATTCGCAAGAATTTTTTACCTCAGCCAGCTCCAATTTTATATCTTTTACGTCTTTCACTAGACCTGGGAGACACGCAAGGTGAACCTCCATTTGATTCAGCTTCACCATAATGGAATCAGGATCAGTAGCCTTGGAAGTTGTAGGTGTTGGCTTTTTGCATTTTAGGCACTTCCAAGCCGCTTTTCGACTAGCGCTGAGTTTTCTGTATTCTTGCTCAGTTTGGTTAGCACAGCAATATCCTATATTATTTTCGCAAGATCCACAGCGAATAGCGTCACTAACATCGTCACCACACAAAGCACACTGCATGATAGAAATATTTGTAAACAAAAATGAAACTTTGAGAAACACTGGCTAGTAAGACAAGTTCCGTAGGCTAATAAGTGGACACGTGCGACGTAGGCGAGCGAGCGCACCAGACTGTTTAAGCATAAACTATTGATTTTTTTAAATTGCGAGGCCAACTTGGTCGGATTCAACGCCACCAAAACACAGGCGTGTCTTTTCACCGCAAAACGGAGCCAGTTCACC
This sequence comes from Cydia pomonella, assembly GCF_033807575.1. Taxonomy (NCBI): domain Eukaryota; kingdom Metazoa; phylum Arthropoda; class Insecta; order Lepidoptera; family Tortricidae; genus Cydia; species Cydia pomonella. The sequence goes on along the minus strand of NC_084723.1, from coordinate 6,597,818 downwards.
TTGGCTCCCACTTTCCGAAATGTGTCCCTTCCCGTGACTAACACTTTAGAGCTTCTTGGTCTAAGTTTAAAATCGAACTTAAACTTCGGGTTGACTATTGAGTCCAGGGCTAAAACTGCTGCCAAAAAACTTGGTGTCCTATTTAAGGTGAGGCGGTATTTCACGCCGAAACAGCTTCTCTCCCTATACCAAGCACAGGTCCGCTCGAGCATGGAATACTGCTGCCACCTATGGGACGGTTCCGCCAAATATCAGCTGGCGGCCCTGGACTCGATAGAGCGCCGGGCTCATAGACTTTTTGGCGATGACCCATCTATCAAGTCAAAATTACAGAGCCTTGAGCATCGCCGTCGAGTCGCTAGCCTATCGGTGTTCTATCGGATACATTTCGGGGAGTGTGCACAGGAACTGCACGATCTGATCCCACCTTCCCCTTTCCATCATCGGACGTCCAGGCGTGGGGAGCGAATGCACCCGTTCGTGGTACACATTCCATTTGTTCGCACTAAACGGTTTGCCTCCTCTTTTTTGTTACGGACGGCTAAAGAATGGAATGCGCTCCCGCCCTCTGTATTCCCTGATAAATATGACCTCGGTCTCTTTAAAGCAAGAGTGAATAGGCTACTACTGAATCGGTGAGCTCCATCTTAGGACCTGTCTTCACTTTCCATCAGGTGTGACTAGAGCCAATCGCCGATCAGTTTTTATTAAAAAAAAAAAAATAAAATCAACACAACACAATTTAACCACATTACTATACAATGTAACATGCCAAACTCGTCTCTATTACTTACTAAATACGAGCCAGACGACCGCACTTAATTTTGCACTCGATATTACATTCGTTTAAAACGTACGAACATACAACTTTAAGCTCTATTGCTTACAAGAAAGGTGTGCGAAAAGATGCATTGTTACGTATGTGGATATCACAGTTCGCTTAACTCACGACAGATGGCCGATCACACACGATGACAGATCCGTGCCCGTCGGAGTGGGGAGCGTGAGGTTTTTTCGTTACGGAATTTCTGGATTCGGTCCCCGCGCTCAAGGCCCGCGATAGAAGCTATGCAATAGCTTAAAATTTCTAATTTATGTAGACATAGAAAGGCAAAGGCGAGCTACTGCGGTACAGGCGAATACCATTACATTGCATACCTATAGTGATACAGTAAAACGTTGTACGATACATGTGCGAATAGATAATTCGCAACTCGTGTCAATTTTGTTTATATTACGTCAGTGGCAAGCAAGCATACGACCCGCTTGATGGTAAGCAGTGTCCGTAGCCTTGGGACGCCTGCAACTCGAGAGGTGTTATATGCGCGTTGCTGACCCTAACACTCCGTAGCCTCGTTGAGCTCTAGCAACCTTACTTATCGAGAGGTTTATTATCTTCCTTATTAATCTTATTATCTTATTGTACCGTACCCACGATAATCCCCTCCCCCAAAAACTAAAAGTAATAACCCCCCCCCCCCATCCCCATTGTGTTCAATAAAAGCACTTTTCCAACATAAACCGAATATGTATAACAAAATCAAATGATTTTCGACATGGAACATTTTTAAAAAATATTTCAGCGAGTCGATTAACGATTAGTATTAGCGATAATGTTCTTTTTAGGCATCTAGATCCAGCTTAGATTTTATCTGAGCACGAGAAAGGTTTCTAAATGTGACCGGCCATCTATTCTTGTAAAGGTCACCGCACACATATCAATGGAATTTTCTTTCGTTTGAAAGGGACTGAACGAGTTCCAAATATAAATAATGAATGTGACAGCCTATATTTATTAAGACGAAAGGGGACGACCGGTCCTCCATACAAACAGTCCCCATGACATGTAAATATTTTATAAAATTAGATGTTTATTTACTATAAGATGTGCCGTTGTGTTGTTATAGTAGCGAAAAGCAAACTCTGTAGGTGCAAATGTTAAAAGTTACTAATTCTTATAATAATTTAAATAATATAATAAAATCAAACTTAAACAAACAAACCTTAATAAATAAATCCGCCGAAGACATCTGACGCCAGCGACTATATGATTTCAACTAATAATATTTCATTATATATTTCGCTTACGCAACGCTTGGTGCCCAGAACTCTACGCGTCTCTTACTCATAACGTTTTTACGATACGTTTACGCGACGTTTATGCTTACGCTCCGTGGGATGTGCACCTAATCCTGTGTCTATGGACGGTAGTCGTAGTTATACTTGGGTGGTGGTTTCACGGTATTTAACAAGTTGGCAAGTGCACGTTAACCTTTACCTAACTTATCCCCTCGTACGATATCAATCAGGGTCAGAACACATCAATCATACATCGGACTGTGGTCATTGTGTTGTGATTGTATGGGTAGCTTTCTTGTAAGAATATAAAAATAGGCATTCTTTCCATTACGGTTTACAACAAATCTCAACACAAAAGAAACCTATAGTAAAAATTACAATGTAAAGACGTAGTTTCGCGAAAAGGTTCCATCCTCTATTTGTCGTTTAAATTAATGACTTTTCTTTTTGACAGAAAGTTAAAATTCTATTGACAGATTAAAACAAGAGGCGTTGGCGTTGAGATTCAAGATAGCGAAGACGTCTCGAGATTATTTTTTTTGTGTTTTGCTCATTCATGGTTTTTAAAGTGTTTATTATACAGTGAACTATCGTGGATACGTGCAGCTAATGAAAAACTAATCTTAAAACACGTTTAACCGTGTTTTAATCAACACCCCGCAATCCATCGTGCATTTTAATAAAGTCCAGCTATCTCTTTACTTAAAGCAACTACCGAACAACGTCATGCTCTACGAGCACACTTAAAACTTACAACGAAACTTGACATTGGCAAAATCATCATAGATTTGATGGAGACCATATTTTAAAGGAAGAAGAAGATTAAAACAAAAAAAAATATTACTACTACTAATTTACTAATCCGCGAAAAGATAATGCGCTAGTCAATCAGTGATAACCCGTTTCGCTTACTAGCTTATTTTTACATGCAATTATTGTTTCCACCCTCCCACCGCAATGATATATATATGTAAATAAATATAACAAACCAACGCCAAAAGCACCTAACTCGACACGTGTTTCGCCTCTACGAGGCTTCCTGAGGAGATGGTGACGGTGTAACGTTCGACAACTGAATGAGCCGTCTAGTACGTTATCTTTTCGCGGATTTGCAAAGTTATATTTTTTGTTTTTAATTAGTATGGATTTCCGCAAAGTAACGCCTGATTCTATTGACAGACTTTCGTGGATTGGATCCTTTTCCCTTAATTACGATTTATTGACACACATCTTCCTCGCGTTGTTCCGGCTTTTTGCCACAGCTCATGGGAGCCTGGGGTCCGCTTGGCAATTAATCCCAAGAATTGTGGTAGGCACTAGTTTTTACCAAAGCGACTGTCATCTGACCTTCCAAACCAGAGGGTAAACTAGGCCTTATTGGGAATAGTCCAGTTTCCTCACAATGTTTTCCTTCACCATAAAGCGACTGGTAAATACCAAATGATATTTCGTACGAGTACATTAAGTTCCGAAAAACTCATTGGTACGAGCCGGGGTTTAAACCCGCGACCTCCGGATTGTAAGTCTCACGCTCTCACCGCTAGGCCACTAGCGCTTATTCATGTAATGACAAATGAAATGGCATTATGGCAAGTTTATTATAGTTTTATTACAATTACATTAAGCGTTACAATTTTCGACGTCCGGTCTAGCCTAGTGGGCAGTGACCCTGCCTGAAGCCGATGGTCCCGGGTTCAAATCCTGGTGTGATAAGCACGGATATGTGTTCCTGATTCATGGGTGTTTTAGTTTTATTATACTATATATATCGTTCTCTAAGTACCCTCAATAAGCTTTATAAGCTTATTGACGTAGTCAATTTGTGTCATAATATTCTATAATATTTATTTATTTATTACACTTCTGTCTTAAACTGTTCACAACAATTTACTTCAACTAATACGCAGTGCATCTAACTCGCACTCCTAATGGTAATATGGTTACTAAAACTAGGGTACCACACCCTAGTTTTAGTTACCCTATAACCATTCAGCTCTCTATCTTAACTATCTTCTAATTCACTTACAAGGATCGCATTACACAACGTGTTATTGCTCAATAAATAATACGAGAGTCCAACGATCGTCCGAGCCAGAGGGCCTACCGCGACGTGTAAATTCGTACGTAAGTATGACAGGGATGCAACACGTCGAGCGTGGTTCGCGGTAGGCCCTCAGAGCACTGTCACATGGAGTGCGAAAGTAATATTTGGATGGTAATACCATCCTGTAATGACCTACGCATGCGAAAAATGGACGTTGACTGTCGGAAGGGTCCGCCAGCTAAAAGTGGCACTGAGAGCTATGGAGCGCGCGATGCTCGAGATAACCCTGCGAGACAGAATTCGGAATGTGGACATTCGCCACCTCACTTAAGTTACCGACATCGCCAAAAGAATTACGCAGCTGAAATGGGAATGGGCCGGCCATGTCTGTCGCAGGGATGACGACCGATGGGGCCAGCGAGTACTGTTCTGGAGACCTCGACTGGGAAGCCGAGGTGACGGAAAACCACGAGCCAGATGGTCGGACTGGCATAGAACCACCGCACACAGAACAACATGAAAATCCATGAAAGAGGCATATGTGCAGCAGTGGACGCAAATATGCTGAGAAGATAAGAAGAGAGAGAATACCATCTCACAATAGCAAAAGGGCTTCCGGCTCTTGCAAGACTGGAAGATGACAGTGAGGTCCATGAATACAAGTGCACTGGCCACTTGTCATAAAGAAGGCAAGAAATTCTAAACTTCTATGGAAAAATCATTCTTCGCCACCGAAGGGACGTAAATGGTGCAATTATACAGCTGTCATATTCTTACAATATAGGGAATATTATGCGAAACTATGCGTAGGGGGCGCTACTACCACAATCCATTACAATCTGAGGGTCTACCGCGAAACAAGCAGAAACAAGCAAAACCTGTCAAAAACAGTTTAAGGCACAGTATGCATAAGTTACTCTATGGTTTACGATAGATACTAGTGCTGCACTCTGGCGGCAGAACATTGTAATCTACTCCCTATTAATAACAACCTCCTGTGACCCAGACGTAGTTATTTAGTTTTCAAAGTTTGAACCCTTTAGTTACTTGTTTTATAAAAGTTCAGAATATATTTGTACGCGGTCATGGTCATGAATTGTAAGCTCACGATACATTGGTTCGTTCAAATGCGCCTCGCTCGCTCTAAATACGAATGAATCCAGGATAGCACTAATGACTGATCCTATCAACTAAACGTCAAACCATTACATATTTACTAGCATCCATAGACGCCGCTTTATGCCCACTACACTACGCATGGCAATCTTATATGATATTGGGAAACTATTCATATTCATTCATTTGTATTAATCATACATTGTCGGCGTTTCAATAAGGAACATGGGTATCCAAAATGATAAGAAAAATATAACTATAAAACTATAAGAACGTCATTTATAAAATAAAAACGGAATGGCGAACTTAATGCCAAAAGGCATTCTCTACCAGTCAACCATTGGGTCAAACAGAGACATTTATGTATATTGGTGCAGGGGAAAATAATAACAAATAATAATCGTCCGAAATACAACCGAAATGTTTTTAATTGTAACTCGATAGATAATTCTTAATACTTTATTAACGCGTATTTTATATTATACTGTAATTCTAGCTATACTAGTTATGTATGTATAATTAAATTTATATTTTTATAAATTTTTCATCTTTTCAGTTACATTTCTGCGTAACAAAATGCTGTGACTGCCTAATTAATATTGTGACATTTATGATCATTACTGTATTGCCTTTTTAGAACCTAGATAAGTAAGATAAGTGAACTTTTTTATACCACGACGGTAGCACGCAAGCATATGGCCCGCCATTAATCATTTAATTCTTATATCTTATCTTACTACTAGGGCGCCAGAATATTTACGTCATATCATTGGAAGAGTTAAATTGTGTTTTATTTATCAATACTAATTTACATAACGTGTGACGAGAATGGCTATACGTATTAATATTGAGGACCATCAGAAAAGATACTGACCAAGGAAAATGTGAATGGACTATGTTAGAGGAGATATATAAGAAGTATAATAAAAACCGGCCAAGAGCATGTCGGGCCACGCTCAGTGTAGGGTTCCGTAGTTACTCTTCCGTCACAATAAGCTAAACTGGAGCTTAAAGTATAGTAAATTGGTAGCCAAGGGATGAAACGGTACCTTTCACCCGAGTTAAACAAATAGGCAAATTTGCATGATCAGTACCTAACTAAAGTAAGTCTTTTTACTATGAAGGGGAAACTTTTTGCGATAACTCAAAAACAGCTAAACTGATCATGTCCACTATAGTTTTCATTTAATGTCTTTCTTAAGCTCTACTTCTATGATTTTTATCATATTTTTTAGACCTATAGTTCAAAAGTTAGAGGTTAGGAGAGGTTAGGGGGAGGACACATTTTTTTTTCTTTCGGAGCGATTATCTCCGAATATTTTCACTTTATCAAAAAACGTTTCTTGAAAACCCCTATTAGTTTTGAAAGACCTTTCCAACGATACCCCACACTCTAGGGTTGAAGCGAAAAAAAAAAATTTCGCCCCCACTTTACGTGTAGGGGAGGTACACTAAAAAAAAAAATTTAGATTTTATTGTACGACTTTGTCGGCTTTATTGATTTATATATCCATGCCAAATTTCAGCTTTCTAGCACTAACGACCACGGAGCAAAGCCTCGGACACAAACAGACAGACAGACAGACGGACATGGCGAAACTATAAGGGTTCCTAGTTGACTACGGAACCCTAAAAATGGGTAAAAAATACCTTAAAAGGGCCATGTAAAGAAGCAACATAAGAAAACTAAACCACCAGCTCTCATACTAAATTATCATGGTAGCGCAAATATGTGCTAACCAAGAGATTCAGCTACGGATTTACGGGACGTGCTGAGCGCACAGCTTTATCTTAATATACCTCACGACAGTGTAAATTCGATGATTATGAGATGTTCCGTCTAGCATGTAAGTGCTCAATGTCCTTTGACTATATCGGTATATATTATATCTTCATGATTTATCCATGATTTGATAATCGGTTTATATAGATTATGGTGCGTATCTGCTATAAAGCGAATCCTACTTCGAACAGTTATCTTATACCTTAAAATTAGATATTCTTGTATATACGAGTATATATATATAAATTTCGGGGATATCGGAAACGTCTCTAACGATTTCGATGAAATTTGCTATATGGGGGTTTACGGGGGTGAAAGATCGATTTAGCTAGGTCTTATCTGTGGAAAAACGCGCATATTTAAGTTTTTATATGTTTTCCGAGTAAAGCTCTGTCTCCCAGATATTAAACATTATATACAAATCTGTTTGTAGGATTAGTATTGATATAATAATTAATTATGTAGGTAATTCATTGATTCATTTTTCAGCTGTGGCGTGTTTGTCTAATGGGGTATGATTTTAATTTTATTTTATTTCAAATAATGATGTGTTCAGATTTTGGCTTAATTTATTTTATTTTTTTAACTGCTTACCAATGTTTCGACATGTGTACTAACAAAAATATGGATTTTTAAAAATTATATATATTTTTTATTATTAGCCTACTGTCCCTGGGCAACGGCCTCCCCTCATTTTCTCCACTCGACACTGTCATAGAACAGTCAAATGCAATGAAACCATTTTGGATAGAATGCGTCCAAGTCGTCTCGCCATCTTCTTTTCGGTCTGCCAGCGCCCCGTCATGCATCGTCTTTGGTGTTTCATGGATCCCACTCAGTAACCATTTTGGCCGACTTTTCCGGGTGCATGCAGCAGACATGTCCAGCGTAAATAAATATTATTCAGAAATGTTATTCATTAATTCATTCTCGAGGTTAAAGCTCGAGATTGATTGAGGTTCTACTATATACGAGTATGTACTTATAATAAGGTCTGTGTTCTCATTAATCTTGTAAAGTCTAAAGTCGTGTGTTGAGCCCACACCACCATCCATCGTGGTCACATCTGTGTGTGTTGTGTGTAGGTAAGTACATAGGGTTATACTTGTACACCGATCAACGAAGACGAAGTGTAATGTTTTTTCTATTCGTAAGTTGAAATTTAAATAAACAAAATTACTGCCACGTGGAAGAGGAACTAAGACAGTTGTCCTGTTATATTTTTTTGGTTTCATAAGGAGCGCGGTGTTGTGGGATTTTAGTTTGTGCTATATAAACATAGTAGTACATTGTGCAACGAGGGGGATAAGTGAAATTTTGGATACGAGTGTGGTAATTCCCGACAGCCGCAGGCTGGAGGACATTAAGACCCAAGTTTGCAATATTCTTCCCCCGGAGCTATATACAATGTTTTTCATCACACTTGCGAAAAAAAAACTAATTTATAAGCGAAATCATTCTTAAATACGGTGACATATCAAACATTCGTCCTCCATTTTGTAATTTCTTGACAGGCATCGAGGCACAGACCTATTCGGCATTCAGCTCAGATTGAAAATTGTGTAAAAATATTTTAAACGGCCGTTAAATTAATCAAATGAAATAATTTTGAACATTAACAAAAGTAATAAATTATAAACGTCAGTATTTTAAAAGTAAATCTCGTTTATGCTAGTTGGTTTGCATGAATAAGTGACATAATTTAAAAAAAAAGATTTTTTATTCACCATCCATAACATATACAATATAGGCCTATGTTTTTCAGTATACCTGCATGAAATAAGATATTTTATGAGCAAGTGTGATGAAAATAAATAAAATTGTCCTTTTTCACGGGAGTAACGCCCGCTGTGATCCATCGTGGGCAACCCTTTTAGCGGCCGCTGGACGCCGCGATTTATTACAGGGCACGTTAAAAATAGCCACTGCGCTGTCCCAGAGACAACCAACATGGATAAGATATCCCTAATGTGCTGCGGTGGCATCATGGTTCCATTTTTATCATTTGTCACTATACCCGTCACTTTCGCGTTTACATGCTTGTTAGAACGTGACAGGCATGGTGACAAATGATAAAACGTCGACCATCTTAGCCCACCTGGTCAGCAGAATTAATATTATCCGCGCGTGACGACAACTACCTAGACAGGAGTTAGCACGCGCGCCGATCCGGTTAAGATAAAATATTCTATCACCATAGATTATTACGATAACACCACTGTATGTAAGTACTAGTTAGCAATGAATAAATTAGTCTAAATTTACTCTCCAAAGGAAACTTTACACATCCGGTCGCTGCCCCTAAATCTAATAGAAATAAACTTCATACCAATTTGATTTCAGTATATTTTTTAAAGCCGGGATGTGATTACCGACTTGTTCAATCAATCTCTTCTTCATCAACTAATCAGCTACATGTATGAATTTTTTGAAGCTGTAAACTTGATTCTACTTCCCGTGAGATTCAAATGTTTCTAATAAACCTGCTATCTATTGTACCCCAGAAACATCTACATTCCGAAAATAAATACTGCGCGCGCACCTGGAATAAATACACCTTATACCGCGCGTCCAGCGACGTCACAGCACACACGGCTGCGCCAGAATGTATGCAAATAAGTTTTTCGTTATTTACATCGTAAAATTGTTTAAGTTTATCTTACATATTTTTTTCAATAGAACATAAATATTCTAATAAAAGTATTTGATATACGTTAGGGAAAAATATTTAACATTGTTAAACTCGAATATATCTTTACAAAAATTATACCAAAAATTTCGGATTTCAAATCTTTGTAACAATTTCATGTTTTTGAACGTGTTTATTGAATAAACATTATAAAATATTTTGCATGCATGTAAGCAATGGGCTTACTTACCTTATTCACGCACATCAAACTTAACCTACACTTGATAAATCAAATTTGGAATATACTTTAAATTTATTCCTAGTAGTTTACTGTAACTTCTGCTAGTGCTATTCATTTATTTGTTTTCATTTTGATTTGAGCAACAAGACCCATATTACAATACCTTATAGACTAACAGAAACCTAAAACTTAACACCCTTTATTCGACAGAACGGCTCTATTGATTCGTCAGATGTTGAGACGATAGGCGTGGTGGGGTAGTATGACAATAGTAAACTGAAATAGAATAAGTCATACACTAAAGAAAAAGCCCTTGAGGTGACGGACCCCGGATTCGAACTGGCGTCTTTGCTATCACATCTAACGCCATGAACCCCTAGATCACCCGCCACAATGCAACCGGTCCCAATTTCTCCACCTCAAAAATCGTCCTCATTAATTGGACTATCACCAGTTGTGATCCATCGAAGGCAACCCTTTTAGCGGCCGGTTGGACACCGCGATTTATTATAGGAGAACGTTAAAAATAGGCCATATTGAGAATTGGGGTGACCTCAGAGAGGTTATTTCTTTGAGATTGTTTCAATATGTTGCCTTTAAAATGTAATAAATTTTTGGATTAATCAGTCTTGACAAGGGCAAAAATATTATTATTCCGAGTGGCTGAGCGGTTCAGGCATCTGTCGCGTAAAGGATGACTCGCGCTAGACCCGGCCGGCCCCGGACCGAGACGTCCGACACGTCATTTTTTATGACGGCTTAGCGGTGATCAGGTGGTGCTTTCCATAGAAAACGAAGCGCCAGAAGCTCCGGCCCGGCCCCGGCCTGGTCTATCGTGAGTCATCCTTAAACGGTAGACGCTGAGAGACATCAAACATGTGCTAAAGATACGATATAGATTAGATGTCACTGTCAATATATCATATCGTATTTCTAGAAAAATTTTGACGTATCTTAAAGTTCGAATCACGCCATCTGCGCAAGAGTCGCATCGTAGCAATGTCTATACATTGCTACGAATTTGTAGCACCATTCCGTAGCGCTCTACATAATCAGCCCGCGTAGCCAACGTACATATTATCGTTCACGCTCCGTGGCGAACGAAACGCAACTGTCACAGTCGCACTAATACGGAAGAGTGATAGAGAGAGATGACTACGCTACGCTACGTAGTCATCTCTCTCTTCGCCACGGAGCGTGAACGATAGGCACGTTGCACGTTGGCAACACGGGCAGATACGCTTTCCGTAGCAAGCGCTACTAAGTAGATACGCTACAACTACTAGAACCCAAGAGTGTTACGCGTTAGTAACGTGTTAAGGTTTTCAACTGGTTTTGATAAGACGTTGACGGTCGTCCTCACGTGGTTCAAAATAATTTTCCTTATCTTGTTTTTTGTATGAGATGATTTTTTATTAAATATTTCTCATATAAATTATAATCTATAACTAGAAAATCATGCAACAGCACTCGACTTTTTTCATTTATTTAATAGAAGACACAAATGCAAGTGTGACAGAATGGTCAAAACAACGAAAAGAATTTTGACCCACGCATGACTTTCACTTCAATCACATGATCAAAACCGTGACAATATTTTAAAACCGAATCGAGCTCCAGTTCGAACTTCAATATCCTAACTTGATTTGATATTAGTGTTGGCCGAAACGTTAATGCAATTGACCTTCAACCATTACAAATTGTACCCATCCGTTACTGTTTACTATCCAATTTGTAATGGCTGATGGTCAATTGCAAGCAACGTTCGGCCAACACTGTTTGATATTAGGGTCATTCTACTTTTTCATGACCAATCCATTGCCAGAAAAAAAAAGTGCGATATATATTGAATTCGTGTATAAGAATTATATTCCGAAAATGTACCCGAACCGAACTAAATGTACCGAACCAAATGACAGGAATTTGTTGACTACTGCTACTTAATCTTTAGCTGTTAATGTAATTGAAGCTTCCGAATGGTTTATTAAATTGTTATAGATGAACCGAATAGGCCAAATATTCGGTTCTTTAAGACTTTAACCAACATTCGGCCGAATATTCATGTTCGGCAAGCTCCATATTCGGCCCATTTCTAATTAAAAGTAATGTCAAATAATTATAACATTTTAAAGTTTGAATGCCACTCCCAGTTACTTACATCACTGCGAGGTTATATCACGAGCTGTCAATAAAACTTGCTGAATAGGACCCAAGGCAATCAAATTACTCTGGACCAAGTTTGCCGAGACATTACCCGGTAACCTGTTGAAGGTAAAGCTGGGTATACACGTGCGTATTTTGTGAAGGGATTTTTTTTTTCTTACGACATTTGACCTCTAACGCCCTCCCCCCCCCCCATTCTAATGCTAGTCCTACTTACATACAATGAAATAAACCATTAAATAGAACCGAGTTACTTTTTCATTTTTATTTTTTAATACCATTGATTCAGAGTGCCAATTTTTCCTGCATCGCCATCGGTGAATCGCCAGAGGATAATATTCAATTAAATATTAAAGGACATTTTATTACACAAATTGACCAAGTCCCACAAAAAGCTCAATAAGGCTTATGTTGAGGGTACTTAGATAACGATATATATATAATATAATTATTTATAAATATTTAAATACATAGTAAACACCCATGACTCAGGAACAAATATCCGTGCTCATCACACGAATAAAAATCCCTTACCAGGATTTGAACCCGGGACCATCGGCTTCATAGTTAGGGTCACTACCCAGTAGGCCAGACCGGTCGTCAAAAAATTATTAAATCTCTCATAATAAATTTTAGTAATATCGGTCTTATTACCCAATGTTTTCATAGGTCTCAAAATGCTTGCTTCGCTATTTCCATGTAACTGGTTTACATTACCTTATCAAGATTGGTGTACACCTTGCTTAGCGGTTAGCAGGTAAATGTGCGAGGAGAACAATGTTTGTGGATCCCTGTCTCATTAGACTGGGGCGGTGGTATGAGGGTTAAGCTTATAGCGGAAAGTTTTTTTTATTTGTTTAGAAACGAAACAAACAAATGATATACAAAAGATGTACCGCAATAAAAGGAAAATGCACTAAAAAGACCTGGAGGCTCATAATTACTGTAATAACGTCTCGGACAAGGAGCATCGTATAATTATGATAGAACTTCACTTAAGGTAAGTTCGTTTAATCATACAAAAATTACGTTAACTGAAATAAGTAAAATTATAGCTAATGCATGCTTCTATCAGATAGAAAAATAACTTATTTATAGTTTTACATGTATGTAAAATGTATAATTGATGGGGCAATAAAGAATATTTACTTACTTACTTACATATTCGAATAGACGTTTATTATACTTAGTTAGGTCATAAGTTATGTCAAACAGGTTTTGACTGATAAAAAAGCTATAGCTTATTATTCATATATATGGGTTGCAAGCTTATTTACTTAATACTGAATTACTTACAATATACTTTAACGTAATTTGCTGTCTCAGTTTTGCATAATATTATTCGAAAAACATTACAAAAAACATGCCAAAAATACGCGACCTACGCAAGGTGACTTTGATCCCTATTTATTGATTTTTCTTTTTTACAAGATTGATTTTTACATGAAACAAAAGCTGACCTTTTACCTTTCCTAAAATATATAATTCATGTGTATTGGTATTGCCAAAATTGCAACTGCATGTATTTTACCATCATTAGTCTCCTAGCTGTTTTCGGCCACAGCAACTGCTTTCTACCGCTGAAAGTGTCACTGGTGCGCTCTCAGGTGACTGACGTAGCCAATCTTAGCAGCGAATGTGCCACACTCGCAGCCGGTTAGCAGGTCAGCACCCCTCCGACGTAATTATATGTTATGGCCATAGGTGGTCTGGCCTTTAGCTCGGAGAACTAAATGCTGATAATAGAGTAACGTTGTAATAAAGTAGGTTCATTCAAATAAACATTTTTTCCTATTTTATTAATGTGATTCTGATTTTTACTCCCTCCTTTTGTAAAGTATAATTTTTCACAATCCAGCCGCGTATTCGCGTCTAACGACAATCCTAAAGTAAACAAGTAGTAAACAAATATGCAATCTAAATTTGAAACTTATTATATTACGTTTTGATTAGTATAAAACAGAGGCTGAATCAAATCATGGCAAACTAATTATTAAAAGCTTTGAATTACATTTTATCAGTCAAAACCTTTGTGACAGAACTTATGACCTAAGTCGTAACTAAAGTTGTAAAGTTGTAGCGGTAAGTATTGTTGGCCTCCAGTCCTAGCCTAGTCGGAAGTAACCTTGCCTATGAAGGAGGTCCCGGTTCGAGTCCTGGTAAGGGCATTTATTTGTGGGTTTCTCGTAAATAATTAATCCTGAGTTAACGTTTTTTATGTACATACTGAAGTATTTTGTATACTTATTGTAGTGTATTGATGTTTCGAGCGCTTATACGTCATGGTGACGTCACTGACAGTTACAGTCAGTCGAGGGTAGACCGGCGAGCGGCGTATGATTTACTGGGGTAAATACAGTACATTACACTTATATATAGTATTATATTATATATATCGTCGTCTAGTATCAATAACACAAGCTTACTGTGGGACTAGGTATCAATAACATAAGCTTACTGTGTAAAATTTTGCTATAATAAGTATTATATTTAAAGTTATAATACAATATTTCAATTGGTGTAACCAATGTAAATTGCATTTAACTTGTGTTTTATTTAGAAATACTTATCTACTTCAATTATTGTCAATAATTATCTGGTTTGTTAGTAATATGTGCTCTCTGTATCTGTAGGTATTTAAATAAAAATAAACAAATAATTTGTAAATTTTCGGGTACTTATAAGATTTATTGGTTAACCAACCAAATACAAAACCGCCTGGGTCTGTCACTGAGCGACCTGACTTTAACCTACATTATTTGATCATGTAATGTTTTCATCTACCCTCAACTGGCTTAAGGAGCTATTTGAGAGTAGACTTTGTTTATTTTTATTTAAATACCTAAAGATACAGATTAAAGTTATTATAATTATCACGCTATTTGATTAGTTGCACATTTTGCGGTTGAAACTTACAAAATCTTTATTATTGTGGAATCACATAATGGCTTTTCGCTGACGGTATTATTATATTATAAAACGGACTGAAAAGTAGATGCTTTTATTGTAAAAATTTCATTTCTAGTATACAAAAAATATATATTAAAAGAGTCCTTATTAGAACTTTTCTATAGCCCGCTACCTCTTAGAACTTACTCCACGTAAGGGAGAAAGCATTCACCTGGGTAATAACAAACACATTCATGAAATTTGGGCCCAGAGTGAAACGAGTAGTTTACACACAAAAGCATAAACGCAGAGAAAGATTAAATGGCCTTTTAGGGCCTGTGCACATCGCATGCGTGTGGGTAGACGTGCATGTGCACGGGCGCGCTGTATTATACAGACCCTTATAGGAGACGGCACACCACTTGCGTGATAAATATGTGCGTGTTTGGCTCAAACATTTCAGCAAGCCGGTGTGCTCTGGCCTTAATTAGGTATTTTTTTCTCTAGCCCTTAGTTATAACAAATAAACGAAACAATTCTAATGGGAAACTCATTCAATAAGCGAAGAAGCCAAAATAGCATATATACGAGTAGTCATTACATACTTACACTTACTGCTGTAGCGCAGCGACCCGAAGTGGATCTTGGCCTCCGACACCAAAGACCGCTATGCTTCTCTGTTCAAAGCCGTTTCTGTTCAGTCGACGGCGCCGAGTTCGCTAAGGTCTTTTTGCACTTCATCTCTCCAGCGGTACCTAGGGCGTCCAGACGGTCTTCGGCCATTTGGAAGTCCAGAGTAGGCCATCCAGACTGCACGATCCTCACCCATCCGGACTACGTGCCCGAGCCATCGGAGTCTGGCGGCTTTCGTTTATATAGTCATTGGATTATACAAATTAAACCGTTAGTCAGATATATTTAAAAAAAAGCAAAATATTAATTATTTAATTTATAGGTTCATTTTTGTATAGCTTCATTATTATTTTAATCTTTTTGATAATTTATTTTGTACCATTTAATATGATGTTGTTTTATTTTTATTTCTATTTTGAATAATGTTAATATGTAATTTAATCTAGTATAAGTAATTACTAACAAACTATATGCGCATATTTTGACTTGAAATAAATGAATTGAATTGAATAAATAGTTTACCGTATTTCAATTGTTTTTTTCTACGGCTGATTACGGCTGTTATGTGTGGTGGGGTAGCAATGGGCAGCCATAAGCGCTACAAGCGAATGTTCAAGACGAAAGTGGACGACTGCGTGAATCCGCAACTCCATACAAACATAGTCCCCATTTTCCTTCCTGTGCCTGGCGTAGACAAATGGGATGGGACTAGGTCTTGGAGGATTAAACAACCGGAGTCGCCTTTGAGAGCTTACCCCTTTGTCAAAAATCTCGGCCAATGGTCATATGTATTGTATGGACTGACCTTTATCTGACATGGCTATTTGTACGTTACGTCCGCACAAATAGCCAATACATTTGACGTGCCTCTCCCCCGCAAAAATCGTTATAGCGGCAACAGAAATACATCATGTGTGAAAATTTCAACTGGCTAGCTATTACGGTTCATGAGATATAGCCTGGTGACAGATAGACAGACAGACAATCAGACGGACGGACAGCGGAGTCTTAGTAATAGGGTCCTGTTTTACCCTTACCGAAACCTAAAAAACAACTCTCTATTGCTTCGGTGACTTACATATTAGATTTTATTCGCACAAAATATCACTAAACTTGTATTGTTCGATGTGATTGCGTCTAGGACATACACAAGAAGAAAATAAAACTATTCATACGCTTTCAATGCTAAATTATTATTAGTTCTCATATAGTAGGTAAGTTATTTTTGTTTTAAGATTCATAAGGAAAGACGGAGGAATAATAAAATGCGAAAATACCGCCGTCCGCGTTGACCGACATGGCTAATGAAAAAGTGTAGCTTACGCTACAGTGGCGTTACGCCCTCGTAAACACGCCACAGACCACTCACCCACTAGGTGGAATATTTTTAGACGGTCTCTTAACTCTCTCGGTCTCGGTCTTATAATGTTAATTTAATTTTATCCGTATTTTTAATTTAATTTAATTAATATTTTAATTTTATTTTATGTAATTTATATGAAAATATTTTGATTGTTTGTTGTTTTGTGTTTTTGTATAGGTATATGGATCTTGTCCGAAATAAATGCTTTTTATTTTATTTTTTTATTGTTTAACCTAGTCGGTAGTGACACTGCCTTCTAGACGGCGGGCAGAGCGCAACTTTCGGCAGACCAAGATAAGTTGGCAGCGATTTTGATAGCCCAGCTGTGCAAGTGTTAAGTAAACGTTATAAATTCATAGATGATTGACGTTTAAAATAATAACACTTTTCTGCCAACTTATATTGGTCTGACTCTACTTTGTGACATGATAGTTTAGATGCTATCATGAATTTGAAACCGTCTGCCGGTTTTATTGGATGAACATGTTAAAATACACGCCTGGCTATTTTTATGTCTGCAAAATATGCGTATTCTGAAAGGCGTTTATTGAAACGCCTTACAAAATGCTACATGCAAAGTTGCATGTAGCATTGTCATCCAAGATAATGAGCAGATTTCTCAAATCTAACCTTTAATAACATGACTATACGAGAAAAGGCACGCGTCTTCGTGAATGACACGTTCCATAGTCTAGTGCCCACATCACAAGCCTTACTGAGCTTACTGTGAGACTAGGTCAATCTGTGTAAAATTGTCCTATAATATTTATTTATCTTTATTTATATGACTGTTACGGCTGATATACTTGGTGGGGGCGTAAAACGGGTCTGTCGACATTAGAGTCTATTAATGGTCGTCTATACACATACGTCGGGTGGCAAAATACGCCTCGGTTATTTTGACAATGGGCGTACGCTACGCCTCCACGGACAGTAGGCCGTTTTACCTCTATGAAGCATTTTCGCTACATACCAGGAAACGTATGTTATGGGCTACGACGTAGCGCTGTGACCGGTAGTGAATGTGTTAATTTAGAATTTAATTTTGGTTCTTTCTCTGACGCAGTATACTGAGCATCGAGAGGTTAAAGGAACTTTTGTAATCCAACGCCTACACCGGTTTATCCTGAAGATATTATCTCAGTAAATATTAATAAACAATATCGTCAAACAAGTCGGAATAGCCTCAGGCAGGGTTATTTTTAATCTTAGCAATTTTTTTTACTAAAACCAACAAAGACTTTGTAATAAGACCCAATGTAAACAAAACGCCTACATAACGTCGAGTCAATTTTTCCTATGCATAAAGGATGACTCACACTAGAACGGTCCGGGTCCGAGCCGAGGCGCCCGACACTTCGTTTTTTAATGATTGGGTAATCCGTGATCCCTTGGTGTTTTCTATAGAAAACGAGGTGTTGGAAGCCTCGGCCCAGACACGGACCGTTCTAACCATCCTTAAAGGAGCCTTTAACGGCTGTTATGATTGTTACGCGTACAGTTGAAGCGTTTTTCAATAAAAAGACACGTCAAGATTGTTTACCTTTTTTTTAGAGAAAAATAAACGACGTAATGATAAAAACTTTCATTGAAACTTTATTTTTCATTCTCAAAAATCGCATTGATTTAAAGGGTAGTTGTATGTACCCACAATTTACAACAATTAATACAAGTCAGAATCCCTAGTGTAAAATTTATTCGATAGCGTGACGTAACGTACGTGTTTGCGTTAAGTCTCATTTTGTATGGGATTTATAAACAGCGCGCCAAGCGGGACGTTTTGGAAACTCAAAATCTCATACAAAATGAGACGTAACGCATACGCGTACGTCACGTTACGCCATCAAATAAATTTACACTAGGGTTACAGAATACCATCCGAAAGTCTCGGTGCTACTAAGTAAAAAAATCAGAAGTGGTAAAATCGATGTGCATTTTCTATGCAAGTAGGTCACAGCCCTTAGATATTGCCGACGTGGTGGAAATATGAGCATCCGCCGTGGAAACGGGTTGTCGTTTCCGCATTACTAGAGCTTAAATAAAGACACTTGTAACATTTATCGACACACATAATATCGTGATGTGTTCGAAAATTCGTTGCAACAAAACCGTTTAAATCATACTTAGCATTATCAACTTTTTTACCGGTAGAGAATATTAGATGTAAATGGTCGCGTACTGAGCGGTTCAAGAGGAATTTCCTCCCGCGGATGCTCCGGCTGTGGAATGAGCTCCCTTCCGAGGTTTTTCCAAGGGTCTACAGTATGGGGTTCTTCAAAAAAGGAGTGTACAGGTTTTTAAAGGGTCGGCAACGCGCATGTAACACCTCTGGATTTGCAGGCGTCCATAGGCTGCGGTGACTACTTACCATCAGGCGGGCGGTATGCTTGTTTGCCACCGTCGTGGTATTAAAAAAAAAAGATAGATCTTTGGATAACATACTGTACTAGCATTTGTGTAGGCGACGGATTTTCGAATCTCTGCTGCGCGCGTGCTGGCAGCTTGGCCGGTGCGGGTGCCGCTGCCAGCGCGCGTCGTTTGTTTATGGGTACAGATACGAGTATCTCTTATCAATGAGCGATAAATGTTAAAAATGAAACAAAAATCTTAATTTTTAGGCAACTATTGGCCCATAGATAAACTACCATGCATAATATATCATTATATACTACGTCGGTGGTAAACAAACATACGGCCTGCCTGATGGTAAGCAGTCTCCGTAGCCTATGTACGCCTGCAACTTCAGAGAAGTCACATGCGCGTTGCCGACCCTAGCATTCCCCCCTCGTTGAGCTCTCGAAAATATATCTTTAAACTAAAAACACACCATTTCGGCTGCGTGCAGTTGGCAGCCCCGCAGTGTCAAGGAGCCGGCCGCGGAATCGCCGGAACTTGACACTCTTCGGTCAAAACTTGGTGAAAGTCGCTAGGTGTTCAGTTGGAACGCTCGCCACAAAATAATTAAAATTCACATTGTGTCGAGATTCCAACTTCACGTCCCTCAGGACGTCTTCGTACTTCACTCGTACAGTCAGCATCAAAAGTAGCGGATCAAATAACGTTTCATAAGTATCTACCGTTCTGTAACAGCTTAACAAAAAGTATAGAACAACTAAGACTGTAAAAGATATACTTTTGAGCGCGAATTTTAGAAATTTATCTATATTTGGAAAAGTTATCCAGAATATCAGATACTTTTGGCACGTTGTTTCATCCGCTACTTTTAATGCTGACTGTACATACTTTACGCTTAGTTTTTACATGTTTTGTATTTTTTATGTATGCTTTTCTTTTTAAATATCCTGTGCCTTTTCCGGGTCTGTATACATATTTATGTGGTGTATTATAAACTGTACATCGAAAATGTTCAGTGTTTTTGTTTACCGTTGGTGGCCCGATCAGCTACGAAGTGGGTGTTGATGAGTTAAATCATATAAAATAAGTATAGGTTATGATAGACGGTGAGAATTATGAACGTACTATGTATCCGGTATAAATTCTATGACGCAGCACACTCTGTTTTCCATTTTGATAGGATTAAAATCCACATGCACGGCTTAGATTTCCGGCTCAAATAGAAAATAATCTCCCTGACATCTAAACAATTCCAATACCAAAATACAGTCAGCGTCAATAGTAACTAGTGTCCGACAAAAGTTTCAGTTTCGGCCGAAACTAGAACAAAACCGAACCGAACCGGGCATAAAAACCGGTTTCGCGCCAAAAATATCTACCAGCTTACTAGGGTCGGACCAAGCTTACTCTGCACAAAGTTTACAATAACAAAGTGTGGGAGTGTCACAATAAACGTCAAATTCCTATGAAAATACGTTTTAG
Organism: Cydia pomonella; assembly: GCF_033807575.1. Lineage (NCBI taxonomy): Eukaryota > Metazoa > Arthropoda > Insecta > Lepidoptera > Tortricidae > Cydia > Cydia pomonella. The sequence continues at coordinate 6,577,041 of NC_084723.1, read as the reverse complement.
TTGTGGCACACGCACACTATTTCATTAAACAGTTAGCTTAGGCGAACTTTTAGTTTTCCAAATAAAGGTATATTTCTACAGTTTGCGTTCAAAAGTATCTGCCATAGACTAATTTTTCTACATAATCTCTTATTTAAAGCTTCTAGAGAATGTAGATACCTACTTCTGCCCGCGTAGCCAACGTGTATATCGTTCACGCTCCGTGGCGAACGAAACGCAACTGTCACAGTCGCACTTCTATGGAAGAGTGATAAAGAGAGATGACTACGCTACGCTACGGAGCGTTAACGATTGTAACGTTGGCTACGCGGCCTGACGCGTACACTCTTACGCCAAACTTTTGAAGAGACAAGCTAATTGCAGTAGAAGTCATCAGTTTTACGAATCACAAAGAGCCACAATTTTTGGATGATTTTAAGAGCCCTTAATCCTTGGAGCGTTCTCCGATTTCACGAAATAACGCTCGATAGATGGCGTTGGCGCTCGGTACGCGAGCGCCGGCAACGCGACGCGCGTTTCAATGCAGACTAGAATAATCTTGATAGTTTTCAATATAATTTCAAGCAACATTAATTTTAGTAGAGAGTACCATTTTGTACCTTTTGGCGTTGAAACTCTAGGTCCATGGGGTCCCAGCGCGCACAAGTTTTTTGGAGAAATCGCGAAACGTCTGGTTGACGTAACTGGTGACGGAAGAGCTGGCGGCTTCCTCGCACAACGTATCAGTATTGCGATACAACGAGGAAATGCCGCCAGCATCCTTGGTACAATGCCTCAAGGGCCTATTTTAGATATAAGCTAGTTATAGTAATCATCTGTATATATCCATTATGTATATTGTTATTGTCATTTTAGTGTTATATGATATCATATGGGCACTCTTTATTTTATTTTATATGCACAGTAGTTTTTTTTATGTACACTACTACTAAGTGTACAGACTACAGAGTGTACTATAAACCTTGCTCTTTATTCTGTCTCTTTCACACCAATGGAAAATGAAGAAGTTAGTAAATGACTGCAGGTATAAATAAAGTATATTAGTGCGATAGAGAGACAGATAGTGTTTCGTTGTCGTATCGTAAACGATTGGCATGTTGGCTACGCACCCATGATACCTAGCCAAGAAGCCAATCGATTGCGCATATTAGTGCGATAGAGAGACAGATAGTGTTTCCTTGTCGTATCGTAAACGTTTGGCATGTTGGCTACGCACCCATGCTGCCCAGCCAAGATGCCAATCGTTTGTGCATATTAGTACGAGAGAGAGACAGATAGTGTTTCGTTGTCGTATCGATTGGCATGGTGGCTACGCATCCATGCTGCCTAGTCAAGATGCCAATCGTTTGCGCACATTAGTGCTATAGAGTTTCAGTGTTATTTGAAATCACGTTAGGGTTTGTATTATTATTTATGACCCGAATGAAGTCCATCCAGGTTCTTATGATGGAGTCAGGAGTTGGTCACCAGAATTCCTAATCTACTCATTATAATTCCATCGTGCTTGTGCTCAAAAGATTTGCCCTGACGAACACCATCGATCTAGATGCGGTCCAGGGTCTCATGACGGAGTCAGGAGTTGGTCACCAGAACTCCCCAGAACTTCTAATCTACTCATCATAACTCCATCGTGTTTGGGCTCAATAGATTTGCCCTCACGAGCACCATCAATCTATATGATGTTCAGGGTCTCATGATGGAGTCAGGAGTTGGTCACTAGAACTCCTAATCTACTCATTATAATTCCATCGTGTTTGGGCTCAAAAGATTTGCCCTGACGAGTACCATCGATCTAGATGAAGTCCAGGGTCTCATGATGGAGTCAGGAGTTGGTCACCAGAACTCGTAATCTATTTATCATAACTCCATCGTGTTTGGGCTCAATAGATTTACCCCGACAAGCACCATCAAATTACCATTATGATGAATAGATTAGGAGTTCTGGTGACCAACTCCTGAGTCCATCATGAGACCCTCGACTTAATCTAGATCGATGGTACTCGTCAGGGCAAATCTTTCGAGCCCAAACACGATGGAGTTATGATGAATAGACTAGGAGTTCTGGTGACCAACTCCTGAGTCCATCATGAGACCCTGGACCTGATCTAGATTGATGGTGCTCGTCAGGGCAACTCTATTGAGCCCAAACACGATGGAGTTATGATGAGTAGATTAGGAGTTCTGGTGACCAACTCCTGACTCCATCATGAGACCCTGGACCTCATCTAGGTCGATGGTGCTCGTCATGGCAAATCTCATGAGCCCAAACACGTTGGAATTATAATGAGTAGATTAGGAGTTCTAGTGACCAACTCCTGACTCCATCATGAGACCCTGGACTTTATCTAGATTGATGATGCTCGTCAGGGCAAATCTATTGAGCCCAAACACGATGAGGTTATGATGAGTAGTTTAGGAGTTCTGGTGACCAACTCCTGACTCCATCATGAGACCCTGGACCTCATCTAGATCGATGGTGTTCATCAGGGCAAATCTATTGAGTCCAAACACGATGGAGTTATGATCAGTAGATTAGGAGTTCTGGTGACCAACTCCTGACTCCATCATGAGACCCTGGGACTCATCTAGGTCGATGGTGTTCGTCAGGGCAAATCTATTGAGCCCAAACACGATGGAGTTATGATGAGTAGATTAGGAGTTCTGGTGACCAACTCCTGACTCCATCATGAGACCCTGGGCCTCATCTAGATCTATGATGCTCGTCAGGGCAAATCTTTTGAGCCAAAACACGATGGAATTATAATGAGTAGATTAGGAGTTCTAGTGACCAACTCCTGACTCCATCATGAGACCCTGGACTTCATCTAGATCGATGGTACTCGTCAGGGCAAATCTTTTGAGCCCAAACACGATGGAATTATAATGAGTAGATTAGGAGTTCTAGTGACCTACTCCTGACTCCATCATGAGACCCTGGGCCTCATCTAGATCTATGGTGCTCGTCAGGGCAAATCTCATGAGCCCAAACACGTTGGAATTATAATGAGTAGATTAGGAGTTCTAGTGACCAACTCCTGACTCCATCATGAGACCCTGGACTTTATCTAGATTGATGATGCTCGTCAGGGCAAATCTATTAAGCCCAAACACGATGAGGTTATGATGAGTAGTTTAGGAGTTCTGGTGACCAACTCCTGACTCCATCATGAGACCCTGGACCTCATCTAGATTGATGGTGCTCGTCAGGGCAAATCTATTGAGCCCAAACGCGATGGCGTTATGATAAGTAGATTAAGAGTCCTGGTGACCAACTCCTGACTCCATCATGAGACCCTGGACCTCATCTAGATCGATGGTGTTCGTCAGGGCAAATCTTTTGAGCCCAAACACGATGGGATTATAATGAGTAGATTAGGAGTTCTGGTGACCAACTCCTGACTCCATCATGAGAACTTCGACTTCATCCGGGTCAAAAATAATAATGCAAATGCAAACCCTAACGTAATTTCAAGTAAAAATGCGTTTTTCAGAAAATCGCAGCCAAATAACACTAGACCCTACTCATAGTGTTGTGTTCCTGCCGGTGAGTAAGGTTGCCAGAGCTCAACGAGGGTGGGAGGGGGTTAGAGTCGGCAACGCGCATGTAACTCCTCTGGAGTTGCAGGCGTACATAGGCTACGGATACTGCTTACCATCAGGCGGGCCGTAAGCTTGTTTGCCACCGACGTAGTATAAAAAAAAGGACCACTGAAAATCCATCAATAAGCGAGAGTCTGTTAAGCATAGTGTAAAAAATGAACTTTTATTAAGATTTTCTAATCGCAGTATATAGCACTTCTCGGAACTCCGTAGCTGATTACGATCGCAACGAATGCCTGACAATCGAGCACAGGTCCGTCCTCTAAGCGCGCTCCGCGCGGACTGAGAGCGTGGCTTCCGTGCTGCGTGATTTATACGTGTTTTAAAAAAATATAAATTTACGGCAATGTAGGTCCCATAGTTATGATTTTTTTTTAATAGGTTAACATAAAGTTACAGTTTGCTATAATATTATTTTTAAACCAAAATATGCGTACAATTTACGGAAAAAAAATATAATAAAACCCTGTTTTCGCCAAAAAAATGAAGAAAACTCGGAAGGTTTTTTATCAGTTTTTTCAAATGAATCTTCGATTGTTAATCATTCCAGCCCCTCGTACGAGATATGTTGAATCAAATTGTAGTCATTCATGTACCAAATGATTCTTGTTTACAGCAAAATTGAGAACCGAAACGCCACATCTCACTGCAAAATTTGGAAAAGACTCCCAAAAAAACTCATTAAAAAAGAGGTTTAAAAGAGAAAATGAAAATTTTAACTGTTGGAGCCGCTAGTTTAGGAAACGATTATTTAAGTACGTTACCAGTTTTTGAATAAATACTAATAGTTACGTCGTAATCTTGAATGAAAAAGGAAGCATTTTACAAAATACGCTCGTCTGTAGGAATAAGGACTCTTAAGGGCCGTAATACAGAGGGCCTACCGCGAGCACCAAAGACCGCAAATTGGGAGCATCTTTCTCCGTCACTCTTATTACGCCTTAATTGGAGTACAAGAGAAAGATGGCTTTTGCGAACTTCGGTGTTCGCGGTAGCTTACAGAAACCGTGCAGAATGGAAGAAGAGGACAGGGAGGGCCGACCCCAAGTAAATGGGATAAGGTCTGGGAAGAAGAAGAGGTGTTCGCGGTAGCTTAGGTCCAGAGCCGCAGTTTACCGACCACTATCATACGCTACAATGCTGACAGTACAACATTAGCAAATAATCCCGTCGCAAAGGATTCCCAGGGGTTCACAATCGCAATCCGATTGTCCCTTTGTGTTATTAAAGAGACAAATTAGATTCCCGCCGACGGACAATCAGGGAAGGGGTGGGACGAGTCTTGTGACGGTTTTGAAGTCTTATGACGTAATTTGATTTTGACCCAGTCTTATGACAGAATTATGATATCTGACATTAGGTACGAGTTAATTGCACATGTATGTTAATCTAACGCCTACCTTCTTTTTATTTTGCTATTCAATTTTTTTTACACGGTTGTTTACAAAAATAACGCTTGGTAAGGTAAAATTCCCGAAATGTAAAAAAAAACTACATTAAGCGATACCACAGGGCAGACGGACACGCCATAATACGAAAACCATTTTAGTGTTTTTCTGTATACAACATGTCTGTATACGCATCAATGCGTTCCTCCAGTTCCAGCTAGTTATAAATAATATAGCTTAAATAATCGTGGTAACTTGGTTCAAGAAAACCCTGTTCAATATCAAGTCCCGTATATCGTATCCTAGCATTTTAAGGGCGTTGCCAATTGAATTAGGATAAAATTCTGTAAATTTATAGCTATACAGTGTGTTTTTATGTAACCGCAAACGTAAACTAGACGTAGGTTTATGCAATAAAACGATTGTGAAAGTTTTTTTTTAATTTAGTCTTAACTAACAGAGTATAATTAATTTTAGAAGATTTTTCGAGCGGTAATGTATTTCGTACATCATAGCCACTTGTGACAGTTGTGACGTCGCGTCATTAAATGCGACGTTTTGAGTTAAAATAAAGTACCTAGTGATATCTACATTGTTTGCTGAATTATTTTCTATGGAAAAATTAGTCGTCGTCTGTTTTTTACAAAACCTATGACAATGTGTTCATTAAATTAAACTAACTACCCTTTGGTTATGCGGACGTATCAAAAATACACGCTGTAGAATCTGAGGGCCGTGCGACCTCTCTGTCGCACTTGTAAATTCGTACGTAAATGTGACAGGGAGGCAACACGTCGAACGTGGTTCGCGGTAGGCCCTCTGCTGCCGCGGGGTGAGGTCATTCCATTCGGGGCGGGTCCATCAGGTATGAATAAATTTTTAACAAACAGAAACGTCTGTGAACGATGCTATGAAGCTTAGAATAAATGGAAAAGTGGAAAATTACTATCTTGGGTGAGACTTGAACTCACGGCCTCTGGATCGATACTCCAGCGCTCTGCCATCTGAGCCACCAAGACCTCATCCATAGCCAGCAAAAACCCAAGACAGTAATTTTTCCACTTTTAAATTTATTCTGAGTTCATCAGGTATGAAATCGCCACATTATACTCGTAAGAACCTAGTAACTAAATAATAAGTATTAAGTAAATGTGGTGATACTGATAAAATAAGAACATAGACCCCCTATAATAAATAACCATTTTTAGTGTTGAACAACATTCACAATCAAAGAATATTTACTTACTTACTTACACACAATTTACACTTACAATCAATTTAACGGTATTATCATTGGGATTTACTGAAACATCACTAATTACAATGCAAAAGGTCTTTTATTTACAAAATGTCGCTCGTACCTTTAAATCCTATAAAACTGTCGATTGCTTCTACAAATTAAAAGCCATCAATTTAAGTCAGCTTCATTATTCAGTTTGTTGCGAGATCTATATAGATAGATCAAAGAGAATAATTCTATTTGCAGTTGAAACGAAATAATCCTCTTATTGTCTGAGTCGGCGTTATAGCCTCGTGGCGCCCAAGGCTTTTTTGGCTCTTCTTTAACTATGACCCGACCGTCCTTCTTATAGGACATAATAGTTATAGTCCTATCCGCCCAAGATTTCGAGTTGAAATTTTTATGTGTTAGAGTTACCGGTTTGAAGTGAAACTTTCGGGGTATAATTATGATTATATTAGCATGTGTTTTTCAATTCAATTATTTGTCTACCTTTTGTTCTTTACAAAGGCCACTGGGCCACAATTACTAGATTAGAAGGAATTATTAAGTGATGTAAAATTAATAACTTCGTTAGGATTAATATGTTTATTTCAGTTATTTTTCAATTAAATGACTTACTTCTATTACAGTTATTCTTTAATCAGTCTCATATTACAAGGCTTAGGTTTGGTTTACTCATTAAATTCTTATAATAATAACAAAATCTTAAAATTCTTCTATTGTAAAATCCGCATCCGCTTCTCCGTCATCTTCAAACTCCGAATTGTCCAGGTTACCATCGCCCATAAAGGCTTGGATTTCTTCATCCCGCAAACCTGTGATTAAAACACCTTACGTATAGGTGATCAATGCAATCCTGAACCTCTGGCTAACAATACTGGGTTAGAATAGTGCTAGATAAGTGTATCTACACAGACTAGACACGAAAACTTAGTAGTGTAAAGAGTATTAAATTATTAGTGAAAAAGTAGCATTTTCATATTAGTAATATTTCATAAACCAGCATAACATAAAGCCACCAACTAAAAACATTCAGATATTTTTAGTACTAGCTTCGACCCAACCGACTTCACAAAGTACATATTATTTCAAACCAAGATTTCGAAGAATTTATGCTATAAAAATGCGAAATATTTATCTCCATTTAAGAATTACCCATTCATTAGCAACTTTTTGCAAAAAACATACTCGACAGTCACGGATTATCATAATAAAATGCGATTTACTTACCACGTGTTCGTGAGCCAGCCATACCGCCGTCCATTTATCAAAAAAATTACATATGTCAATTGTGACAGCTAATGGTAGCATACCGGAAACTGTTCCCTAATATTTCGTTCAGAAATCGGAATAAATTATTTCTTTGACCCGCGAAATTTCAAAAATCTAGACAGAGTTTACTAATATGACCTTCTGAAAGGCGCATGAGCGGTAATTGAAAGTTACTTGAAAAAAGTTCTGGGCTGGAGTCGCCATGTTTATTTTGGTTTATCAAAAGGCGCGTGGGCGCCACGAGGATAGAGCAAAGGCTATAAAAAAAAGTAATTTCATTACAGTATTCTTTCTGCTTCATAACTACGAGTATCTATCTAAACTACTCGTATCTAGTAATATAAGAGCCTCGGTAGAGAATATAATTTTGTATAATTTGACGTTGAGTTCCCTGGGTCCATGGAGTCTCAGCGCACACAAGTTTTTTGCAGAAATCGCGAAGCGTCTGGTTGACTTAACTGGTGACCAGAAAGCTGGTAGCTTCCTCGCACAACGTATCAGCATTGCGATACGAGCAAAAGCCAGCATGGAGGAAAACAAAGTTATATATATATATATAACTATTAATAAACTAATGCTTTATTAATATATAATGTTATATGTTAATAAAGCATTCTAGTAAACTTAAGTACCCCGAATAGTTGACCGACAGAGCGCGAAACGCGTGCGAAGCGTCTGCGTTTCAGCTTGGGCAAAAAATACTTTCGTTTTATCCGGATATCCTGCTGTTCTCCTCCCTCTGTTTATCAAATCAAATTACATTTCATCCACTTGTACTTCATTTTACTTTCGTTGAATAGACCACACTGCACAATAGGATAGGGAACGTATAAGGGGTAAATTTTTCGAATTTAAAATGTTCTGAGTTAGACACTAAGTTAATTATATATACGGTTTAACTCACGTGTCACGTGTACCGGGAATCGGTACAAATTGCAGGAATGAAAATTAAGCTAAGCTCTCTGAAACGATTGATTTGATTCCATTTTTGATTTGAAAATACGGATTCCTGCGATTTGTACCGATTCCCGACATCTGTTTTTATATATATATATATATACTACGTCGGTGGCAAACAAGCATACGACCGGCCTGATGGTAAGCAGTCTCCGTAGTGTTGCCGACCGTAAACACCCCCCAAGTTTTTTCTAAACTGAATAGTTTGCGCGAGAGACACTTCCAAAGTGGTAAAATGTGTGCCCCCCCCCCCCCCCTGTAACTTCTAAAAAAAAAGGTATATATTACTATTAGTAAGTAGTTTTTTTTAAAACGTCATAAATGGTACGGAATCCTTCATGGGCGAGTCCGATCGCACTAGGCCGCTTTTTTAAATTGCATGCGTCTTTTATTTTAAACGAAGCTTAAATAAGGTAGACGTTTCCGATATAAGGCCGTGGTTCCTTTTGATTGCGTGTATGAGGCGAAAAAGAGTTGTTCTTTTTACGATTCTAAACAACCATATTACATAAAAGAAGAGACGCTTTCCACATAGATTTTCCTTTTATATTGTTGTCCCGCCCATGATGCCGGTCAATGTCACTGCGCGAACATGACAGCAATATAATTCGCGTGCAATGGCAACAAGCGGGTCAATGTACGAGAATCTATGAGAAATACGTTCTTCTTTACCAAGGTATTGATTTCAAATTCAATTGCTAATCTTTCTTGTATAATGAGCCTTACGATGCTAGTGCAGGAACTAGAAGGTTAAAAACTCTTAAATTAAGAGTGCCACGAACCCGCCGCCAAGAAGTTATTATTTTTAAACGAACTTGGTGTTTAGTTTTTAATATCATATTTTTATATAATAAAGGCCCTACACTCACCCCCGTGGCGCTTGTGCAGGTTCTGGGCTTGTTTTTCACTATGTAATTATTCCGCTTTCAATATTGAGTCCGTCTTCTAAATATTAATATATAAAATTCACCGCAAAATCTTTCTTGTCAAATAAATTTCCGTGTTCACAAATCCACGGCAAAATCAAGTCTCTCTGACATTTTCTTCTTTTCGTTTTATTTCCAATTTCAAAATCTTGTCTCCAAAGCGCATGCCCCAAACTTTCCCTGAACGAGATATATATATGATAAAAATGGTGTGAATGAAAAGGATGACAAATGTGTCGAACGAAACAATTTTGAGGATGCGTTCCGAAATATGATATTAAAAACTAAACACTTGGCATGAACATTTACACATATAGGTATTTATGTTTAAATAAAATATCATTTATTTTCAGGCAAGTAAGGCCCACAAACACATACCTTACAAACTAACATACACACAATAATATTTAAAAAAAAAATCGAAATAAAACATTTTGGCGACGCAGTTTTCTATTGCGCCACCTGTTCCGGTGCAGGATTCGGCAGATTCCCACGAAACCGCCGAATATCACACCCGAATATCGGCCAGAAGTCCACGCTCGCGATGGTTTCCAGCAGCGGCCACGACCCGCGCACCACAAAGAAGCTGAAGTGTACGTAATGGAGCGATCGCAGCTGGAATACTTTCAGCTCGTAAAGGATCTTGCGGATATTCCACCACATCTTATTTTTATAGGCTGACTGCTATTATTATTGCCCAGTTCGTAATTGGCCTCTCCGTAGTAAGGCAGAAAGGAACAAGGCAATGAATGTTAACTGTTAAGAGTGCTATGGAAGGGCTAATAACTATAGCTGCTATAGTGACTGCTGAGTCACCCTATGTAGGTACAACTTCCTATCGATCTAATTTCTTCATATTACAATTTCTAGCACCAGTGCCCCTAGTGTAAATTTAGTGTATAGCGAAACGTGACGTACGCGTTTGCGTTAAGTCTCATTTTGTATGGGTTTTTGAACAGCGCGCCAAGCGGGACGTTTTGGAAAGTCAAAAATCTCATACAAAATGACACTTAACGCAAACGCGTACGTAACGTTTCGCTGTCGAAAATATTTACACTAGGGGTACTGAAGTACCAGACATACGAGTATGGAATATGAATGACCATGTCAAATTTCATGTCTTTTCAGAATGTCATTTTAATATGTAAGCGTAACTTCGATTGTATAGAGGCGCCTGAGTCCGTGTAACTCTTGAGGTGCAGTAGGTTCAGAGAACAGAGTTTTTGAAAACTCGTACCGCTTTTTAGATCATTAAAGTTGCCAAAAGTTTAATTGGGAATCTTGTGGCCTTACTCTAGTGACTACATCGTTTCGAATCCTGATTTATTGACTATCGTTCCATAGAACAAAAATACGAACATAGGTCTAAAACGCACTTTAAACATTTGTGCTGTTCCTGCTAAAAATGCGTAATTTAATATTTGAGGGAACGCTTCGATTCCGTTGTTTTTGTTAAAACTTACATAAAATTATAATTCAAAAACATGATATCTACGGTCCCGAGCATGCACATCCGTCTCGCTTCCGCTTACGCTCAGTGAGAGTGAGAGAAGGACACGAAGCTACGGGTCTAAACTAAGAAAAAGTCGGCAGGAAAAAGCCCCTATAGGGCCTGTAGGGATTTCTCGTACTGAATAATTGAGCAAGGATAATAGAAAAAGATTTTACCTTAATGCCGGGGTTTACGGATTTCTGTTGGATTTAAATATAAATGCCCGGTTTCTCTGGTAAATGGGGGAATCTAAAATAATATTACCATTTTTTTTAACAAGAAATATGCATAATTTTAAAACGAATACGGGACTTAATCGCGTAAACTTACGTTTATTATATGGCCTGACGTTTCGAACGTGACATTACGTTCGTGGTCACAGGCAGACTCACAGCAGGTGGTGGTGGCAGCAGGTGGTCTCAGGCAGATGAGTCTGTGGGACGTCAGGCCACATAATAAACGTAAGTTTACCCGATTAAGTCCCGTATTCATTTTAAAACTAGGAACGAAAATCGTGTTGAAATATACAATTTCAATTTTTAGTCTCAAGCTTACTGTTCCTTGTCATCGTACTAGTTTTCTCTCTAACTCCTTCACCGTCCAGGCGATCCGGGTTTGGAATGATCTCCCACTCAACATCAGACAGGCTCAAACCAAGCAAGCACTTTTTCGACAAGCTCACTGGTTATACTCATACTCATTTATTCATAAAGTCAATTTACATGTCAAAATAAAATTACTACTAGATTAAAGTTAAAACTATCTTAAAATTAAAATTACAATAAAAATTGAAACAAAGCCTATTTACATTTAAAATTTAGATCAGAAATTAGAATCAGTATCAAAATATACATAAAAATAAAAATAAAATTAACAATGCAATGAGATCAAAATTAAAATCAATTAGTATCAGGATAATCAATAAGTAAAATTAAAAACAAAGCCAATTTATATGTCGAAAATAAATAAAAATAATATAAAATTAGAATTACATTTATAATAAATTAAAATTGAGATTAGAAATTCAAATAACATTAGAATCAAAAATATAAATTAAAATTAAAATAAAATTTAATTTTAAAAATAGGTGAAACGCAAGTAAATGTCTGGTTAGGTACAAGGTATACATCAAGTTTCTTATTTAAAAGTCTGTTCGGATAGGTACTGACCCTGTATGCATTATGAACTCCTCGTAGGTGTAGAACGGGTGTTCAACGAGCCAGTTTTTTTGGCGATGCTTAAAGTTGCACACACTTGGTGCGTCAATAATGTTTTGTGGCAGATTATTATAAACAGTAGGTCCCATTACATGATTTAATTTATTAGATTTTTTTAATTAATTAAAATTTAATAGGTTAATTGTCCATCGTAGTCATAGTATTTTTTGCACTGGGTACATAAATTAATATATATGTATGTATATTTAATTATAGTATATTTATGTAAGAGTATTACCGTTAGTATATATTATTATATTTTATATTGCTTGTTTTAGGTTACTTATTCTTGTTTTTTTTTTTGTATAATGCCTGCACCTACTACTGTTTCTGTTTAGCCTGATGGTTGACTGGTAGAGAATGCCTTTAGGCATTAAGTCCGCCATTTGTACTTTATTTGTTATATTGTGCAATAAAGTTTAAATAAATAAATACATTTTTATATAAATTTATCGGTAAACACTAGTCTAAAGTGTGCCAATCCTTCATCACCATGGACAACAGTAAATAAATATATATTAGACAACTCGAAGTCCAACTCCCAATGAAGTCCAACTCCCACTCGAAGTTCAACTCCCACTCAAAGTCCAACTCCAACGCGAAGTCCAACTCCCAATTGAAGTCCAACTCCAACTCGAAGTCAACTCCCATTTGAAGTCCAAGTCCCAGTCCAAGTAATTGTCCCCAAAATATTCATTTATTTATTATTTAAAATTGTGCACGTTGTGTTGGTGACTCGTGGCTTCTATCTAGCTATATTTTCATGATTTGAAATTGATAAGGTAAACGTCCCAGTACTCGACTTGATAATGTATTTTTTATGTCCATTAGATGTCAATTTACCGTCACCTCTGTTGATAATAACTTAAGTTTAAAGACGATATGTTCTGGGACAGAATACTCGGAGACCTAATTAGAATTCAACTTATTTTTGACTATTATGTAACAATGGCAAGGATTCAGAAACAAAAATTTACTATTTCATCTCTGAAGTAAAATAACATACTAATTACTCAAACGATGTTTTTACTTTTTTTGCCCCATCATTATTTGTAGGGGCTAAGTGTCATTTCGTTAGGGTTGTACAAATTTGAAGTTGAGATGGCTCTTATTTTGAGCTGAATTTATAGCCCCAAGCATCGTTATGGCCCGAGTAGTTCAATTGAATGAACTGTTTTAATAACGACAAGAAAATACTTGCCACAGCTATGACACAAAAACTGGGCAACTGCGAGACTCGCGCTCAGAGGGTTTTGAACCATCGCAAGACTTTTTTACAATTGTTAGTTTTCCTTAAGTTCGACTTATCCTTGATAATTTGACTTTTTTACTTGATTGATTGGCTTGCTAGTAAGAAGTTTGTATTATTTAATTATAGATTAACCGTTATATAGCGAATAGAGATAACAAAAACAATTTTCTTGTATGGCCTACGTGTTTTTTTCCGTCCGTCTACCTCCGTCTACAGCTCACAGAGCCACTAAGTACTTTATAGGGTTATGTTTCGTATAAATATATGAAATTGTTAAGAAATCATATTTACGGATATAAACTGAGAATCAAACATGTTATCACACGTTATTAAAATCCAACTGACAACCCTAAATAATAAAAAATGAACACGATTATACTTGGCGGTCCCTGACAGCCCGGCTGCTCCCAAATTACGGCGATGCGTATTGTTTACTTACTCAGAGTTTTCTAATTAGGGGAGACCGGGGAAAGTCGCATCGGTTAAGAGGGAGTCGGGAAGTTACTTGACTTATTATTTACATGGTCTTTTCACTTTTACAATATATTTTTATCTACATCCATATCATAAGATTATAACCTGCCAATAATATATTCAGAAACGATAAGGTAACAGTTTATATTTACAAACCAGTATCTGATGGTGCATCGTAATTTGAACTTACATTATCGATAACCGATTACATTCAAATTTAAAACATCTCTGAGAAACAAAGAAATTTGATTTGGCTTCTATTCTAATATTAGTTATATGAAATGAAGTATCAGTTGCAATCAATTTGGACAAATTTCGCATGTTATTTGATATCGAACGATATGACAGTCGGCCCCCGACTCTCGTTTGTCTCAAAATAAAAATAAACGACAACGGATGCGTGACATGCGCGTAAAAGCTTTGCCGCCATTTGACGTTAAATTAGTTTGTAAATATAAATTTATTTTGTTGTGGTGCTGTCATCAATAAGTAACTGATTTATTTATGCCATAGTGAATTGAGAAAATGTACTTATTTTACTTTCCAAATATTATTCTTCATTAGATGCACTTCCATGTTAGTTCACTGCATAATAAGCTATCAATATTACATATCTTATACCTTTAAACGAGCAATTCTTGTGTATATATATATATATATATATATATATATTTCTGTGATCTCGGAAACGGCTCTAACGATTTCGCTGAAATTTGGTATATGGGGGTTTTTGGGGGTATCTAGATTAGTCTTATGTTTGGGAAAACGCGTGTTTTCGAGTTTTCATGCGTTTTTCTTTCGACGCAGAATATGGTCGCTAATTTCGTATTGCCGGCCACTGTACGTCTGGTCCAGTGGGTTAAGACGCGGACTGCTAAACAAAAGTTACGGGTTCGAATCTCGCCCGGTGACTAACTTTTTTTTTTTATATGTTCAAGTTTATATAAAAAAAAATTTTTTTTATTGTTTTAGACAAGTTTAATTTAGTAAAAAAATGTAGTTAAGATTATCACCTATACACCACCATATTACAATAAATAGTTATAACCGAGCAAAGCTCGGTCGCCCAGGTACTTACACTTTAAACAACATCAATGAGCAAAACACAATAGTTATTTGTACAACAAGAGAGCAAAGTTTGATATTTCTTCGAGTGCCTATTTTGAGTCCCGTGCAAGCGACTCAAAAGCGCACGAGATGTAAATAACTTTGATCTCGTGTAGTACACAAAATTTTTCACGTCAGTCAGCCATCAAACATAGTACAACCTGAAAAAATGTAATCCGTCTTCATCACTGTTTCACTCATGTTTTCTGAAGGTATTCTAACAATTAACTTTAAGCGCCTTCGCCAATTGGAAGTTCAACCGTAATATTTATTTCACTGCAAATTTCTATGCTAATGAATAGGTATATGACTGAGACCTTATCCTCATTATTCATCATTTTAGCCTCCAGTCGCCCACTGCTGAGCATAGACCTGTCTTCGTATACACCACTTATCCCGGTCCTGGGCTAGTCGCATCCAGAAGTGTCCCGCGATTATTCGAATGTCATGGCTGAAACTGGCTCGTAACAATGAATTTTTCGCAACTTATGTACGAAATATCATTTGATATTTACCACTAGATTTCCGGTGAAGGAAAACATCGTGACGAAACCTGCATACATCTGCGAAGAAATTCAAAGGTCTATGTGAGACTATAGTCCAACCCCTCTCGCGCATTGATATATAGGCTGAATTATTATTATTATATTAATAATTTACCCTCTTATTCATAAACGTGTACTAAAGGAAACGAAAAGTGTGGACTGAACGAAGATGTAGTGACAAAAATTGAGAAAGGTATGTTGAGATGGTTTGGCTTTGGACACGTTGAAAGAATGAGTGAAAGAAGGTTAACAAAGAGAGTGTATAAGGGAGAAGTAGAAGAGGGAGCTGAAAGGGGTAGACCTCGGCGGACTTTCTCTGATCAAATCGGGGAAATCCTGAAGAAAGGCCAGGTCAAGAGCACCCTAAACCGACGAGCGTGTATGAGGAATGTCATGAAAGTGAAGGAAGCGAAAGAGGTATGTCAGGATAGTAGCAAGTGGTCCAGAAAATCCGTGGTCTCTGCCTACCCCTTCGGGAAATAGGCGTGATTATATGTATGTATACTAAAGTTACGATGCCGCTACACATAGCTTTTTCCTTTCTGAAAACGAAAAAAGCTATGTGAAGCGACATCGTAACTTTAGTACACGTTCAAATGTGACAGTTTCTTATATAGATTCTATGATAAACTAGCGTTACCTAGTTTGCGTCTGGAATAGCGCCATCTATCAGGAAATTGGGACAACTAACTAAACATTAATAAGTTTTTTTAAGTAGGTATAAGTATGTCATATTTTTACTTTAAATTGATTTTTTTGTTTAACTAGATCACGTTCGGTATAGTTTATGTGTGGACTCCTCGGCGGCCTAAGCGCCAGGTATTTCCAATCGTCTCTTTCAGACGCTATTCCTGTCCAGTTTTCCCCAATAATCTCTACGATCTCGTCTTTCAATCTTCCTTTTGGTCTTCCAGATTCTGCGGTCGCCTCTGGCCTTTTTCATGTAGTCGCTCTCTTTGTCCACCTGCATCTTGACACCTTATAGGACTTAGACCATGTCCACCCAATGAGCCAACGGACGCCAAGCGCTTCTTTCGCTTACATTCCCTTTGAAATTTAAATTAAAAGAATATTTAGGTATATTGTTTTAATTTTAAATTTCACATCTCTCTTACCCTTACACCTGTATAAATACTGGATGAAAACATTGAAAACTACGCCTTTTGTTCCCCGTATTATCTGTTTTCATTAAAACTTCTCTTTTAAAGCGAACCCAGTTTGCTAAAAGGCGTAAGTTTAAAGGTTGTTTAATGAAAAAATCGTGTTTTACTTGTTGGTATCCAATGTTGCTGTTGTGGGTTTCAAACATCATAATTATGCGCTGGTTTAAGGTTCATCATAAACATACACGTTTCTCTAAAAAGTTTTAAATCTAAAAGTAAAATAGCGGGTAAAGAAAATGTATACCACAGATAAAATTAAGTAAATGCATTCATTTTGTAGCTTATTAAAGAGGCTAGCTTTGGAGAAAAAACTTGGAGATGTCACTGACGTAAAAGTACTTAAAAAAAGATTTTTTTATTTTGTTTATTTTTTTGTATGGCAATGTGTCCTATAAGTGATAATTGCCTTTATTATATGCACAATATATGTGACGCACGTCAAAATCGGCTGGCAAAAAAATTTAGAGATAAAAAAATTACCAAAATCTATAACATTTGGGGGCTGATATTTTGCATACTATATTGCTACTAATATAAAGCCACATCATCAAAAAAAAAATTACAAGCAAAAACTCGCTGGGGGCAGATTCACATGGCCTTTAATTAGCAATCGTGAGAATTTTCTAGAGAGACTTTATCCCGATTTTTTAACTTTCGCTCGACAGAAAAAAAATCACGAACATAGGTCTAAAATGCACCAAATTACGCAAAAAGCTAAAACACATAACATGAAAACTTATTTTTGAGTTCTATCTAATCGTATCTATTACTTTTTTTGTGCTTTTACTGTTATTAACGGTCGTATCAATTTTTATTTTTATTTTACTTATTTGTTATTAATATATTCATTATTTTATTATTATTATAAATCTTGATGTCATTGTCAAAAATATTTTGTATTTATATAATGTTATGATTTAATGTACTTACTAACATGTAGCGACAATGACCTACTAACAATATTTTATAGAATTTTGATATTTTGAAATAATCATATTTTATTTTTATTTTTAAAAATACGCGCTGGAAACCTACGACTGCAACAAAGGATATGTACATCTCACAAATCTATACATACATAGCTACTATAGGGTATGTACTCAACTTTGATTGATTTGCTAAATGTACCCCAAAGTAGTTTGTAATTCCAATCACAGGCGCATAGCTATTACTATCTGTCTCTTTTTAACTCTTTATGGATATAGGCGATATTCGAATTTTGATTTTGCGGGGTTGAGAGTGGAAGACTCAGTTCAAGTAACGAAGTAGAACAAATGTTCTATGTTTTTCATGGCAATTAAGTAATTTATACTATTAGAAGTATTACAACAAATTAAATTATTTACAGAAAATATTTTAATTTGTTTTTATTTCAAGAAGAAACACTACTATATATAAATTGTAGCCGCCGTGCAGGTTAGGATGTCGACGACTCAAATAAAACTTCGATTTATAATAAAGTGAAGTATAATTTTCCAAAAGGTACTGGTTTAGGGTTCTTGCCAAAACGGTTCAATATAGAAAAGTGGGTGTTGATAGTATGGAGGATGATGAAAGAGTGATTTGCAATATATGATCAGTACAAAAAGGTAGTTTAAATTTAGATGCTTCTAATTGGCCGCGATACAGAATATGTGGAGCGCTCCTATCGGTGCTTTTAAAAAGCCTCCGAATACTAGCCGAGCCCGACGGCTGCGTTTAGCTACTGCATTGATTTTTATACAATAATAAGTTGCATTCGCAACATAAATTATAAAGTGAAACAAATGTCATATATACTAAGAAAAAAACCGGCCAAGTGCGAGTCGGACTCGCACAGGAAGGGTTCCATACCATTATCTATAAAAACGGTCACCCATCCAACTATTGACCCCTCCGACGTTGCTTAACTTCGGTGATTGGATGAGAACCTCGAGATTGGAAAGAAATATTTATTTTATTCTGTTTTTAGTATTTGTTGTTGTAGCGGCAATAGAAATACATAATCTGTAGAAATTTCAACTGGGTAACTATCATGGTTCGTGAGATACAGCCTGGTGACAGACGGACTAATGGACGGACGGACGGACGGACGGACGGACGGACGGACGGACGGACGGACGGACACCGGAGTCTCAGTAATAGGGTCCCGTTTGACCCTTTGGGTACGGAACCCTAAAAAGTGACCCAATTTGTAAAAGTGAAAATTCGACAATGCTGCCGTGACCCCGGTGGCCGAGTGGCTCAGGCACCTGCCGCGATAGCACAGGACGCTGGTTCGATTCCAGCCTGGGGCACTGGAGGCCTTGGTCACATTTCTTAGTATATGACATTTATATCAGTTTATAAGTCATTTATAAATTATTTTTTTGAGGGTAAACTTCTTTAGGCGCGTCGGGCATTTTTGGAGATGGGAAAAGACCATTGAACTCGCGACACTGTTACCGTTACCGTAAACGACACCTCTGTATATATAAGTATGTACATATATTGTGTATGTACGTACATAGATACACATGCAGGTTGGCATTTTTTGAGATGGGAATCAAGTTTTCACTTCTGTCGGCACTCCCGGAGTGTCACTGTTTTTTCTTTTTCTTCTGTAAATATTTGTTCTTAATGAATATTATTTTTAATATATAATTTTTGATATGTTTTCTGGAATAACTACGCGTCAAGTAATTATTTTTATACATTTTAAGTAGGTATAATTATTTGAAAAAATCGAGTCCCACCGAGCTTCTTCCGCCGGTATCTTCCCAGGGTTGTGTTATAGGGTTAGATCCGGTGGTAGCTCCTGATATTTATAAGTGCAATGTAATATACCTAAATTGAAGAATAAGGGCGTTCACTTTCACTAATATAATGTAACCTTGGGATTTACAAAACTAATGGGTAGTTAGAAAGCGCTTTTCACTGGTTCGATTAAGTTACTCGCCTTCATTTGGCGAGCTGCTGGAACGTCGTTTGTTTGAATAGTGCCAGCACTAACTCTGATTGAGTTGCAAGTTGCGCATCAAACTAATTAGATTGGGTCAAAGTGACCAGTTTGGTAATGGGTGCAGTTTGGAAACTATATAGGCTTGTAACTATAAACTAGAGAATCACTATGGAAATTTGACCAGAGCTCAAAAATGACTCCACGTGTAATAATATTGTGCCGCGAGTAGGGTTCGCACGACGAATCTGAATCTGGTTCCAGATCCTGATAATTTTATACATTTTGTTTTCGAATTGCAAACCCTAGTTGCGATCCACTCAACTGTACAGCGTGCAGTTTGACAACGTGAAATATTGTAATGGCGCGCAAGATGTTTGACAAATAAAATTTAATTTTAGCTAATCAAAACTTTTAGCGACCATCCTTTTTTTTAAGCGGGCAGTTGTGTATTGGGTGATATTCAAAGCTGCGGCCAGGGTATATTTGTAAAAAAAAACGAATACATGTCTAATTTTCATTTATTTTCAATTGTACCTATATCGTTACCCTACATACCATAACAGTATATAAGTAATTTTAGTATAAAAATAAAATAGCTAGTGATTTGGCCGAGGAATTTGATTAGCATTATTTTAAACAGAAGTAGGTACTTACTTTCAGAGTTATTGAGGTAGAACCATATCCTTTGTTTCTTCCTAATTTTGTGGCTTCATCTTAAGCGAATCTTCTTCCTCGCGTTGTCCCGGCATTTTGCCACGGCTCAAGGGAGCCTGGGGTCCGCTTGACAACTAATCCCAAGATTTGGCGTAGGCACTAGTTTTTACGAAAGCGACTGCCATCTGACCTCCCAACCCAGAGGGTAAACTAGGCCTTGTTGGGATTAGTCCGGTTTCCTCACGATGTTTTCCTTCAGCAAAAAGCGACTGGTAAATATCAAATAATATTTCGCACATAAGTTCCGAAAAACTCATTGGTACGAGCCGGGTTTGAACCCGCGACCTCCGGATTGCAAGTCGCACGCTCTTACCGCTAGGCCACCAGCGCTTCATCTTAAGCGAATCAAATGTGCTAAGTTTAATCTAAGGAACAAACTTCAAGTCAACACAGTACATCCAAAACGAGGTGCTCGAATGCTCTTTAAGCAGTTCAGGAATAGGACTCCAGCAAGTTCAAGTTGCACATCAAACTAATTAGTTTTGGTCGAAGTGTCCAGACAACTTCGCTTGCTATTTAGTTAGTTTATGTATCTTAGTGTTTATGTGTCGGTTTGGCCTAGTGGGTAGTGACCCTGCCTACGAAGCTGATGGTCCCGGGTTCAAATCCTGGTAAGGGCATTTATTCGTGTGATGAGCATGGATATTTGTTCCTGAGTCATGGGTGTTTTCTATGTATTTAAGTATTTATAAATATTTATATATTATATATATCGTTGTCTAAGTACCCTCAACACAAGCCTTATTGAGCTTACTGTGGGACTTAGTCAATTTGTGTAATAATGTCCTATAATATTTATTTATTTATCTATAATTGGGACCGTGCGAAGTGCATGGTGGGGGTAAGTAAAGCGATCCCAGCGCATAAGGTTATGACGCTATAGATAGTTTCAACGCCAAATGATACTCTCTACCGAGGTCTTATATTGATTACGTGCCTTGGTAGGTTACTAAAGCCGTTACTTATATGTACCTAAATCAAGTTACAGTGTTGAAGCAAACGAGTAATTATCTAATAACTCCCCTGGAAATGACTTTGATGGATGTGATGGGAGTTGGGTGTTGTTGGTCGCAAACCGTGTTCCGCTATTCTCAAAGTGTGTGCAGATTACAACAGCATCCGTCTCTATCTGACACCGCGCGCTAGAAAAGGTCAAGTGATTTGTCCTGTCACGCGGTTTAAGCGCGGGCTTAATTTAATAGACATGGAATGTGGTATTTTTAAGCGTTACCTACGCCAAAAATATTTTTTGAGGGCTAACGCACAATCGTAAGTTTATATTTAATTTGTACATTTTTTAATCAGGGGCTAATGCCAAGTAAATTCACATGAAAACAAGACTACATACGCGAGGGCAGGCTCCAACCAAAACCAAATAAAAACTCAAAAATATGTGTAACTACCTTTTTTTCAGTGATGTATCGTTATTCTGCATACTTTAGCAGTTAGTATAAAGTAACTAGTGATATCGCCGAGAGATCTGACGAGCAATAATTTAACAGAAGAATATTTTCAGAGAAATTGAAATTTCAGAAAAACCTGCGCGATATCTTTTATCTCCTTCTAATTTCTTGGCTTTACGCTTCCACTTAATAAAGTGTCTCATGGTATCGCTAAAATGATACTAGAAAGCATTGAACGATTGATAATTTTTTTATTCAGTCATTTTGATACCGGCTCAAAAAATGTGAGAAGTACGGAGCCCTTGGAGCGCGAGTCAGACTTGGCCGCTTTTTAAAGAACCCCATACCAGGGGGGCGAAACTGTTCCTTTCGGGCATTCCCGGCTCCGTTCGGCTCAGCATTGCTCCGAGCAGTTATTAGGGTTGGCACGACTTGACGTCCCTTTGCGTGTACGACCACAGATAAGATAATGACTTGAATTTTGACAACCCTAAATAGCTGAAAGGGATAGTACCATACATATAAGGGACAGCATGATTCGTCCCTGAATCGCTGTCAAACTTCGGTTCTGTAGGAAGTTTCTTTTCTATACGGTAAGAGTTATTATGACGTTATATTATTTGACCACCTGTTTGGCCTGATGGGTTAGTGACCCTGCCGACGAAGCCGATGATCCCGGGTTCAAATCCTGAGAAGGGCATTTATTCGTGTGATGAGCATGGATATTTGTTCCTGAGTCATGGGTGTTTTCTATGTATTTAAGTATTTATAAATATTTATATATTATATATATCGTTGTCTAAGTACCCTCAACACAAGCCTTATTGAGCTTACTGTGGGACTTAGTCAATTTGTGTAATAATGTCCTATAATATTTATTTATTATTATTTATATTATTCTGTACCCTATAATGTTGTCCCTTGAAAAAGCTTGGATAGGTTCCGGCTGTGATAAACCTTCACAGACGTCATTCGCTTCGAAAAAAAAAAGTTTCAAAAAGGGTCAACCACAAACAGTTTAAGAACCGCTGTTCGTACTGGGGAAAGTTCTTGAAAATGTGAAGAAAAAACGTTAAGAGCTCTTCTACGAGATCTGAGTTTTTCAATGGAAACATATTCTAGAGTGTAAAGGTGATGTTTGAATGATAACTGCAGCTGCATTACTGTTGCGTAATAAATGGGTCAAAATTCTTTATAGGAGTGTAGGTTATTGCGTCAGATGAAATTTATTTTTAATTGTTCACGTTTATTATAATCTACAGCTAGAAAGATATACAATAGCACTCGATTTTTTTATTTATTTGATAGAAAACACAAATACAAGCGTGACAGAGTGGTCAGAAACAAGACAACGATAAGAATGTTGACCCAAATGCCGCGGCTTTGATGCGAGTTCGTCTGTCAATTTCCTTGAAAAATTTAACGACGTTCGCCGCCGCATTACTGGGGGCCTACCGCGAAAACATAATATATTCTAGGTTAATAGGTTTAGTATGAAAAAAAATTGTTATGTATTACAAATTTTGAAAAAAAAAGAGGAAAGCAAAGGAAGTATATGAATTTGTATCAATATTATTTATATATATGTAAGTATGTTTATGTTTGTGTATTTCTTATCACTGTATTGTATTCGTACATGTATCAACTGTATCACCTTTACCTCATGTTTTTGCACCACCTACAACTTATCTGCTTTGCCTAAAGGTTGACTGGTAGAGAATGCCTTACGGCATTAAGTTCGCCTATTCTACAGTGTGTTTTCTTATGTGCAATAAAGATAAAATAAATAAATAAAGCCCGTAAACCTAGTTTTTATTGTGTCAATAAGAATTACTAAGTAATTAATTAATTAATAAGTATTACTTTTGTACAAATAAAAAGACAAATTAAACCTAGGTCACCAAAAAGATGTTATTATCGAGATCTGAAAATAGCCCCGTGAATGAAAACATTTAATGGCGCCGAAAATAGATGAAATTTCAAGATCCGACAAAATATGGGCTTGTGCGAATTTAATATCCCTTAATTTTAAATTTAACAGTGACAGTTATATTAATTTCTCATTTTAAGTTAACACACGCATAATGGGGCAATTATTATTTTTAAATTAACACTTTTTTCCTTAACTTATTTTCGGTTTTTCGTAGTATCATTAGCATTTCTGACGCAGAAAAAAAAACCCTTTCCGGGAAGTCAAGGTTAAGAATTTTTTGTTTGTACTTGTTTTTTA
Organism: Cydia pomonella; assembly: GCF_033807575.1. Classification (NCBI taxonomy): domain Eukaryota; kingdom Metazoa; phylum Arthropoda; class Insecta; order Lepidoptera; family Tortricidae; genus Cydia; species Cydia pomonella. The sequence continues at coordinate 6,553,138 of NC_084723.1, read as the reverse complement.
ATTATCTTTCATCGGGAACATAGTTTTAAACTGAATAAGAATTTCAATAAAATAATATTTTCGAAGATGAGTTTTTAGATCGGAAAAGGTAACAAAGAAAAAATCATACAGTTTGATTTTATTCACTATTGTTTATTAAATTAATCTAATTAATCTCATCTTATCTTATACCTTTAAACGAGCAATTCTTATATAAGTATATACTTTATATAAATCTCTCCCTTTTTATTTTATTTTAAATTCTAACGGTAATCACTTTTCTGTTCTAATATATTGAAACTAAGTAAACATTTAAGTATCCTACGTCACCAGGGTATAACCATAGTACATGGACTATGAAAGTAACCTATTACCCGCCTGTTTAATGTATCGTATATTGTTTCATTCGTCACGTTCCACGTTCAATCGGACGTAATGACTGGTCGAAGATAATAAACTAGGTAAATCGTGGCTTAATTTACTCCTGTGGTACCTACATTGAAAAAAAAAGAACTATCGAGAGCTGACATTAAAGTAATGTCTATTAAGATTAACTGCTTTATACAATATCAACAAATATTTAAAAAACAGTAAAATACAAAACAGTGACGTTAACTGTTTGAACATTATTAAGTAGTGCAAAAACGATAAAAATTAACGAACAGTCACTACATTTTAGTTACTCAAAACAGTAAAATTTACTGTCTTTTCGGAATAGTAAAATATACTGTTTTGTTCGATAGGCTCATAAGAAACTGTTTAAAGTACTAAACGTTAATGCAATCTCAATTGTTTTAAATGGTTTTTTCTCTCAATGTATGTATTGTCACTTGTTGTTTACGCGCATGTACGGTCAGCATTAATAGTAACTGATGAAACAACGCAACAAAAGCACCTATTTTTCCAAATAAAGATACATCTCTACAGTTCCCGTTCAAAAGTATCTGTCACGATCTAATTGTTCATCAACAACATGTAGCGATATAATCTAGATTAGGTATAGTATTCTGTATTACTTGATTGCTACTAAATGCTTCTCACTGCACCCACCTTGACATTTTTCTGTTAGGCCCTTTGGTTGACTGCTAGAGAATGCCATGAGGCATAAAATCCGCCTTGGGTACCTTTTTTGATGTGCAATAAAGTTTAAAATAAATAAATAATCTTTTTGTTAAGCTATTATAGAACGGTAGATATCTGATCGAAACCTGATCCGATACTCTGGATGCTGACTGTACAGTCTTATTCAATAATTTATCTTACGACTCCGTTACATATACATTAAATAGTGTCATGTATTTTTGCGTGCTTCGATGTGTTAATCAAAATAAATTTCCACCACCAATCCGACAGAGCAGTACTATTGGTTCCTTTAAATCAAGACTAAAAGCGTACCTAATGGGCCAACAACTCGGCTTCACATCTCTGTTCCTACTGTTTGGTTTATCTTTGCTCTTTAAGCTATATGTATTATTTATATGAATGTGTTGTCTAAATAAGTGTTTTCTATTCTATTATATTATTTTCTTAATATATCTACTTTTTATGTGTTGCAGGTCGACTCACGAAGCCTGGTGTTAATAACTCATCTAATAAGCAACTGAAGGTACGTCCAAAAACCATAAAAGATACTCACAAACATCGCACAATTTAAATCGTTAAAGGACCAGGGTGCCTAGCCAAGGTAACAATCATTCGTGCTGCGATAACGAAACGCCTTGCCTCTCTACTCTTCCACATTAGTGCAATAGTAACAGTAGCGTTTTATTATAGGGATGAATGTTTATAAGCGCTTTTACGCAGGCTTAGTCGCGGCCTAAAGCTAGTATCTCCATGTTGGTGGATATGGCAAAATCTTAACACAAAGATAGATGTCAATTGTATACATAGTTTATTTCATTCGCATTAATGAATCGATTAGCCATAGTATTAGTAGTTCGTAGTCATAATATTTTTTTCACTGGGTACATAATATTTAATTATAGTATATTTATGTAAGTTTATTACCGTTAGTATATATTATTTATCGCTATACCTATTGCTTGTTTTAGGTTACCTACTTATTCTGTTTTTTTTTGTTTAATGCCTGCACGTACTACTGTTTCTGTTTAGCCTGATGGTTGACTGGTACAGAATGCCTTTAGGCATTAAGTCCGCAATTTGTATTTTATTTGTTATATTGTGCAATAAAGTTTAAATAAATAAATTAGCCTTTGTTTGAAGATGAACTACTCTTTATACAACTATCTACTCTGTCCAAGCCGCATGGTTAGAAAGGCACCCACGTCATGTAGGATTGCTGTAATAGAGGCACATCCTAAAACTTTAGGGACCACCCTTAACAAATTACGTGCTTTTGATTTAGGCTTCATTGGGAACTATCCGTGCAAGGTGTTATTTACTGGCAACCGATTTAACGTTTTAAGCCGATAAATAAGTATCCGACTTAATATCTAAATATAAATAAATTAAATTTAAATAATTTTTTGACTATTTGTTCCGAAAAACTTTACAAACATATGTACCTTACATGGCATTACAGTTGAACCAATGCGTCACGAAACTTAGACTAACAGCAATAATAATTATAAGTATTAACAATTATAAAACAATAATGGCACATTGACAAATTAAATTGGAACAGTTGAGCACCTAGCATCCATCGCCTCACAGAATCTCAAGCATTCACTATACACTGCCGCCCATCGCTAAGCAAATAGATCGCATTCAGGCGTCGATGCCAGGAGCGCATTGAGCAGTGAGAGGGCGCGGGGCAGCGGCGAGTTCCTGCGCGATACGGTGCGCGCCGGCGGCACGGCCAACAGGTCGCGTTGTCGTGGTCTGAGGGCCATTCTCGGGACGTCCGGAACAAACAGGCGCACGAGACCAGAAACAACTTCGGGACAGTCTGACTCCCCACGCAAAGCTCGGCATGCCATGACAAGGAGTTGGTAATTCCGCCTGACCTCCAAGGAATTGTACCCGAGGGAGCCGAGAAGATACTTTGTCGGTACAGGTACGGATAGAATCCGAATATTTTTTTATAAATGTGTATTATTAATGCCGCGGATTTGCGCAAGACCAGTCAAGCGGCTGGCTCCCTATGGGTGGTCAGCGCGGACCGACTTTTTACTTAAAAAAATAAAATAAAAATATAACGTACAATTGTACTGAATGGCCTATGCTGGGACATCGTGTAGAGGAGCTATAAAGCAAGAAGAATTAGTTGCATACGTTGAAATAATCCGCTCTTTTTTTTCACACTTTTTTTAAACGTTCGTAACACACGACTGACACGACTGAGCGTTTAGATTTAGTTTTTAAGTTTGTGGTAAACTTGCAATAGGATCTTGATAGTCAATAAATACACTGTAAATATGAACACAGATTTATTGTTTAGTACAGACGTACATCGCTCGGTGCGGGCAAGGCAATACTGACTGCACCTCACTTCATGTGTACACTACAAGTTTGTTAATTACTATACAAAAACACATTATGTAAATAAATGTTATATTATATTAAAAGAGTTGCGTAAAATAAATAATCTAAAATTGTATATATTATGTAGTTACAATGAATTAAACCTACCCATTTATATTTTATTCCTAAAAAGTTAAGTATATGTACAAATTGAGTAGTGAATACGTACAAGCGTTAAATGTGTGTTGGAAAACACATTATTATTCAGTCGTATATCTATAGCTAAAAGGTTTTACATTAATTTCAACTTTCGAATCTTCCTCCCAACTTGACTAAGTCCCTGGTATTTACCAAATGTGTAATTTACAAGCAACGTCGTACCGAAAGTACGCGAAAGCAATTTTACACGTTCGATAAGTAGCTGGCCGGAAAGTTTGCCTTTGCCGGCATCTTACGGAAATTACTCACTTTTCCCCCAATAATGTTTGGCTCAGGGGTGTCGGTATGAGATTATCCGAGACGTTTAGATGGGAAAATTGAGTGATACGGAATTAGATTTGCAACCAAATTCCTAAAGGTATTAAGATATTTTATTTATTTATTTATTTATTTAATCTTTACATGAAGGTACAAATGGCGGACTTAATGCCTATGTATTCTATGATATTCATGTATTTTAGTTTTTTTTTTAATATTTTTTTTTAGTTTATTATTAATTAATTATGTGTATACTGATGTACCTACTGGATGCCTGTATAAATAGTTCTAGGGTCCGTTTCACAATGTCGAAGTAAAGTCATGAATAAGATACTTGCTACTTATCTGACGAATAAAGTCAACGTTGGCGTTTCACAATCTTCAAATAAGCTGGTAGATAAAGTGGTAAGCTTTGTAGGTAATTTTATCTGGCAGTTAATTTGTTTGTCAATGTGTGTGTATCCAATACTTTTTTTTTTAAATACTACGTCGGTGGCAAACAAGCATACGGCCCGCCTGACGGTAAGAAGTCTCCGTAGCCTATGTACGCCTGCAACTCCAGAGGAGTTACATGCGCGTTGCCGACCCTAAACCCGCCCCCCCCTCGTTGAGCTCTGGCAACCTTACTCACCGGCTTACTTGAAAAACACATTATTATTCAGTCTTACTTGCCGCCTTACTTACTTACTTGCAGCCTTACTTGGACATTGTGAAACAGGAAACAGGCCCTAAATATGATTTATTAAAAACCTCCTGTCAGCCCTAGAGTAAAATACCAAAGTTGCGTGAAACATCCGCGTAGAATACTTTCACGGGATTTACATTTTCTGGCAAAGTTTCTATCTTGTATCTACCAGCGGCGGCAACGTAAATAGGGCAGCAGCTAATAACTGTATTAAACAGCGCGGGAGTGTATTAAAATTCACACAGGCTTTCGAATTAGTAGGTAGGTGTTTTGATGATACAAGGATAAAATCCTACTACTACAACCTGTAGGGCTAAGATGGTCGGCTCCTTATTATTTGTCACCATGCCTGTCACGTTCTAACAAATATGTAAGCGCGAAAGTGACAGACATAGTGATAAGTGATAAAATGGAACCTATACGGTAGGTAATTAACTGGTCAACTCTCTCTGTTTCAAGTAAGGCAATAATATCGATATTGAATGAGTTACATAATTGATCGAGTGACTGATTGTATTTATACGATGAAAGAGTGGTAGTGGCCAGTGCAGATTTCGATTGATTGATTTAAGAAGTGGAGCAACCATGATTTTTGATGTAGGATTGTTTTTTTAGGGGTTGTGGGAGAAGGGGGAACTCCCAATTACATCAGTTAAGCTACTTGGCCAAGTTGTGCATCGTTTTCGTATAAATAGGGGATGCCGGTATCATTTATGGGATCTCATTGACACCATTCCTAAGTAAAAACATTTAAGATATTTTAATAAATTATTCCTCTTCACGCTTAAACCGCTGAATTGATTTAGTTGGAAGTTGGTATAACAATAGTTTGAGTCCCAGGAAGGAACATAAGATAGCTTTTATCCCAAAAAATATCCCTTAAGGGTGTGAAAAAGGGAGTGGAAGTTCGTATGGCGAATTAATACCCGCTGAACCGATTTAGGTGAAATTTGGTATGGTCTACATCTTTAACTTAGTTAAAAGTGATACCAAACGTGACTTGGAATCGAAACTTTAACAGTTATTAATCTCAGACGTTGCCAAAGCAACCCCCCACATCCCCCACCTGCATCAAACATCTGGGTGACTCCACGTCTTAAATACATCTTAGGAACACAAAGATTAAATCTGCCAAAGGAAACCTTTGGTTCAGAAAAACCCGAATTTGGCATTTTTAGGTTGTCTGCAAACGCAACTATGAATGTATAGTAGACTAGGGGCCAAGGTACGATAATATAATTATAATAGCTAGATTGCTCCGAAACTTTGTACTTACAATAGGATAAGGTATATAATCCTGTAATTAGTTTATGTAACTTCAGATACCATCGTTTTTCATACAAAACTTGTTTTTGCTCTATTTCGTTTGTTTTATACTTATATACTTGAACTATATAAACTAATTACAGGACTGGATATACCTCATGTCATTATATGTGCAAAGTTTCATTAGAATCCAACACGTAGTTTTAAAATGAGAAGGAAACTCGGTTTGTATGGGAAGGTGAAATCCGGCCGAGCTTGCCGGATTTTACAGAGTGTGAGTACAGTATTGGATAGCTAATTAACAAATAAATTTACTGCCAGATAAAACTTCCTCGCAAAACGTAGTACTTTATCTACCAGTTCAGCTTATTTGAAGATTGTGAAACGCCAAATGTAGTGTTTAGTTTTTATAGTTACCCAATTTCACAGTAGATGTCGCTGTTCTATCGGCTACTTCACGCTATTAAGATTTTTCTACAGCCCGTTATAAAGGTTTCGGAATAAATAAGTTTTCAAGTGTTTCATTACAAAAGGTAAGAAGTTCAGTATAGTGAGTGAACACCAACGATGACTATTCGTCTGATAAGTGGCAAGTAGCTTATTCAGGATATTACTTGGACATTGTGAAACAGACTCTTTGGGTAGACTAGCGCTGGAACATTTATATCAATAGGGTTCCATCGGTTCCATTATTAACGGAACTCTGAAATCCAATGAGCGTTAATTAAAATTGTGTTGTACGTTGTCAAAGCCTCGTATGCGACATTTAATTACTATATCTGCATAAGGCGAAGAACACACGTAGCGTAATGGCACCGCCCGCCGCAGCGGCATGTGGTGGACTGGCTTGAAATTTCGTATCACGGTTAATAGGGACGATGATACATATTAAATTTTTTAACTAAAAATCTAGTAAAATAGACAGCAAAGCAATTTATCACAATAATTAACGTCCAAAAAGGAAAAGAAAATAGTGATACAATTCGACATTTTATAAAAAAATATTGTATATAGCAACTATATACATAAACGCAATATTTCACCCACAAAATCGCTATTTTCTTGTTTTCTACACCTCACGACGGCTTTCCAATGACCGTGACATCACGATCACTTATCGTTTTGCTAGGAGCGTTTCGAGAGTAATTTACGATTGTCGGACTTAGACTATCATTTCTGACTTTTGTATTGGCTTAATGCAATGGGTCTCACATAGACATTTGCGCCTCAAAACAAACCTGATCGACTGAATTGATACCATTCATAATTTTGTCTTTTAGCCTGAATAGCCTGCGAATGCCTGGACTGGACACACGACGCCTCTCTGCCACGCGTAAAAGCGGAGGCGCGGTGAGTCCGGTATAAACGGTCTACCTGTCCTACACCGTGGTACAAAATTTGAAAATTTCAAGCTGCCTTTCGCGGCGGACGTTGCCACACTGCGTGTGTTCTTCGCCTAAGAGTGCCGCAGTACCGTTCCATTAGAAGCACTTTGGTTGTGAAGATTGTTCAACTGGTAATGATGTTTAGGTAATGAGGTTGGAGAATCAGCTATTATAATCAGAGTTTTGAAGACACAAATAGAACAAATTTTGTTTATAATCTAAAAGTTTTACAATGGTTGTTTTCATTGAAAGAGTAATAAATGATATATATTTTAATAAAAGGTTTAATGGTTTAAAGTATATATGTCGCAGGGAAATTATAAAAACAGAAATTTGAACAAATCTCTAAGGTGCTACAGTGGAACATAACATAACTATTTATTATCGAGAGGTCTTTTTAATTATACCATACTTTCTTACTACAATGGGCTATGGTAAAGTTTCAGTTTACAACCACCTATTCTTGGATTCGATTAAGATACTTTAATACCTACTTTTGACAGTTTATTTTACCATTTCACTTAATCTAGTCAGAGATTGGATCAAATTGCTTAACTGTAGAGTAAAATGTTGTTTACGGTACTTGCTTTCGTCATTTCACTAAACCAGTCAGAGATTTAATCAAGTCATCTAATACATACCATCTTTCAGTTAAGACTTTATCATTTCACTAAAGTTAGTTTGTTTAGCGAAATTATAAAGTTCGTTTTGTCAACTTCCTGTCGTGATTAAGGATTTTGTCAAATTCCTAAACAAATCTAGTGAAATAAAAAAGCATGTCGCGTTTATTGGTGGTTTATCTTTTCACTAAACAGAGTCAGTGATTTTGTCATATGACTGAATTTTTCTAGAGCAATGATGATATGGATCCGCCATTTTAACATACTGCATGATTTGATCATATCCCGTAGAGATTTCTTTAAATATCTGTTTTCATCATTTCCCTGCGACATATAAACTATTGATAAAATCATGGCTATCCACAAAAAGTGAAAGAAGAAATTAAGGTAAATTGGTTTGTTTACGTTCTTTGTATTTTCCATTGAACTCTACTTTAGACTGAACATTGAATTAAACTTTCATTAGATTTGAACAATATAAGTACTTATATGTACCTAAGAACGGGACTCAATGGTTAACCTCAGCCATCTCTTCGGAAACACGAAAACAATGTCGTCCCCGAAGTCCCCGAAACGTCAGAGTTGAAAATTAAGTTATTTATATGCGATTAAGTCCCGTTATTGTTAATTGAACGAACAGTACCTAGCTACTAGAGAGCTAGAAAAGCCCAAATGAATCGTCCCTGTACCAGCTTGGGAGAAATGCTTTGGTATGGTCCGGCTATCATTGACATATATCTAAGAACGGGCCTTACAGGCAATAATAATGGGGTGTCACGCACACGAATTCGAGCCAATAGTGATTGGTTGATGAGTTCGCACCAGGCGCGCGATTGGTCGCAAGTAATTGCGTTAGACTGCACAATTGGCTCGAATTCGTGAGTGCACCATTCTTAGTGCCCATAAGACCCGTCCTTAGTTATATGGCAATGCCGGCTGTTCTTTACTGGTCGCATTTCTCAACCAACAAATTTTGTCAGCAGCGGTGGTAGCTTGGTTTCATTTTTATCACCTGTCACTTTCGCACTTACATACTTGCTAGAACGTGACAGGCATGGTGACAGGCGATAAAAATGCGACTGTGCTTAGTCCGCTGATTCCTATAATTGTATGATATATTTGTTATCGATTCTCGAGTTCTATGCTCACAGAACACTAGTTGAGTATTTAAAACTGGCAAACAGACATCTTACCACCGTAGACACGAAAAAACAATTGCCTATTTGTAAACCTTATAGCAACATCATACGGTCTATCAATGGTCAAGAGTGTTGCTGATGCTGATTGTACTTGGTTCGTATTTCAATAGACTGTCAACACCGATAAATTTTGTTATAAGAACTAAGTTAAAATTAATATGCAAGGAGAGTCCCTGGAGTGAGCAATAAATAAGGTGTTTAATAGGAAGCTAAGTACTTTGAAAAATTAATAAATGTATAACTTGTTGATTTTACAGCTTAATAACCTAATTATTCAAGGACATTCGGTGGAGGAAAACGTCCTGAGTAAACCAGGGTAATCCGGATAAGGCCTATTTTTCCTCTAGACGGATAACTCATATGGCATTAAGGCAGTTGTTTCATAAAAATGACCCCTACACCAATTCTTTGGATTATTGCCTGTTATATCTGTGGCTTTTGTCCTCAAGAGGGAAGAATAGCTTTGCGATTCTAACGAAATAACGGTACTTTTTGTATGAAATTCCATTTCGGGAGAAAACGGTTTCCACTAAATCTTAGCAAATCACTTTGATTTTAATGTCGATCGCTTCAGCATAATACATTCTTCTAAAAACAAAAAAAAAAACATTTTTTTTCTATTTAAATAAAGCGAAACCTTTGAACACATTTTTTCATTGTGTTAATAACATACTAAAAATCCCTTTTTGTATGGATGAGAAAGTGCTTCTTAATAAAAATCGTTATTTTATACTAGCCGAGACAAAATTAATATGCACGGCGAGTCGCAGTCTCGCTTTATTAGGGGAGCAATAAATTAGGTATTTGAACGAGCTGCTGCAGAATATTCGGACGGTAATTGACAACAGAGGGTAATGATGTTAGAATGGTAATGAAATAATTAATTGCAATTGCTTTACTTTATCTAGCTTTTTAGAACAAGATCAAATTATAACCTGAAATGTCGCCATGCTGCGGATTTTCAATGGTATAGTTTATTTTACTGGTTTTATAACCAGTAAAACAAACGACTATTACAACGACGTCGAATGTCACCGATATAAACATGAAGAAAAGATTTCACGATTATAAATGATTTTACCACATAAAATTTGAATACAACATATTATTTACATCAATAAGGGGTCGAAGGATTGCGTAGCATTCCAATAAACAATGATTTGAAATTGGGCGTTGGTATGACCGGTACTGGTATTTTATTTGACGTTCTAACAAGTATGTAAGTGCGAAATTGACAGGCATAGTGCCAGGTGATAAAAATGCAACCATGCTGCAACCGCTGTTTGACACTGATATATTTATAGCGTGTGTTTGCTAGCGAATATGTCAGTTTAACACTGCTAAGGCAGTTGTAGCAAGGCTACTTATGTAAGCTGCTTCATTAGAAAATTATTTTGGGGATGATTTAAGGAAATTTTATGGTACCATCGCCCACACTGTTAACTGTCCATCGATGGACCTTATTAGTATTACAAAAGGCATAAGGTCCACCGATGGTGAGTTAAGAGTGTTGCTGTTTGTATAATATTTAGGCCTGTAGTATATTGACATCGGATGGTAATGAGTTTCTATAAGTGTATAGACTTATTTGAGTCTGGGTTACCTGCGAGACAGGCGGAGCCTAGTGTAGGAGCCAGAGCAAAGTAACAAATTATCGTTAGATTTTACTTGGCTTAGAGAAAATCTAATGTTAATTAATTGCACTTAGTAAAATAACTTGTTAATGGCATTGGAAGGTAATGAAATTCAACAGAAACGATAACTAGCTGTCATTAGTAATTTTACACATATTATGTTAACGGTACCAATCATGGGACATTTAAGAGAACATTATAAAAAAATTTGATATTTCACCGACACTTGTAAAATTTCGACTGCTTTATGCGTTAAAAATTGAATGTCCTATTCGTCCTTTAGCTTTTCTTTGTATTTAATGTAAGCTACAACATTGGTTTCAATATTATTAACAAATTAAAACTATGGTCCGCTCATGGATTGTATGGCGCCATTAATTTTCAAACTAACAAATATCAATGAAAACTTAAACTTAAGCAGCTCTTTAGCTCTTGTTTGTGGTAAAATGTTGCCATCGTTTAAAAAAATTGTTATACATGAAATTTCCTGTATATATATATATATATACTCGTAACTAGGATAAACATTCAATAAATAAGAGCCAAATCGCTTATACTAAAATACGTGATACTTAAGTACTAAATTGCCTTTGCAGTACTCTATGAAGGTAAGTTTTCAGACTACTAGTAGGTAGAACTTGTATCTGTTTTAATACCATCCAACTATAGAAATAGGTACATAACTTACTACGACGCAACAGTGCAACAGGTATAATCCAATAATTTTTCTATGTGCAAGACAGAACGCTCCTTCTATCTAATTAAATCAATGCCAACAACACCTTGTTAATTTGTTTATCCGCATCCTCCACTCTCCTGTCACAGGCAAAGACATTGAATCAAATCCAAGTCAAATATATGTATACACTGTTGAACAGTATTGTATTGGAATAATGCGGAAAGTGTATACATGGTTTTGGCGTTAAACAATGTGTCTGTAGGCAGAATAAGCAGTTTATACACGAGCGGGTGATCGCTTGCTCGAGCGTGTCATGGTTTTGTTGTTTCTGCTCTATTGTCTAAGAGGATAACAAAAGGAGGCGCTCGTGGAATTGTGGCGCATGCGCATTTGTGTTGATGGCGTAAGTTGATCAGTAACGGCTAAGATGGTCAGTTTTTTATCACCTGTCACCATGCCTGTCACGTTCTAACAAGTATGTAAGTGCGAAAGTGACGCATGACATGACAAGTGAGAAAAATGCGACAATGATGCGACCGCAGAAGAGCTAAGCTTTTTTTATGTTATAGGCAACAAACGAGCAGACGAGCAGCCTGATGGGAAGCAGTCATCGCCGCCCACCGCACCACCTCAAAAGGTAGCTCATTCCACAGCTTGCACGTTCTGGGCAAAAACGAGCGAGATGCCCGATTGTGCTTGGCTTGCGACGTGTCGAGAAAGTGAGAATGAACTTTGTTTCTTTTGCGGGACGTGCGGTGATAAAAACGCGACGGTGCCACCAATTCAAAAAGTTCTTCAGAACATTCCCCATTGTACAGATGGTAGAACAGGCACAGAGAGCCAACGTCTCTTCGAAGGCTGAGAGGTTCCAAACCGATTGTGAAATCGGGGTCACCAATAATACGAACTGTACGACGTTGGATGGAGTAAAGTGGAAGAAGTTGGTATTTCGATGCTCCAGACTAGAGGTGAGAAGAGTACTCCATATGTGGTCGAACCTGCGCTTTGTATAACGAAAGCCGGTGACCTGGTTGGTGTGAAGTACTGTTTCGCTCTATTGAGCACCCCGAGCATCAAAGAGGTCAGTTTGGTTTTGAGTTCCAAATGACCCCGAACTGGACTTCGTTTGTAATGTCGACACCGAGTATCCCAATACTCCTGGAAATGGTAAACAAGGGGAATGTTCTAGAATTTTGGCGCTAAGACAAATGGGGTTTTCATAACGGAAAACGCGCAAACTTGTGTCTTACTGGGGTTAAAATGGACGACATTACGTGTACCCAACTCGAATACCTGCTCAAGAGAGGCCTCGATTTTGGATGCAAATTGTGTTCTGTATTCCAGCACCTGCTCACGAGGGGCATTTGCACGACCTGTGTAGAAGCTATCACCTGCGCTGTCATCCGCATAGCAATGGTTATTACTAGTCAATAGCATATCATTGATATGAAGGATGAACAGAGTAGGTGACAGTACAGATCCTTGGGGTACGCCGGCGTTAATGGGCCGGAGATCATAGCATTGTCCATCGATGACAACTGCAATGCTACGCCCAGATAGACAGCTGGAGACCCCTGTGCATAGTCCTTCAGGGAGCCTGTACGAGAGAAGCATGGAAAGAAGCGCCTTGTGTCAAACCCTATCGAAAGCCTTTGCGATAATCTAGGCTAACCGCCAGAGCTTCTCTTCTCCCTGGTCGTCGGTTGATGACCGGATGATGGAAGATGGTCGTTTTTTTTTTCATCTGTCACCATGCTTGCCACGTTCTAACAAGTATGTAAGTGCGAAAGTGACGCATGACATGACATCGACAAAACGTTAAACGAAAAGTAAAAATCAGGATGACAGATTCCACAGAAAATATATTCTTTATTCAATGTAAAATCGACCGTTATAATTAATATTTTTTTAATTTTTGTAACAACAAATCGATGATTAAATCGGACATTTGAATTAATGTTCCCGTCCCTTCTGAGTCACACCATCAGTGCCGCTGGTTCGGCTTCGGGGTAAATATGCGGCTAAACAGATGCATAAGATGTACTCTTCCTTAGAACCAATGTTTGATATCATACCAGTTGCGGTGTGCAGGATCTTGAGGTGGCTAGGGTATTTGACTGGGCTATGATCCTCGCTCCGGATCGTACCTGGTCCAACAGATCTCCAAGACAATTCAACGGACCAACGCCGCCAGTATCATGGAGACGTTTTGGCCGGCTTCGGTTCGGGGTGGCACCTTAGCCTAGTTTAGATAGATAGAATACTCTTTCATGGCATACTTACCTCAGTAAAAGATACAGCTTAAAGAAACACAATCGGTTAAAGTTTAATTTAGTGGTTAAGGTTGACAAAGTCTGTGGCTGTTGTGTGTTAGTATCCACTTGACGAAGCCTGCGTTGCTGATGGATTGAGGACTTGATTATACATTTTTCATATCAAAATACAATAAGGTTTGTTTTATTACATTGTCGCAATTAATAATATAATATTACAAGTATAAGGGCTGTCAGCTTTTATTTGCCGTAATTATTTTGGTGTAATATATCATAATATTACTTAGGCAATATAATCTAATATAAATTCAAGTACCTACACAAACCCTTTCGTTTCAAACCTGACAACCAATTAGCTTTTTACCGATTACGTGGAGCGGGTTGTGTTTTTGTGACGGCCATCGTGGAAAGTCATTAGTTTTAATAAAAGCCTAAACATGGCCGATGGGCAAAAAGCTTTCAGCAAACGAGAAGTGACGCTTAAGGTTTTTTACTTAATTTGTGTTTATTTTAAGACTAGACTAAAATTTGGATTGGAACTCTAGGTACTGTTATTTTGTTTTTGGAATTGATCTGTTCAGCTGCTTTTGTATGATTCTGACATAAGTTGTCAAATACTGTATTTAAGCTTATCGCGTCATGACAAGAAGACCGATCATCTCTACTGTCGCACGGGGTCAAAAATTAACGTATTTAGGTACGTGACATGTTGGGCGTACATTAGATTTTATAAGATCTATCGGTAAGTAGGTACTTTAAATAATGTCTAAGGTATAATAATAACCTTAAAAAGCTGCCGATAGCGACTAACTAATAAATTAGGAATATCACAGGAAATAGGCAGGTAATTAAAATATTTTGGCAATGTGCCATTTTTTTCGGCACATCTAAATTTATATACGCTTTTCTTATTTCAGAAATGGCTTAAAAATACAATATTCCATTATGATCATCGAAACTGTAACTTACTATTTACATGTTAAGGTTGAATTTAAGTATGCTTGCATATTTTTTGTGTTAGGGGTTAACACTTCGTGCTACGCTCCCATCACAGTGGCTTTGCCACTAATATCCTTATAATCATTAATAATGCCTTCCTTATTAAATCAAAATTACGCAAAACACAACCCTGTGCTGTCGTATTACGCTTCATAATTGTTATAACTTGGTATTGTTGTATTTATTATAGCGACATGGTTAAGGCGTGTATTTGGTTACCGAAGGTTGCCATTAGCTTTATTCGACACGAACGAAAATTATACTATTGCGAATGACGATTTCACGCGTTCTCATTCGCGAATATGAATTGATCGCGAATATCATTTGAATTTAACTGATTATCATTAGTTCGTTTAGGCGATTTCTAAAACCAATTAATTTTAATTAGGTACTTACTTGATATCTTGAGAAACACGTTAGGTTGCTCAAATAGTATCCGCTTGACAGATCTCTTGAGAATTCTTGAGATTACATTTGTTCATGTCAAATCTACGCAAGTGAATGAATGCTAAGTATTAGTACTTGAGAATAACTAGCATTTTGAACAAGTGTCCCCAGCATTGCCAACATAAATATTAGAATTATTTGTATTATCTGTGGTACGCATACAGACCACGTATTTTTATAACATTTTTGTTACCTGTGTGCTTGCCCTATCTTTTTTCCGCGACCACCATGAGCGGATTGTGCCTTGTTTATAAAAGTACAATTATTAAGTACAATAAAGTAAAATTGAGCCAGTATTTTAATATAAAGTCCACAAAAAGGAACCCACTTCAACAACGAGTGTGTAATATCATTATGGTATCGATAAAAAAACATTAGTCACTGGATGGAGTATCTCAGAACAACCGAAGTATGGAAGGTGGAGGTAAGGAATGAAATATCCATGTACCAAAAAGTGTCATCAAAAAACCTTAAATAGGTGACGCTACAATACCCAGAATAATTGAAAAAAAAAACAAATCATAGACAGCACACTTCACTCCGTCAATATCGCCTACGTTCTTAGCTAGTCTAGCGCTACTCTGTAGAGATTTGGAACTATTATTTATAGCTGACAGCTGGACACTTTTGCAACAGTTCTGCCGTAAGAGACTTCACTCCTTTTAATCCATAAACCGAGTGAAATGAGTAACGAGGTATCTTGCTATGAGCCGTAGGCGAGTTTAGATGTGCGGGAGAATGACATTTCGGCACGTGTATCGAACGACGTTTTTTAATGCAGTTGCGAAAAAATAAGAAAAACAACAATTAAATTTTTTATGCATGTTCTATAAGACTGAAACAATTGTAAATATAAAACATTGTACTATTATTACCTAACTATCGTTATTTACGATATATTTGTGTATCGTAGGTATATTTAAATTGTATAAAACAGTATCTAATGTTGCCTTTGGAAACTTAAAACATGCTTGCAGTAAGAAAAAACGCCTCTGACAGGCGTTTCGGCAGCTATTCCGTTCCATTCAGGCAACTTATTAAGAACGGTTTTTCAATATTCAATATTAAAAAATAAAAGTGTTATAATGATGAAGAGGTAAGTAATAAAATATGAAATATGTATATTTTTATTATTCTTACATTAACAGTAGGTTTTTATGTTCATAACGACTTTTAATGGAAACTATCATTAACACTCATCAATAAGAAATCATTGAATTGGAACAAGTATAAATTTAAAAAAAAATTGGAAATGTGGAAAGCACTAGTTCTAGAAAACCAACTTTCCACACGCTAAACAGCTACGTAAAGTAACACTTTATGAGCAACTGTATCAAAACACTTCTACGGTACATATGGTGCTACGTTCCCGCACAAGTGCGGGAATGAGATATCTGAATGAGTCTTAGTTATCCTGCGTCTCGCTCGCGACAATAGATGCACGAACAAGTACGAGAAAAATGCACGATAACTAAATGACATAATTCAGGTATAATTTTGATATCAGTGTACGTTTGAAATGGCCTGAAAGTTTAAAAACAGTTTTTCCGTGTTCTGCAATAAAATAGATGAAACATAAAGCTCCAACAAGGTCTTCTAATTTTACACTTCAGTACCCCTAGTGTAAATAAATTCGATTTTGAAACGTGACGTACGCGTTTGCGTTTAGTCCAATTTTGTATTGGATTTAGAAAGAGCGCGCCAAGCGGGACGTTTTGGAAACTCAAAATCCTATACAAAATGAGACTTAACGCAAACGCGTTCGCCACGTTATGATGTCGATAAAATTTACACTAGGGGTACTGAATGATTCTAAGGAAACTTTTTTTTAATCTAACTTTGAGTATCGCGGTTGATTGCAGAGAAAGGAAATATCATTATTTGAAATGGAAGTATCTGTTTTTATACACCAGAGGCCGTAGCCACGATGAGAAACATTTATCGACAAACAACAATCGAAGAGAAAAATGGATCAGGACCACAGAAGGGACGAAAAGTTTAAGTTATTAAGATAGAGAATGGGTACGGTTGTTACAATTTTACGTTGTTCGCTCATATTTTCGCAATTACAGCTCTAAGATATGAATAAACCATTAAATATTGAAGAATAATCTTTTAGATTAACGTTTGATTTAAAATGAGTAACCTATTTGCAATAGTTTTTCACCAGTGAGTCATTTTTCAATTTGTAGGCCATTGTTGCAACCGTCCCCATGCCGCGGTCGGTTGTAACAGCGATGGGGGATCGTTGTAACATCTCCTAATAAAACCCAAAACAAGTTCATTCTACTTGCAAGGCATTGCCACGATTGTTAAAAATGCAGAAAAAATATACTATTAAATTTGCCTTGTACAGTCACGTCAAAAATATCGGTACGAAAAATGACCCAAAAACATGTATACACTACGTTAATATATGGGCAATAAAGTCGTGTATACATATTTTTGGCATTTTTTTCGTATCGATATTTTCAGATGTGACCGTGTCCATAGGTATGTTTATTTTACGTAGGTATACCAACGCAAATGTTGTAGGTAAAAAAGTGTTTTATATCATTATGAAAGCCGCAAATATCCTTAAGTGAAAAATTTTGCGCCAGTATTTTCAACATTTGGAAGCAAGAGAAATATTATTTCCTTTTAAATCCGCCTACGACTTATTCATGATCTTTCTCTTTATGATATCATATTACACTTTTGTGTGAAGATAACGATTTTCTTTTCTTAAAACATAACATAAAAGACTGAAGTGTAACCTGTATTTGTATGTGAACCAATGAAGTGGAAGAGTTTCTTGCTCCTGACAGATTGACAGCACTTTGTGTTTTATCCCGAAAATCAACCTACAGGGAAACAACACTCCTAAATAGGAACCTTTTTTTAAAGAGAATTCCAGGATTTCAATTTACAAGTTCGACATTTAAGTATCTGTAAACAAAAGAAACTGTATTGTTTCGCTATAACTTATGCCATCGAAGCCATAGACTAATTATATATTTTACAGTACATATGGGGCTATTTTATAGCACTAGTGCGAGAAGTAGCATATTATGTTACTGTGTCGAACATTTAAAGGGCCATATGTACTGTAAAACGTTGTACAATACATGTGCGAATAGGTAATTCGCAACTCGTGTCGATTTAAAACACTCCCTTCGGTCGTGTTTTAATTTATCGCCACTCGTTTCGAATTTCCTATTTTTCGCACTTGTATCGTAATGTACTATTTTAAGGTGTGTGTATCAATGCAATGCAATTATTTTAGTAAAAAAACCCAAGTGATATTAGTCGAGGGACCCGGACCTGAGGAGAAAGAACAAACAAAAGTATATTTTCCGACTAATTGAGATAAAAGTTAAAAACTAACGCGACTGCATTGACGACCGGTCTGGCCTCGTGGGTAGTGACCCTGCCTATGAAGCCGATGGTCCCGGGTTCAAATCCTGGTAAGGGCATTTATTCGTGTGATGAGCATGGATATTTGTTCCTGGGTCATGGGTGTTTTCTATGTATTTAAGTATTTATAAATATTTATATATTATATATATCGTTGTCTAAGTACCCTCAACACAAGCCTTATTGAGCTTACTGTGGGACTTAGTCAATTTGTGTAATAATGTCCTATAATATTTATTTATTTATTTATTTTATATCTTCCGTCGTAAGTTTCATGCGGCGTGCCATATCTTTAGTTCTCTTCTAATTTTCTGGCTTTTCGCTCTTCGACTAGCAAATATAAACCTGATAAAATGCAGCCTACACCCTTGTTCATACGTACTGCTCATGGAGCGGAAAACGCAGGAGCGCGTGAAGACGAGCATGCTCGGTAAAGTATGAAAACGCTCACCGCCGCCATTCAGCTCTGCTACATAAACATTCACGACACTTTTTATCAAGGGGTAGGTGATTATACGGACAGTTTCAGATAACTTAGCTACTCAGTGCCAAGTTAATTTAAATAAAAAAAAAACTCAGTTTCGTGGTGTACAAAAGTTAAGCACTTATGTCAAAAACCGAAAATAAAACTGATAAAAAAGGAAAATGTAAAATTAATCACGCGTCTTAGGATCGCAAGGTTGAGACTCGCCCAATGAAGTCATTTCATATATTTTTCCTGTATCATTATCATCATCAATGGCCACTGCATCCCTGACGAATGATTGTTAAACGCTGTGTCAAGAGCGGTTGAGACGGCCAATGCATTTCCGCTTATGACTATACAAGCCTATCGGTGCACGGCACTTCTTGCCGCATAAGTCACATGTATGTGTATGTTGTGCCTCTGGATATGAGACCACTCCACGAGCGCGACGCCTGTTCCTTTTATGCCTCACGTTTTCCAGCCACACGTCGTCGTGCTTCTTCACTCCCACGCATAGGTCTCTACGCCACTCGGATCTCAATGCAGCACGTTCTTCCCAGTCGCCGGTATTGATTCCTTTACATAAAGAAATGAAAAATCGTTAACAGGCAAAACAAAAAAAATAGGACACAGTACATTTGTCTTTTCGTAAATCACAATCAATTACTAAGACTATAGTCTCTATAGTCTCTCTTGATTGGACCCGGGTATTCGCATTCAGAATGCCTTACGCCGGTGCTGCTCTGCACAAAGTCTTGGTGTCCAGGCTTCTCAGCAGAAAAACTAAGATCCGAATTTACAAGACCGTAACGACCCATCTTAACATACGGATGTGAGGCCTGGACGCTAACTTTGAAGGAAGAAAGTAAGCTTCTGGTGTCTGTCAGGAAAATTCTTCGCAAAATCCTCGGCCCAGCGCAGCGACCCGATGGCAGCTGGAGAATCCGCAAATACGTCGAAGTCGAGCAGATTGTAGCTGAGCCAAATAAAATGGGTGTCACAAAGGCGCAAAGGCTTCGGTGGCTCGGTTGGTCGGGTCGGTGAAAGGAGCGTTTGAGAGAAAACCGACAGCACGCCGCCCGGCCGATCGACCTAAGTATCGATGGGCGGATGTGGTGGACACGGATCTGCGCGAGCTCCAGGTTGAAGACTGGCGAGAACTGCGCAGGACCGGGATCAATGGCGAGCAGTCGTATTGAAGGCCAAGACATACTTTGGGTCGCTGCGCCAGAGGAGTAAGTAAGTAAGTAATGTCCTTAAACTAACGTCCAAAAGAGAGGTATGGGCACTGTGAATTGACATTCACAGTCACACACAGTTGACAGTTGACATTTACAGGGTGCGGATTTGCGGAGGGTTAGGGTCGGCAACGCGCATATAACAGAGTTGCAGGCGTACATAGGATACGGAGACTGCTTACCATCAGGCGGGCCGTATGCTTATTTACCACCGACGTAGTATAAAAAAAGTCGGACCAAGCAAACTCTGAATGGCATTTGTAAAAACAAAATGTGGCGATGTCATTATTTATGTCAAATTTCTATGAAAATATGACATTTATAATGAAGCTCCCTCAATTTGTTCTATTAGAATCTGTGCAAAAGTCACCATAGACAGCTTAATTTAATGCTTTAATTGAATCAATATTTCTTGAATAGACTGCATACTACAGACCACTGTAGCACTGTAGGCACAACAGTCAGTAACCTACTAAGAATTAAAAGCTACAAACTATATATTTAAGTATATATTTTTACCTTCGTCTTACAACTTAACCACTTTGTAAAAAGGTCGCAGCTGAGCACCATGTCCAACAAAGACGTCTTTCTGAACAACTTGTAGTTCTTTGTATTTAAAAAATAGTGATGTGGACAGGAATAATGTGTAGCGAAAAATTTCCGGGAATATCTGTAGAAGGCTAATTGAATGGCGTTTAATCTCCTTGAACAACGATTTTGTATTGAAGCGACCGCCATGTGACTTTTAAACCTCGAGGCAAAGTAAATTGTAACTATTTACTTAATCTAAACTCTAAATATTATTATATCTGACACTTTTTTATTTAAAGTCATATTAAAAAGGAGCGTCACATTTATGAGACGGATGGGAAACATTATTAATTTAACATTTATATATCATTTGCATCATTTTTCACGTAGGAAAAATATCGTGTACAAAAGGCGAATTTAATGCCATAAGGCATATTCTTAAAGGCAAGGCAGACATTATTGGGTGGAGAGAATAAAAAACAAAACATTATAAGAAGTTTCATTTTTATCACATGTTTATCACACGCACAAGTTTTTATTAGTTTTAGTGATAATAAATTATCACATACATATATCAATTTTAACTTCATAATAGCAAGCCCCTTTTTATTTTCATGGTCATATGACTAGTCACAATATTCTGGCTTGAAATTTGATATTGGAAAATCCCAATATGTCACATCTGGTTCTAAACCGTTGCTCGCTTTATGTTAGTGGTCAAAAAGCGATTCCAATATTTCCATGAGTTGCTAGTCGGTATCACAGCATTAGTCGCAATCTAGCTCAAAGCTTCGACACCCTTTGTGGTTGTGGTCAAAAGGCCTTGTACGTGTAAATTCGTATATTAAACATTCCGAATACTTCGTTTAATTGGGATTTATGGGATCAAGGCTCTAGCCACAATCGTCTGGTTCGAATCCGTCACATGCTTTGTGTCTGTGGATGAAAAGATTTTGGACGTATCGATATTAAAAATGTCCCAATAGGTACGTCATTGAAATGGGATTCCCTCGATGACATCAATTATCGTAATGTAGTTTAAAACACTTTTTGTATTACTGGTTCAAAGGCTTTGCACGTATAGTTAATACAATTTTCGGAATCACATTACATTCGCATTAAATTTGTCTGGTCGCTCGAAAATCTCACAAGCTTTTTGAAAGCGGAAAAAAGTTTTGCCAGGTCGGTGAAATATGTAAAAGCAGGGCGCCCCACGATCCCACGATAAACCATCGTAACAGATGAAAATGAAAGTATCTGTTGAAAACTCAAAATTTTTCGGCGCAAGATATTCGTACAATAAAAATAATGTACAAATAAAATCTTTTACAGTACATATGGGGCTACTTTATAGCACTAGTGCGAGAAGTAGCATATTACGTTACTGTGTCGAACATTTAAACGGCCATATGTACTGTAAAACGTTGTACGATACATGTGCGAATAGGTAATTCGCAACTCGTGTCGATTTAAAACACTCCCTTCGGTCGTGTTTTAATTTATCGCCACTCGTTTCGAATTTCCTATTTTTCGCACTTGTATCGTAATGTACTAATATGTATCAATAGCAATCGCGAAGATGCTCAAAAAGTATTTTAAAAACCTACTTATAACAGTATTTTTATTTTTTTAATAAATAAAATTACATTTTTTTCTGATTGCCGATATCGACCCGTTGCCGATATCGACCCTTTAATAATCTGAACACTCTTTTTGAAAGTTATTAAAATATTCCTAATATTTCCCCAAACCCGGATACCCGGGATCACATCACTAGCCGGCTTGAAAGAGTTACACGAACTCTTTGTGTTTGAATGGGAAGGCTCTGCACAAACAGATAAAAGGTTACGGAACGTTTTCAGTATTTATGTGTCGAGAATTCAGCTTTTAAAATTGGAAATTTTGCTCTGCTTCTCCGTATTTTTAAAGATTTCTCGGTTGGAATGCTATTTACAACAGCTGTTTGTTGGATAAGATAAGATAGCGCTTAAAAATGTCGCATAAAGTATCTTAATATTTGTAATTTCGGTTGGTGATATTTTTGCCTGCATTTTTTGTAAAAGGTAGCTTAATTTGTTTATTTTTGACTAAATGACCTTGATACAAATTAGCCGCAGTACTGATGGCTGTCAAAAAGTTTCCGAATAATATGCATAATGTTTCAGCAGATCACATCTGTAGTTTGACTAAATCGAAATTTCAAACTTAATTTATTACACTTTTGAAGTTAATCAATTGCCTTTAACTCCGCTGCTTCACAGATATACTGGTCATGTGGCAGGGAGGGACAACACATATGCCAATCCGAACGTATACTGACATCAGAACGATACCTAAATGATGTCATTTAATTATCGTGCGTCTCGGATGTCGGAGTGTCGGCTATGCACGCGAATGTGGGTAGTCAGTCCGATGACTATATATATTGAGACTACTATACTGATGACTAGATATATTGTGGTTTAGTGAGTACTACATCGCTCACGCTAATACATGTACGGACAAGTACGAGCGAAATGTACCTTAACTAAATCATTTAGATATCATTCTGATATCAGTGTACGTTTGAATTGGCCTGACAGATTTGTTAAGAAACTGACAATTCTAAATGTAGGTACTAGGTTATTGTTTATTCTGTTATTGCGCACATTACTACGGGACCAATCACGAAATAAAAGTAACTTTTTCAAAAATTTTGGTCGATATAATTATATGGGACAGACACTATTTTGCGAGATTAATGTGTAAAAGTTGTTCAGTGTGACCCACTTTGCAAAACATAGTTAATGGCTAAAGACACCCTGTATTGATATATACAGAGTGTATAACGCCGATACCTAATCCTATCGATCTTAGTAATTACAGCGCTTAAACTCCGAAACACCTGTTAATTAATAGTTTAGTTAAGGATTGTTTGAATTCCAACTTGAGTTCAATATATTGGAGCTTCTATTTAACAAGCGTCCAAGTAATACCTAACAATTATTTGTGTTTTCAGTCATTTCCTATTCAATAATTTTATTTTGACGAACCGCAAGCAACAGATTTTTATGACCAAGTTGTGATAATGATACACTTGTAAAATGGTTAAGCGAGATGTAGTATGACACCTCGTCAACTTAAGCTGCTACTCCATTGGGTAAGGAAGTTAGCCAACCACGCACGTAAAAAAGCATTCACAATATTTATACAATTAAATTTGGCAATTTTTCTGAAACAGATTGCTCAGCTTGACATGTGTTGTCGCGTGCAACATACTTGAAGTAGCGCTTGACATATATGCGAGTCGCGCAGGACAACGCACGTCAAGCTAAAAGGATTAGTGTCTTAATCTTATGGGTCATCTACACGATGGCCCAGCGCTGAACCAGCGAGATGGCCATGCGAAGGCGATGGCTCCTCTACACGATGACTCAGCGCTGGACCTTTCTTTTCGGTGTGGGAATGCTGTTACGCATCGTCCCCCTGGCCTGAGGCGGGCCAATTTTGGGGGGTATGTGGGACTCTCACCTCCCAGCTTTTTCCATTGAGAAAGAGGGGGAGGAGCCTACTCACTAAACCCATACCGGCGTTTCCCACAATATGCCGTTTGGTTAGGCGTCCTGGGATCGCGAATATTCTATCACGACACCCAGCGCTGGACCAGCGAGACGGCCATGCGAAGGTAGAGAGCACGAACTATAGAATGGGCGTACACGTGTAGATGCATGCGCACCATCGCTGGCCCACTACCTTTGATGTGTGGGCGAAAAACTGACACTGTGGCCATCCCGCCGCACCATAAGCCATCCGACATCACTACCCTCTCTACACGCTGGCCCATCTTAGTGGCCAGTATGATGGCCCATCGGATAGACGAGCCAATACTACGTGAATAGACGTCTACCTAAGTACCTAAATACAAGAAAGAAGCGTTCTTAACGAAGAATACAAAATACAACACCGACCACAGGACCGGGATAAGTGGCGTACACGAAGAGAGGCCTATGCTCAGCAGTGGGCGACTGGAGGCTAAAAATGATGATGATGATGATGACAAAACACAAACGCAAATAAACCCAAAACAAAAAAACAACAATATCGAAACAAAAAGGCAAGCAATGGTTGATTTAAAAATAACTTAACAATTTCCTTCGTAACATCTTAATTATCAAAATAGACATTGAATTCCTTAATATAATGAAGGCAAGTAAAACAATTTAGCAAGATCATTACTTCGAGCCGCGGCCTGATCATAATTTCATTATTGTGGATAAATTGTTCATTATACAACGTTTAAGGGTTTATTCGGATTGCGACGGCAACCGAGATGCTGTTGCAGCATTATTTCTGTAATGAAAGCGATATCACAGTCAATATCTTATACAAAATCAGTGACTCTAACGTTCTTATTTGCCGCAATAATGCGATATCTACATCAATCCAATTTATCAAAGAAGTTGTCAGATCCAGTTGGGTCAGAGGTGTCAGAGCCAGTGTAGCTTCATTTGACGTTCATAAGTGCATTGTAATATGCCTACTTGAATTATAAACTATCTTTATCTTTATATCTCCTATTTCCCTCTGGCGCAATGCTGTATGCACCGCTGCTACAACAGTTGCCATTCGTTAAGAGGAAATTAAGGGGACGACCGCTTCTCCATACTAACGTAGTCCCCATTGCCCTCTCCCGACATTGACATTATGGAAAACATTGCTTTATAATTAGATGTTTATTAACCGTAGCTATGCCCATTCGTTTCATTTTTTTCAATTTCTTGATTAGTTAGTAAGAGTAATGAGTAAAAAAAATATTCCATAGAATTTAATAGCTCCTAATTCTTATTTATAACTATAAAAATGTCGATCAAAGTTAAAAGTAATGGTTAACATACAATAAATTGGGTAAACATATCTTTTCCGTGGTGTCAATGTCTAGGGAGGAAAATGGGGACTACGTTCACGATCGCCTTAATTAAGGTTGTCGAAGTGTTATTAGCATTCAATTCGTCACTCACTTTATCAAGGATATTGACAGTGACATCAGCCGCATCAACGCTGCCGCACTGACGTCGCAACTATACTGCTGCAGTCACCAACCGAATGCCACCTTAATAAGGAATGCGTTGTTTATCAAATTGTATTCATTAAAACCGTAATTGAGGTGGTAATTCAATCTGGAGGGAGACATCGAAAATCGAGAAATGTATATTTCCATCTTTATCGCTCTTGCGTGTTTGGACTGAAAGGGATATAGAAATATTAATTTGAATTTTTGTAGTTCTTGAAAACACCGTTCTACTTAATATAAAAATGTTTTTTTGGTTGATATTCGAAGTTATATATCAGCGCCATCTAGTGAGCTTTCTGACTTATATGGTTTATACTTGTAACTAAGAAAAATATTCCTCAAAATCTTTTCGTATTTTTCGGGCCCTAAAATCTTGTTTGCGATAATTTTTGAGCTATCTTTTATTTTTTAGTAAATAATTTAATATACGGACTTAAACAACATTTCCGTAATGTGCAAATTAAAGAACATTTTCAAAATTTCCGCAATTTATGGAAACTTTCAAGAGAAAAATTCTCAATGCAAGTTTCCAAATAGAACGTTCCCATTCAGATTAGGGATTTTTACTCAATGTTTAACTATTGAAGACTGTTTCATTTAACATTTACGTGATTTACGTCACTCATTGGCGTCTATTTCATATGTCATAGAAATCGAAACTCAGAAAAAATACCGAAAACAATTCATGAGAAATTTGCAATTTTTGAAAATTCTGTTTGGCACAATGCTTATTCCGTAGTGAAACGAACCTTCTACCGTGTTTATTTTGATTAAAAGATTATTTATTTATGCTCGAGATAGCATCTTATCTCCGGTGTTGGGCGACATTGGCGTTATCTTATTATCTTTATTATTGTTTCGTCAGCGAAAGAGCCTCGTACGAAATGTGTTCCAAAGGCAGCTACGTTGTGCCGGGTAGGTAGCTCGAGGTCTTGAGCTAACCAGTATTACATACAGGAGGGAAGTTCAATGCCGGATTTAGAGGTCTGGAGGCCTCGGGCAATAAAGGAGTAGAGGCCCCGGGCCCTAAATTATTTTCCGAATCAAATGGTAAATTTTCCGAAAACTCTATTGTGGGGGCCCCTCTTTTGTGGAGGCCCCGGGGCTCTAGCCCCGGTTGCCCACCCCTAAATCCGGCCCTTAGGAAGTTTATCTAAATGGGAAAACTATTAGATAATCAGAAACTAACTAGCAAGCTGAATAATAAAGTTAGCAAGCGCATGTCGATCCTAATCTCTACAAGTCTCAGCTGCTTTCGTAGAGTAGGTCATTCCAGATCTAGAGCAGAGCCCAACTACTGAGGAAGCACCTCCACCTTACAGAAAACTGCAACCAAATAACACTAGACCCTACTCACAGTGTTGTGTTCCTGCCGGTGAGTAAGGTTGCCAGAGCTCAACGAAGGAGCCGGAGTTTTAGGGTCGGCAACGCGCATGTAACTCCTCTGGAGTTGCAGGCGTACATAGGCTACGGAGACTGCTCACCATCAGGTGAGCCGTATGCTTGTTTGCGTTTGTAGTTTAAAAAAAAGAGTGCCTAGTCTATTTTGAAGTTACCTCTGATTATAGTGAAATTATATTTTAAAATATGATAACGGGGAATGCTTGGGTTAAACCCTGCCGCTTCTTTCCGCTATCGCTTTACGCAACAACATTTCCAATATTTCCGCTTACATGATTGACGTACACTTCTTAACTGTGCGTTTCACCAGAAACTTGCTGCTTCGCACAGTTAATCTGTTGAATGAACTGTCGCGTGCGATATTTCCGGACCGACACGACCTTCAAACTTTCAAGAAAGGAGCTTACTCTCATCTTAAATTTCGGCAACGTACTTACAACCCCTCTGGTGTTGCAGGTATTCATAGGCGATGGTAATCGTTTGCTCATTTGTCATAAAAATATATCACACCTACTTAATTTCGGCCGAAAAACAAGTGTGAACTATACATAACAACATTTAACAGGGTGTTTATTTAGTCACCAGTAGGGCTAATATGGTCGGTGTTTTATCATCTGTAATCATGCCTGTCACGTTCTAACAAGTATGTTAGTGCGAAAGTGACACATAGACATGACAAGTGATAAAAATGCGACCATGATACCGCCGCTGCAATAATTTACGGGGTATAGGTGATTAAATAAACAGCGACTGACTAAATAAGCTGTGGGCTAGTGTTTTCTGTATAGAGAACAGTGAAAAACACTTGCTTATAGCTTACGCACATCTCGCTAATCGACGATGCCTAAACATCATCTATTCCTACGATGGCTACGATGGTGCGAGCGGGACATCGCTATATACGCGCATAGCGCTGTCCCGCTTATACACTGGAACGACGTTCGAATTCTCATCAGTGTGATAACCGCGTAAGCATTATCTCCTATTCCTACATGTCCTGGTTTCTCTGAGGCGATTTGTATTAATGAAATCGGAATAACAGTAATAAGATAATCTCATAAAAACACAAAGAAAATGTGCTAAAATTACGCACTCATCTTTATTCTTAAGGTGTTTCTCACTCGTGTCTTTTTACTGGAGCTGATTGAAGGTAAACAGATATAAATACATACATAAGTTCGGAAAATCACATTGGTACGAGCCGGGGTTTGAACTTGCGATCTCCGGATTCCGGATTGAAAGTGCACGCTCTTACCGTTCGGGCCACCGGCGCGTTATGCACGTTCGTATTTTTATTGCCTGTCACCATGTCTGTCACGTTTTTCAAGTATGTAAGTGACAGGCAGGCATAAACATGCAACTATGATGTCATCGCTGGCAGATTTTTGGAAAGTTTACTTTGTATGGAGACTAGTGCTAACTTAACCATTCATAACTATAGTAGGTGACATTTAAAACGCATTCAATTCTTTACCATCTAGGTAAATTATAATTATACTTGTCATTCCTTGAAATCGCTCAAATATACCTTATCTTTATAAAACGTTTTAAATCTCAACATAACATAGTAATTCTAAACTCCAAGGCAGATAAACGTTTTTTCTGTTAACTTTTATGATTCTAAAGTCCAATCAAATATTGGACTAAGAAAGTTGTAAAATCCATTTTCGTATTCTGTTAGCATTTTAGAAAGTCGGTAAAGGTTTGTTACTTTAATGTAATTAATATTCTATCGACGTTTATTTAACTACGAGATTCTATTCTAAGGGCCACCACACACTAGCGTTTCCCAAGCGTCAGCAACTCAATGGCTGCTGCTCGACGCAACGTTGGCGCAACAGCGCAGCTATTATCCATAGCGCTAACTAGACGCCGTAGTGTGGGGTGGACCTAAATCTCTGATTATGACAATAGATAAACCATAATAAAGTCTAAGTCTGAAATTGTTAATCTTTTCTTCTTGTTAACTCGGAACATACAAAGTTTATTATTAAATGTTTTTTTTTGGAAAAACAATGTGGAAATCATTGCTTATGAGCATACGTCGAGCCAACCCCAAAAAATATTATTGTTAATGTTTTTAGGCCAACTTTTTACTTACATATTTGAAAATATGTGACCGGCTGACCGCGGCCGGCATAACGGCCCAACTTGGCCGATTGCCATAAGGACGCCTTGTCTGGTTATTCTTATAAAATACAAGCAAATCTCGTCCTTATGAAAAGCGAGAAAGTGGGACGTTATTCCGGCCGCGGTCACATATGTTTATGATGAATTAATAATAAATAATATCGAATTAATGAATATCCTCGTAGGACCTTTATATAATAAATCGTTATCATCCACTAAGAATGGTATTAATTAATTTCTGATATCGGACTACAAGACCTGTTATAATAATTTCGGGGAAACTATCGAGATATCATGGGATTTGATATATTACAAAATTGTGATAATGTTTAGTAATGTGAATACTATTTATTCGTAAATTCACAAACATTTCTCTAATATTTCCTCGTTTTCGTTAAATGCTTGCCCTAATCAGCCAACGTGTTGAATAGGAGAGTTTCTGTACGAATAAAGTACAACTCGTTTGTTTACTAGTTTATTTTTTTTATTTTTTTTATCCTCGCCTCATCCCGTTATGCGGGGATGGATGCGTTATTCCTGAGTCATGGGTGTTTTCTATGTATATAAGTATTTATAAAAAATTATACATTATTATATATCGTTGTCTAAGTACCCTCGACACAAGCCTTATTGAGCTTACTGTGGGACTTAGTCAATTTGTGTAATAATGTCCTATAATATTTATTTATTTATTTATTTATAAATCACAATAAAAAAGTTATTCATATTGACCCGTTTAACATTTACATTTGTTTGGCGATTGCATACTCACATCATAGTCATCGTATCATGCATATGAAACTAGGCCGCAAACTTCTTTGATTATGAACGTGAAAATGTTACAATTAAGGAAAAAAATGTACCGTTTTATTGAGGAAATGCATAAACAAGAAAGGTTTTACACATTGTATGAACCTGAAGATGAAGATCCTGGCAGGGTCGCCATGTATGGACGGCATTATTGAAACAACAGCTTGGATGAATATAATTTGAATGATTCTGAATATAAGTAGGCATGATATGCATTTATTTGTACAGGAAATGCTTATTGCAGTAGTTATTCTTATTATGTAATGGTCTCAATGAAATTTTATTTTGTTTCAGATCGTACGCCATGCTGTTTCGGACCGAGCGCCGCCGCCGCTCCACCTTTATCTTAACCAAAGAAATTAATCTCACATAGACGCCATATAACATGTGAACCATGAAACTGGACCTACTCTTCAATATCGACACGTTCGACAACCGCACTGTAGACTTTAGAGACCTCTCCACATCAATGTATCTCACGGACTCTTACGTCAACAAATCTTTAGAACTTAATGAGACAACCAACGACTTGGTCTATGCACAGTTCGATGACCACCCGATAATTGTGGCTTTAATTATCATAAAATGTCTTATTATGCTGTTTATTATTCTAGCAGCGATTTTTGGGAACTTACTAGTCATAGTTTCCGTCATGAGACACAGAAAACTGCGCGTCATCACGAATTATTTCGTCGTGTCGCTCGCACTAGCTGACATGTTGGTAGCTATTTGGGCGATGTGCTTCAATTTTAGCGTGGAGATTACCAATGGAGAGTGGCTATTCGGGTACTTCATGTGTGATGTGTGGAATTCCCTGGATGTATATTTTTCTTCGGCTTCAATATTGCATCTGTGTTGCATAAGCGTGGATAGATACTACGCAATCGTACAGCCATTGGACTATCCTTTAATAATGACAACGGGGAAGCTAGGGATCATGCTGGCCGTAGTATGGTGTAGTCCAGCATTGGTCTCCTTCCTACCGATCTTCATGGGATGGTATACGACGGAAGACCATCTGGACTTTAGGAAAAGACACCCAAAAGTGTGCAGTTTCACTGTGAACAAAGTGTATGCCGTGATTTCAAGTAGTGTGAGTTTCTGGATCCCGGGAGTGATAATGTTGTTTATGTACTATAGAATCTATGTGGAAGCCGATCGACAGGAGAGGATGTTATACAGGTAAGACTATAGTTCTATATACCAACAAAACATATCACTCTTATCCAAAGACCAACACACACTAAACTACTCGGCTGCAAATTTTAGAGAGACCCCACACTAAATAGCGTTCTCCGAGCGTCGGCAACTGCGCAGCGACGCCATTTCCCATAGCGATGCCTAAACACCGTCGCTCAAAAGACGCTAGTGTGAGGTGGCCCTTAAGGGAATTGTGCACTTGGTGTGCAGTCCACTTGCAGTTCCCACACATTCACAATTTTCACGCAACTCAACTGTTTCTCTATCGAAAAACGCCGGACGCGTATCAGGTATTACAAAATATTTTGTAATGTAAAACAAATACATCTGCGTATAAGATATATACTAACTGTATTACGCAATGTTATAAATTCTCGGGGCAATTAAGCAAGATTACCGCGAAAAGTTTATAAGGTACGTTAGGTCGTTAGATTACTGGGAAAAGTTTATATTACAGTTAGGTAAATCTGCGATCAACCTAATTTTATTACACGTACGAATATCGAATAATTTCTCATGAAATCTGTATTTCTATCCTTAAATTGGTATAGTTAAAGACGAATTTATGAGGTAATCTCTATTATAATTCAATTAAGACTGGATTTACATCAACCCGGAAACACTACAATGTTATGGTTCGGCACGCAATGTTCATTTAGTGCAGCATATTGTGAAAGGTTATAATTAGAGTTAGACTAAGCTAAGTTTGCAGCGTTTTTATAGCCTAAACTGTGCAAATGTTATTTTAAACGTCGTACTTCTAGGATATGATGTATAAATGGCAGTTGTACTATATATTCTGGGCTACCAAAATCGCTGCCAACTTATCTTGGTCTAACTCTAATCTGGGCTATAACCGCGAAAATCGAAGTTCGTCAATTGCAGACATTTTTCTCTGTCACTCTAATTATGTCTTAGTCAGAGTAAAAGAGAAAGATCGCCGCAATTTGCGAATTTCGGTTTTCGCTGTAGGCCCCCTGCAATTCGTTATAGACTGATGTCAACCTGCTACAATGCATCTATTTAAAAATAAACCTTTTCCCCCAACTGAGAACCTATTTCCCTTAAATTTTTAATTTGGTTAAAAATACAAGCGGACGGGAGTGTCCATACAATTTTTGATTTTGTAATCCTGTTCTCAACTGTATTTCATGCATAAAATCGAACTTAATAAGTTTTTGGCAAAAATTTCATTTTTGGTACAAGCTTTTATCGCTGATTGTACTTTTTTTTCCACAGCCAACTAATACTCATCGAGACAATTCTAAAAACCCCAAACACAATTAGGTTGCGTTGTTTTATCACAGAGTTCCTATGGCTACCTCCTGCCTCCATCATCAGATCAACTTGATGGTACTATAATATTGCATTGTCACCCGACTTACATATGTATGCAAAATTTTCAGCTTCATCGGAAACCGGGAAGTGGGTCAAATTTAACTTACAAGATTTGTCCCATACATACTAACAGGGAAAGTAAAAATAATAAAAAAAAGCTTGTAAAAAAAAATAGGTAACTTATGAGTAATATGTAACTACCGAAAAACATTCAGAACGACTTAAAGCCAAAATTTTTTTTTTACTGGAAAAGGGTAAACATCGAAACAAACGAAAATCGCACCTGGTGGTAAGTGCTGATGCAGCTTAAGATGGAGTATGCTTACCTAATATATGAATATTCACTCTATTTAAGTTTTTAAAACCCTCATTTTACTGTAGGAAAATTAGAAGGAAAAAAATATGTGGACCCGGGTATGTCCTTAAACTACGTCCAAAAGAGAGGTATGGGCAATGTGAATGTCATCTCGCCTTGTGTGGTAGGGCACAGCACAGTAGATGTCATTCCAGATCTAGAGCAGAGCCCAACTGAGGAAGTACCTCCACCTTACAGAAAACCGCAGCCAATAACACTTGACCCTACTCATAGTGTTGTGTTCCTGCCGGTCAGTAAGGTTGCCAGAGCTCAACGAAGGGGGTGGGGTTAGGGTCGGCAACGCGCATGTAACTCCTCTGGAGTTGCAGGTGTACATAGGCTACGGAGACTGCTTACCATCAGGCAGGCCGTATGCTTGTTTGCCACCGACGTAGTATAAAATATATATATATATGGCGCGCCGCGCGAAACTTGAGACAGAAGATTTAAATATGTTATATTCAAATGATACTGCTATGTTATACAGGGTGACGATATGTATATTGTAACTGGAAAGAAATGAAATCAGACATGTTTTCATGATTTTTTTCTATCGAGCCAACTTTTCCGTTTTGCCTTGCCATTGTATAGTTTTCGTGTACAAAAAAAAGACAGTTTTCCTCTATGAAAAAGTGTAAATATTCAATTATAAAAACTATATATTTAGGTTAGGCCCTTCTTAACATTCTAATTTGTTTTCTTCATCATTTTAATTGAGGGCCCACCGCGGTGGTTCGACGTGTTGCCTCCCTAACACACTAATGAACGAATTTACAAGTGCGACAGAGAAGCAACACGTCGAACGTGGTTCGCGGTATGCCCTCAGTTTCGTATTTCGTTCACGCTCGGATTTCCATATTTTCCAGTTGAGCGTGTAATTTGTTCTGCGAATACAAATAGTGCCTAGACGTGACCTTGGCTCGTTGAAGTTTATTGAAATCTAAGGTGGAAAATGTAGGATTTAATGAGAAAAGTCGAGAAAGGTCAGTAACGCTTAGCTTTTGAACGGCCGCCTAAGCCTAGACGGTACGGTAAAGTGATCACGTTATGATGATCGGTCCAGTTGTTTTTGAGTTATTGCAAAAAATCTTCTTTTTTTAGTAAAAAACACGTACAAAGCGCTGCAAAGGTATTACCTTATGCTTTTAACTACTAATAACCCCCATTTTGCCTATTTTGACAGAATAGTAATTACGAAACCCTACACTGATCATGGCCCGACATGCTCTTGGCCGATTTGTCATTAGTATTCCTCTTTCCCACTCACGAAATGTTCATATACGTGATGGCTTCCCTATTATAACAAAATTTAGCTAAAAGAAAATGAGCCATCTATTATAAAATGGTGGAATTTGAAAAGACATATTGAGGTTATAAAAAAATACGAGGCTCGAAAATCTCAAAAAACAAAAAAGTGGAATTTGAAAACACATAATAATATTGAGATTATAAAAAAATACAAGACCGGTGCATTTTTTTTTACTTTCAAAGATAAAAAAGAAAATGGTACCATTTGATTCCTTACATTTTATTGAAAAATAAATTGTAATATTTCAGGGTCAAAATAGCAATTTTCTCGATCTTCCATACATTTTGGATCGACTAATGTAATTTGACGTCACATTACAATATCATTTTGTTAGAGGCGTTTCAATCGTTGAGTGCGAGCGTAAGACTTTAATTCTCATTTCTGACCTTTGTGTTGTTTAGACATTAGATTCTCAGGGAAATTAAGATCGATTGACATTATTTACAAAAAACTGTCAAGTAGCCAATTACCTTTATGCGTAAGTGTCACTCTATATCTGTTGGTTTTTGAAGCTCAAATATAGTCGTACGTCAGTAGGTTCTATTTTCTATTCTCTGTTAATAGCTACGGCAGTCTGCTAGTACATTAGTAAACTGAAGCGTCAAGCGATGAAGCCACGTTGCTTTTGAACGAACATCGGCCGAATGTAACGTGGCCGATGCTATCTCCTGACACGATCGTGTGATTTCGAGGAAAATGGGCTTTCTATCAACGGAAATTTGACTAAAATAGGACCAAGTTTACTCTGCATAACATTTTTATGAACAAAGTGTGGTGACGTCATTATTAATTCGCGTTCATTGTAAACCAAATTTCTTATATTTTTAAAAGCTATGTTTTTTGTTTTGTTTGTCGTCTTCATGTGTGTTCACTTAATGTTCTGTTTTTGTTGTCTGTACATATTCGTACATGTTTGTGTCTGTCACGAATAAATTGTTTTTATCTTTATCTTTCTTCTTCTTATAGTGCCGTCTCCTGCCTGATGATATGATTAGCCCTTATGGGCTATTTTTTTTTCTTTGATGCTGCAGCTCGAAACAGCGATCTGGTGCTGAGGTTTTTGAGCCACGAGATACGTCTTCTACTTCGTTTGCCTTGGATTTCCCCTGTATTGTCAGCTGGTGGAGGCGGTATTTGTCATTTCGCAATACATGACCAAAGTACTGCAGTTTCCGAATCTTAAATTTGTTATCTAAAAATTTTCTTCTCTTTTGCACTCTCTGCAGCAGGCTGACATTTATTACTCTACCCATCCATGAGATTTTCAATATTCTCCTGTATACCCGCATCTCAAACGCTCCTAGACGTTTAGTTATAGCTTAAGTGACTAAATGTATCTTACGTAAATATAAATATACCTTATCATATCAATGTCAAATTTCTATGAAAATATGAACTTTATAATGATATTCCCTCACTTTGTTCTGTTGAAGTCAGTGCAAAGTTAGCGTAGACAGAATCTAGGGTGTGAAATTGGCTTCATTTATAACCGAATGGCAAAGGGTAATTTCTGAAATAGGTGTATGTGTTTATTTGTTTGATCGGCACGTAAAATAACTGTTTTACAATTGGCCTCTTAATGCGATCCGCCTATATTGAATATGTTCGACATTTTAATTTATTTGAAATCTATTTTAGTATATTGGAGCGATAATATGCAATTTTATATATTGTTTTTAAAATTCAATCATTATGCCCCTTTTATAATTGTCGTGACTGCTTCTTTTAAATAAGAAACGTTTTTGATAATAATAACGGATAATGAATTGATGGATTTGTTTTGTATTGGTAAGGTTCTGGTTTCTGTTATTACAATCAGAATATTAAGCCTCCATTTATTTTTAGCCAACTACCTCTAATCTCTAATTACATTTAATTTACATGCATCAAATTGCCTTATTAGGCTATCCAATCAGTAGATACACAGCATTCATTAACAATTTTACATTAAACATTAAATATACATTAAAAATGATTCGCGTTTTAATAATATAATTACGTAGTATTATCAATGAGATGTTATGTACGGCAAGATTATTGAAATTATACCTACAGGGTGGGAATTCAGATGTGACAAGAAATCACTTTTCGTGACTGATTGTGAAGTTTCCTGGAAACTGGTACCTTATTGATAGTCGTTGAAAAGAACGTCTTTTGTTATGAGTATTTATGACAGTTGCGCAGTGTCAATGAAGTGATTTTTCTCTCAATAGGATACTTACCATTTTAATGCATTGTTAATTAACCGATATACATAAAATAGTTGGTTATTTGAACGAAACAAAAGGCAAGAAATAATATCTAATTAATAATAATAAAACTTGTCTTAAAGGGCCTCTGCGATGTTGGCTTCGGCCCACACACTTCTCCCAAAGGTCCATGACTCAGGAACCTGTGTTTATCATACAAATAACTCCTTCCTTCCTTACCCGGATTCGAACCCAGGACCATCGGCTTCATAGACAGGGTCACTACCCACTTGACTAGGCTAGATCGGTCAGAAGACTCGGAAGATGATTATTATTCACATGATAGTATCTACTATTATTATTATATTTATTTATTACATTTAAATCTAAATCGTACAGAAAAGCGCCTTGAAACATTTCCGGATTTGTACTCACCTGATTCATAGATAAAATTTACATTTTAAATATACATAATAAATAATACTACTGTTACACTGTAACGCCGTTGCGTTGCGAATTGATACGATAAGTTGCTAATAAGTATTTCAAAAACGAATAAAAACCATAAACTTTGATACTAATCAACATCTGTTTCAAATTTATCTTTCCGTACTTAATCACGTCTTTTTATTTCTCATCCCTTCGAAAATTTCACCCTGTAAAGCTATAATTGCCATACTATCCTCCTAATTACGCGTTAAAATTCCATGCACTGCATCTAAACGTTATTTATTATAAAATTTTGAACCATGTGACACTTGAAACTGAGTCGATATTCCTTTAAAACCGGATTGCGGTTAGATCTTTTACGCAAATGGTGTAGTTTAAAATTTCAGTAATTAATAGTTGCGGAGTTATAATATGATTAAAGTTCGGGCCGGGCGAAATTCGGATTCTAAAAATATGAACCGAAATAAATGTCATTTACGAAGAAAAAGAGTGATCTGGGCCTCCCAGTCCCAGTGCCCAGGGCTGGAATCGACCCAGTGCCCTCTGCTATCGCTGAAGTTACCTAAGGCAGTGTCTTACCTGAGCGAATAACTCGCGAAAGCGAAGCGGCGCGGCGCGGGTGAATTCAATCCTTGATACCTATGGAAATGTCCTACGTGGGCGATCTCCGAATGCCGTTGGGCCGCCGCGCCGTGCCGCGCCGCGCCGCGTCGCATTCGCGAGTCATCGCCCACGTAAGCCGCGCAGTAAGCCCCTCAGCCACCCGGGCTACGGCAACGTGTGTCAAATTTTTCCAAATACCTATAGGCAATTCCTGGCACTGGTACACAAATGCATCAAAAACAACCTTATCGAGAAATACAGTGAAACCACCGCCACTATTTTGCCATTTGCGCAAAATTTGCCGCGGCCGACCAAGAGCAGTTGAAGCTGTATCTTGCTTGTGCCATTGATATTGCTTTGCTTGTTATCTTGGTTGTGCCATTTATTGGAGTGAGCGTGAGAGCAATATTACCTCATATTATAACTATCAAACCATTGATAGATTTTATTAGTTCTGAATTCCACCGGGCGCTAAATCGGTAAAGTTGAGGTTATCTATAGAAATTAATCGCGAGTTAGTTTTATTACTTTGGTAAATGAATTTGGCTTCTGAATGTGAAAAGTTACATACGCGTTAAGTTAAATAAGGTATTTAATTTGGGTTGATATTGAAATATGGAAGACATTCATTAGTATTAGGCGTATTAAAGTATTATGTATATATTATATACACTAATGAAATGAAGGATAACATGAGTGACGGATTGTATTGATTGTTGTTATCGCGACAACCGTGCGGCAATGATATCAGCTCAACCCGAATATTCCTGTCTCTATTCGAATATATATATTTTATCATTATCAGCTTTAAGCAAGAATTTTTCCATCGTAAAAAAAATAATATTATGAGACAATATTACACAAATCGACAAGTCATTAGGGCATGTGTTGTGGGTACTAAACAACAATACACAGTGTGTCCCTAGTCATTGGACAAAGCCGAAATGTACAATGTTGTTGTATGTATGTAGGGTATTTATGACCAGTGTACAAAGTATCATAACAACGGGTGTAGCGGTGTCGAAGAAATTAACAAATTACCATTTTTTTTCTTTGGAGCTTTTCTTTCAAAAAATATTTTTTTTATCTTTTGTTCTAATTAAAAAAATATTAACGTCAGAGCATTCCTGAGAAGTAACCCTACGTGGGATTTCAGGGTTTGTCCAATGGCTAAGGTCAAATAGATAGATAAAATACTAATACTTGAAACAAATCATAACTTAGAGGAATAAATATCACTCAAATAAATATATCGAGGAAACTGAACTAATTTCAATAAAGCCTAGACTGGGGAGAGGCTCAGATTACAATTCAAGAAAAAGTTTTTGGCAAAAATTTCATTTTTGGTACAAGCTTTTAACGCTGATTGTACTTTTTTTTCCAAAGGCAACTAATACTCATCGAGACAATTCTAAAAACCCCAAACACAATTAGATTGCGTTGTTTTATCACAGAGTTCCTATGGCTACCTCCTGTCTCCATCATCAGATCAGCTTGATGGTACCATCATTGTTGTCACCCGACTTACATATGTATGCAAATTTTCAGCTTCATCAGAAACCGGGAAGTGGGTCAAATTTAACTTGCAAGATTTGTCCCATACATACTAACTTGTAAAATACTCAAATTCAAGATGCCAATTAGTATGATTAGGTTTTCAAGCGGACCCTAGGCTTCCTTTGTGGCAAGATCCGGGAAAACGCTTGGAGGATGATGATGATCTTATTCACTGACGTAACGTACGCATCGCAATTTTCGAAGGCCACGTTTATAAATAATAATAATAGGAACATTTTATAGCATTGTCGAGAAAATTATCCCATTCCAATTCAGGAACTTGGGCGACAAAACAAAAGCCTATCCAGTGAAAAAACACTAACTATTGACAAAGGCAAATTGAATAATTTCCGTGCCCATAACCGAAAGCAATCATCTCCGCTTCAGCGTACTTGGTTCATCGACACAGACCACAATACACTAGATGGAGCACCTGTGTACTTTGATTTATTATGTTTAAATTTGTTTTCCTTACTTACACGTCTTTTATAAAATGTCATTAAATTTTGAAAATTTCTTTAGTTCCACTAAAACAAAACATGTACATATTACGTTCAAAATCTCCTTTAGCATTAATACACAAACGGTAATCTTTGTTAAAATTATGAACATTATACCGCAGGAAAAAAAAACAACGTATTTTTGGTCTAACATGTATATAGGTTCCTATTAGAATTGCCAGATTGACGCTGGGTTCCCACTGATTTCTAGAGTAAAATTACGCCTATTTTCGTTTAGCAATCAACGATTCGTTGGTGGGTCCTTTGGTATATTGTGTTGATTGTTGCTAGGCTTGGCGAAACGTTGTTTTTATAGGTTTTTATTAATCTTAAGGATAAATCGTATTAGAGAGTTAATTATACATACGCTTAAAGTACGGTCTTATTATTCTCTTTGAGCTACAGAGGTTTGTTGATAAATAATTTCAAGATATAGAGGTGATATAAGAATACGTGCATTTTTTCGATTTACACAGGTAAAATTTCATGAGGTTAAGTATTTTTTGTTATGGAGGATTTGAGCTTTGAAGGGAAGGGTATAGCATTTTATTTCGGTTAACGAGGATTTCGTCTTATCGGGGTTTGAGTTAGCGAGGTTCCACTGTATTAGGTATGTTAAGTAAGTCGCTTGGTATACGGCAGAACATGTCCAGCCCATGCAGGACTACTTCGTAAATTTTAGTTTTGGCACGCTAGATAGTGTCTAATTCGGCCGGCATAACATCATGTGGTGGGGATGAAATTACATGTTTTTGGTTAACTAGGTACTTTACAAGTTTAAGTATATTTACGAGTATTTAAGTGTGACGCCATGTCTCTATAAACGCTTAACAATGCAGAATCTAATAAGTGAAGTCTATGATCGCAAGATATTAGAAGATAAGGAATTTAATTAAAATTGAATAATGGCCCAAAACGCTATGGCTATTTAACGAGGCCATTTTTGCCATTGGAGGGAAACTTTGCTTATAAATTGTTTGTTATAATGTTAATGACGATACTTATAATTCTTTTGACTTTTTACGTCTTGCTAATTGAAGTAGGTACAAACAGACAGAAGCATTAGGTTTTAGGGTTCCGTACCCAAAGGGTAAAACGGGACCCTAATTACTAAGACTCCGCTGTCCGTCCGTCTGTCTGTCTGTCTGTCTGTCTGTCTGTCTGTCTGTCTGTCTGTCTGTCTGTCTGTCTGTCTGTCTGTCTGTCTGTCTGTCTGTCTGTCCATCTGTCATAAGGATGTATCTCATTATCCGTAATAGATAGACAGTTGAATTTTCACAGATAATGTATTTCTGTTGCCGCTATAACAACAAATACTAAAAAGTACGGAACCCTCGGTTGGCGAGTCTGACTCGCACTTGTCCGGTTTTTATGATAAATGAGGCAAACGAGCAGACGAATCGCCTAATGTAAGCGAATACACCCGCAATACTAGAGAGGTTGTAAATGCGTAGGTTGTTTAAGATAGGAGTAGGTATACGCTCTTTTATTGAAGGTTTGAAGGTCGTATCGGTCTGGAAATACAACGCGTTTTCACTCAAACAAGCATTTTTGTCCGGCATCGTTAACGTAAGCAAAGATGACCCTGACTGTAAGCAGCCACTAAAGTCCAGTTATAATATCAAAGCCGGCCCGGAACGGATTCACTCCACCCCAAAGTCCCTAATAAAACAAGGAATTTGCATAGTATTAGCAGGTACAAGTACTTAATTGCAAAGACTGATACCCAATTCTTAAGAAGACGCATTGTGAATTTTGGCGTCAGGTAGCTTGATTTATCTCAGCAATTACAAAATTCATGGAAGTATTTTCTGGGGAACTGGTTATTCATGGCATCGACTTCATTTCTGTAGTTGCCGGTTCACCATTGGCTAACTTTGATAGCAGAGAAAATCGTATCGAAGATGCCTCGTTTTAAACAAACTTTTTCATTGTGCAGGCAAATGGGACCGATTCTCTGGGCTCTAAAATGTCAATGTCGTTTTTTTGACGACCTAGTGACCCTGCCTATAAAGCCGATGGTGCCGGGTTCAAATCCTGGTAAGGTCATTTGTGTGATGAGGGTGTTTTCTATGTATTTAAGTATTTTTACCTTGTCTGAGTACCCACAACACAAGCTTTCTTGAGCTTACTGTGGGGCTTAGTCAACTTGTGTTATAATTTCCTACAATATTTATTGATTTATTATTTAGATATATACTTTTTGGCTATATAAGTAATTTAGTGACAAGCAGAAGCCGAAATACGATTACTGAACACTTTCTCGTTAGAAAAATCTAGAGTTGGGTCCTTTATTGGCGGGGCAACTTCAACAATTCTAAATATGTATTACAGCTAAACTGTGAAATGAACTGTCACCCGCAGTAGTGCTGGACTACGACCTTCAAACCTTCAAGAAAAGAGCGTACTGCCATCCTAAAGGTCGACAACTCACTTGGTACCACCCATCGCCCCTGGACACCTGCAGCTCTAGAGGTGGTGCTATCTGGAGTTGCAGGTGTATGGCATTCGCCCACTCACATCACTTCAGACGTCGTCTTGATTGTCTATAATTTACTTGTCTCTGCCGGAACTGACAAAACCTCTCAGATTTCCCTAATAAAGCGAGCCATGACGAGCTTGTGGTAAAAATTTGCATAGTATTAGTTTCCAACCCTCTGTTTATTCTTGCAATTCCATAAAATGTTCAATGAATGCTAACATGCCAAGAGTAGGTATGGTTTTTGTAAAATTTTCGCCTTTTGTAATAAAATATATATTTTCATGAAATTCATACATTGCTCTGGACCAAATGAGTGAGCGAATTACTACTCGTCGCCCCACAGGTCGCATACTTCCAGGGTGCAGCCTAAGCGCTTTGAAGTAAATACACAAGTAATACCACCCAGGTCAACGTTGCAACAGTAAAGGATGATTCACGTTAG
This sequence comes from Cydia pomonella, assembly GCF_033807575.1. Classification (NCBI taxonomy): domain Eukaryota; kingdom Metazoa; phylum Arthropoda; class Insecta; order Lepidoptera; family Tortricidae; genus Cydia; species Cydia pomonella. The sequence continues at coordinate 6,510,625 of NC_084723.1, read as the reverse complement.
GATGGTCCAGGTCAAGGCCAAGGCTCCGATACTTTGTTTCCTGTAGAAAGCAGTCGTCATCCGACATTACATCACCTCATTACACATAGCCATGACACCTATAGCAGATGATTGTTGCAGCGTCGAGTAAAACCAGATATTGCGGGGAGGTTGATCGTAACGTCTGCCATGACTAAAGAGTCCAATACCAGGGCGGCATCCTCTGCCACAGCAATCTCAAACATGACGCTCTCGTCCTAGGACTCTTCCAAGGAAGGAGGTCTAGCAGCGCGGAGTCTTTTCTGCCTAAAGTTCTCTAATCAGTCTTTGTCCTGTTTGTCTACACCCGCTTTGAGAGTTCGACGCCACTCTTGTAGTAACATTCCCACAATAAGCGCCGTTAAAATTAAGGGCCGTTTATTTGAAGATAAGAAAATAAACGCTCTGCTTAAGAGCGCGAAAGACGCAAAGTGCCAAGTGGAACAGAACGCTTATCACCCGGACCCGGGTGCGTCTTTAAACTACGTCCAAAAGAGAGGTATGGGCATTATGAATTTCATCTCGCTTTACGTGGTAGGGCACAGCCAGTGGATGTCATTCCAGATCTAGAGCAGAGCCCAACTGGGGAAGTACCTCCACCTTACAGAAAACCGCAGCCAAATAACACTAGACCCTACTCATAGTGTTGTGTTCCTGCCGGCGAGTAAGGTTGCCAGAGCTCAACGAGGGGGGGGCGGGTTTAGGGTCGGCAACGCGCATGTAACTCCTCTGGAGTTGCAGGCGTACATAGGCTACGGAGACTGCTTACCATCAGGCGGGCCATATGCTTGTTTGTCACCGACGTAGTATATAAAAAAAAACCTATTTAATATGTCTGAACGGAATTCAAACATGGAAAATCGATTAGCATTAACAATGATTAACTGTCACCTTGGCTACGCCCCTGGAGGACGTAGTCAAGACACAGATCTAGAATGACGTTTACGCTTAAAGATAATTAAAGTGTGCAAAGAGGTAAGCTAGATATGAAGAACGTGACCACTTTTTAGCTTTACAGCAGTCCGTAGGCCCCTTGAATGTAAGTACCAAAACCATTGACTTATGCATTACTTCGTAAAGACTGGCCTTACGGTCACTAAGAATGGTGCTAGTACAGTAGTGTTATTTTGGGTGTCATGCACAAATTCGAGCCAATCCTGCAGTCTAACGCAGTTGCGACCAATCGCGAGCGTGATGCGAACTCGCGTTGTGGCATTCCACCAAGGCAGACCAAACGATAATAGACCTGGCTCGCAGGAACAGATTTCCATGACCAATCGTCTTCCGGGCAATAACTGGATTAGTATGGTGCTGTAGATCTCGCGATAAGCTTTATAAGCCTTAAAGATAAAAAATACATACTTAGTTGAGCTATAATCACAAAAAACTCACAATGATCTTACGAGCCATTGACCCTATTGGCTTATGCCAATTTCAAAAAATGAAACAGCTGAAAAAATCTATCTTACTTCAGTAGTTAGCCTGCTCACAAAATTTCACGAGAATCGGTTGAGAAATGCGACCTGCAGACAAGAACATCCAGACATACGATTAAAGCAAAATTATCCTATAATATTATTTATTTATATTATATATCCCCGTGAAGAAAATACAAGATAATGGATAGATTTCGCAATTACATTGGAACATTTGTCAAAAATTACCCTCTCGCATATTGACCAATTTAAAAAAAACGCAGTCCGTGACACTATGTAGAAAATACGTATAATGACCAAATGCAAATTACCCTATCCCCTTACGTATAATGACCAATAATTTCATCGTTCTTAAAACGTAAATAATAAATATTATATGATAAATCGATCTTCACTGTACATAAAGCAAATTAAGACAGACGCTAAGGGAAGGTGCTTAGGGGCCGTCTATTTGAAGATAACGAAATGAACGCCTTGCTCAAGTGGGCGTGAAAGTGCCAGACTTGAAAAGCCCAATCGAGCACTTGAAGTACCTGGACTGAAGTTAAACTTTGCTATTTCAAAAACAAGACAATTGAAAAATCGACCAGAGACGTGTCGGGCCACGCATAATGAACAGACCTTCATACAAAAGACTAAATCTATTAGGACATTTTTCTTCTCGTATTGAGATCGAAGAACTACGTGATTTTGAGTATAAATAACATGAAAATTTCCAAAAAAGTGCACAGTAGGTAAGTACAATTCTAAATAAAATGCCTTTCCTACTTTTAATCAAATTGCTAATTATTTTCTTAGAAGATTTTTCCTGTCGGTACCCCAACGCGATACTTCAACTAAATTAATTTCCTTTTTTATACTTAAAATAACAGTCGTAAGGTCCAAATTAGCATGTTAACATATGGTAACATTGAATACATTTGTAAATGTAAGTCAAACATTTGTAGGATTTCATTTCGTAATGGAGCGTGTGTGATTAGCAGAGATTGGTGGGATAATGTGGGCCCGAACTATTTTAAAATAAATTTGAGAGATAAAATGTGGCTATAATTTTTTTGTTTGTAGTCTTTGTTATTGTTTTATTATTGTATAAATATAGGTGATTGTGTTATGTCTGATCAAATATTGTCCAGGTGGCCAATAAATAGATTTTTTAAATATTTAATTTACGTAAAACTATTTCTCACGACGAAAGAACTATTTCTCGTTGCAGCTAAGCCTATAGATGTAAACAATTCTGATAGAAAGCGTTATTTTTTTTATTTTTTTCACTTTTAACTACATGTATGTAGTGCCTCATTTAAATTAATGGAGCGTGTATGATGAGCAGATATTTGTGAGATTATGTGGGTCCGAACTATTTTAAAATGAATTTGAGAGAGAAAATGTGGCTATTTATTTTTTGTTTGTAGTCTTTGTTATTGTTTTATTTTTGCATAAATACAGGTGATTCTGTTATGTCTGATCAAATATTATCTATAATAGGCGGCCAATAGCCAAATTTTATTCACGTAACACTTATGGAATCACTTTGGTTTTGCAAATCGGTTATATGCGATTTTCTCAGAGACCGTTTGACGGAGACAGCTAAAATTTGGAACAGTTATAGTAATTACCACCATTAATATTGTAAATATTAAAACTGCTTATTTCTTATTTTGGGAGGAAGTTTAGGGGGTTGAGAGGGGTAAGCTGTTTTTTTTTTTAATTTTCGTAAAACTATTTCTCAAGAAGAAATAACTATTTCTCTGGTTGCAGCTAAGCCTATAGATGTAAACAATCCAGATAGAAAGCGTATATTTTATAAATGAGGGTAGTTTACAGTTTAAACCGATTTATAACCGCTTAGCCTACCATACCTACTCGTACCTACTTGGTCGCACGGCAGATCTTGTGAATGTTTTCACAGATTTTAATTTAAACGTGTAAAAGTTCAATATAAAACTACAATTTACATTTTACACTAGCCCTCCTTTAACTATTTAAGGTTATCGTAATATGAATATGTAAGTCCGGTCCGACTGAGAGGGAGTGACTACCATATCGTTACACTTTTGTTATGTCACGGACAAACCATCGCGTTAGGTATAATATCTGTCACTATTTGAGCCAAATTGGGTCCCAGCGACTAGGTGAAGGAGGTGGAATATCTGAAATTTCATTTCATTTATTTCACTCAAAAACCATGATTATAAAAGGTGTTACATAAAGTTTTGATACATAGTCACCCTGCAAGGTCGAAGCACTGTCTCAAAAACTAGTTTAAAGCTTAAAAGTTTATTTAAACAAAACAAAATATGGTTATATCTTGATATATCATTAAATACGCTACTACTAAAATATTATAAACGTATCTCATAATAGAATTAATAAAAGCTTAAATATAATACTGAGATAAGAATCCTCTCAACATATATACCGTCACAAAATGACGCAAGCGCCAAACCATTTCAACCTCACACCGACCTATTAATTTTCTAACTAAAATAAATCCAATTTGCTTTAAAACCCCGGCCATCTACAGTGAAAGAGATTAAATAATGCCTATTTAAACATGTTTTATTCCTTTTAATGGATGAATTAAATTCCTTTTATCTTTTTCTATTCAAAATTCAATATATTTGTTACCGCGAAACATTTCATTTTTTACCTTTTTAAATAGCTTCTAATGCTAATTTTAACAAGCAAAGAACTTAAAATAAAACAAAATAATATCAATTTCATGAAACCATTATTTGCTTAAAGGGAGAATAGATCAGAGAGAAAATACTTAAAACTTCAAATACAAGAGCCAAGTGAAGTCATTATGTTCATTTGTTCACTGCTTTTTTGTAGGTTCAAGAGTTCTTCGGAATCCGGGAAATTTTAGGTGGCCCCTACTTTCAATCATGATCACTAGATGCAACTAGGAGATAAAAAATATAACTGGGAGTAACTTTACTTACTCTTAGTAAGTGAAGTGATAGAAATTCGAAAATAGATTAAATTGGGGCGTTTATTTCTCCTAGTACCTATATTTATTTCTCCTAGTCTCCTAACACTATATTAGAAATACTTGATGGTTATCAGATATGTCAGAAATTCCGTCTACTTATATTCATAGCTGCGTACTACAGTACTGCGTACTACCGAAAACCGTAAATATTTGATTTGAAAGGTGCCTATTGTTTTTAAACCTCTATTGTTCGATTCATGATCAACGAGCGAAATTCTATTTACCTTACATATCGTGGACATCTGTATGAAAAACAAATACGACTGTGGCATTGAAGGATTCTTTGTTTTGCATGTACCTGATACCAACGGAGGGAAATTTTCAACAGTGGAATTTCAGTTTCGGTTATACAAGATATATGGGGAACGTATTATTCCATTTCAAAATTAAATTTTACATGATTTGGGTCGCACATAGCAATGGATTTTTATCAAACATTTTCGGTATAGACCGGGATATTGTTTATGATTACCGATTAGTTATTAGGTAAGCGACATTTTCAATACGATTACCATTCCAATAAGGCCTAGTTTTCCCTTTGGATTGGAAGCTCAGATTGCAGTCGCTTTCATAAAAACTAGTGTTTACGCTACGCAAATTTTTGGGATTGGTTGCCAAGCGGACCCCAGGCACCCATGAGCCGTAGCAATAAGCCGGGCCAAACGGTAGGAAGACGGAGAAAAATGTACCTATTAGTTACTAGCTGTGCCCGCGGCTCTGCCCGCGTGGAATTCGGTCTGTATCAGTAACCGGCTCATTCACCGCTAATTTCTCTGCTCTCCCCTGGAGGTGGAACTTGAAGTAAAGTTGACAGATGGATACGCTAGAGGACTGTAGTCCAGATAAAATATTTGACAATAAGGTACCACCATCCAAGACAGTGTTCATGGAATTATATACTGCATGTTCACCTTCGATTTCCGCCTGCTCATTTTTCTGCGTGAGCATGGACCGTTCCTCTATGAGCGTGAGTATGGATCTCTCACAAACCCAAGAATGGCTCAGGTCTCCGTACACGCTCCGAATGAGGTTTTCAACGGATGGAACGATCCTGCATAACGTCTCTGGTAGTTGTGGCTACGCCTAAAATTACGATCTTCGCTATATTTTCGTAACCTCAATGCGTTGCAAGTCTTTCGTGAAAGGTTCGTTTTTTTCGGGAAGGCATTTTCAGTTCTTAGTTCTTATAGCATTTTAACGCGTATAAAATGCGAGTCCCAAATCGTTTGACATTTACACCGCAAACATCAGAGAATTTTTTTTTCATAGTACCCACCTTCGTAGCCATTATTAAGTGCTTAAAAGAAGCGATATGTATGAATATGGATCCGATAAAATTACGATTAGGTATAATTCATGACGGAGAAAATATTTTTTTAAATAATTATGCAGTTATACGCGTGTTGATGTGTGTTGATTTTGCCACTACTTAACTATGTAAGTAAACTCATTTTTAACCGACTTGAAGATTTCAAAAGGAGGAGGTTATCAATTCGGTGTGTATTTTTTTTATGTTTGTTACTCCATAACTCCGTCATTTCTGAACCGATTTTCTATATATATACAGATTGGTCCCGTTTTTATTCAAATGTGAAAGGCTAATATAATGGCAAAATATAATGATTTTTGTATTTTCTTTAACAAATCTAGCATTTACATTTAAAAAAGTGACATTTGATGAAGTGGAACTGCTGATAATGATCAGAATGGAACTCTTCAACGATACATAGTACACGTTTGGCGATTTGTTCTCTTTGCATGTTTGTCAAGCAGTTAGGTTTTCAAGGCACATTTTTATATTGCTATCCTATTTAGTTTTTTTAATAATTATCTGGTGCTTTATTTCATGCATGGTGTGAAATAATTTATCTTAAATACAGTCGAATACCCTATTGCGGGTATCTTACCAGTCAACCATAGGGCAAATCTGAAATGTGTCAAGGTGGGTGCAGTGACAAAAAAAAACATGTTACCTCCTTTTCTACATAATTAGGCGTAGGAAGCTGTCTTTTTAATTTTATTGTATGAAATCAAAAATCAACACTAATCGTTGTTTCACCGGTTTGATGTCGGTTTTTTTTTCTTAAAAATTATTAGTTTACGTGATTACTAAATGTTTACTCAATTCCCCAAAATATGGCACTGTGCAATGTATGGCAATTAATTTACTGTCGTTTAATTTCGTTGTATTATTACATCAACACAATTGAAATTGAATTGATATCCGTACCCCCCTCTTCTAACTTTAGAGTTAATTTGGCAAAATCCTTCCTCGGTGGCTTAATTTCAGCACCATATCTGTTAGTTTAGCAGGGTACTCGATACTCGTAGCACATATTTGTTGTAAAAGTTGTAATGTCTTAGCCTGGCTAAACTCTACTACAAAAGCTTTGTAAGCTGAAATACTGTTACTTTCCTCAATTCTATTGAAACCTTTGGAAAGTAATACTGAAATTTTGTAAATAAGGGTCTAGGCTATAGGGGATGAATTATAAAATAAACAAGGTATTAAATGCTAATAAATTTGATTTATTGCATTAAAATTGATTGAGTATGATTCAATAATTTATGAGCTCTATATCCAATGAAGTCTGATTAGGACCCATTCGGATATACCGCCTTGATTGCTAGAGCCAAATACCTAAGTCAGGAAAACAAGACGGAACAAAAACCTGACTGCCCAATTTAACCTGTACACAAACATAACAAAATATGTGTCAGATAAAGACAAATTAAAACCTCATTTAAATTAGGTATGGCGTGATCGTTTAGTGGTAAATATAGACCAACATCATGATAAATAACAACCCGAGCTCTCTGAGGTGTGAGACATGTTACATGATAAAATAAAATCTGAAATATGTTCCAACAAGCACAAAACATATCCGTTCTTAAAGAAAGACGAATATTAAACCATGTCAATAAAATGAAACACTATTTTAAGTGCATTAAAACCAATAGGAAATTATAAAATCCTATCAAAATTATTGAATACTACTTACAAGACTACTATAATAAACCCTACCTTCTTCCTATAAAATGCCATTGTGGGATACATCAGGAGATCAAAATATTCCTACTTTAAGATAAAGAAAATTATGAAACAAGAAGTTGTAGCAAGTTCTATTAATAATATATAAGGTTTAGTAATATGCTCAGATATAAATAAAGATATGTTAGCACTTATGTTGTGATTGACGTATTGATAACGTATTCATAAATGTGTTATAAAGATCGACCGGGTGAAGTCTGGCTTCTCACAACTGTATTACTTTAATTAGTATACTGTAAAATAGCTGGTTGCAGTCAACTATAAGGCAACCTTTTGGATCTCATAAAATTATCATGCATACGCCGCTCTATGGACAACTCCCTAATATGTCAAGCCGCAAATCCCACGTGAAATGTTTCCATAGGTAAGTCACTTGGACCTTGCACCGTCTGCAGTACCTGAGGCATGTAGCCTAATGGAATATTACACGTAAGGTTCAGACTATCAAGTACTGAAACCGGGATAATAGTAAATAAATGACACGAGTGACCAAGAACGAAAATATACAAGACAATGATATAAGCGTTGCCCCTAATATCATGAGATCAGCCATTTTACTAAATTGTCATATGCAACGTCACGCTAAGAGTAAGACTGTTAATTAAATTAAAAGCCAGTTGGATTAAGATTTGATACCTTTTGATCAAATATAAGTAAAAATGTATTAGTACTTATGATAACACATTCATAAATAAGCTATAAAATTAGGTAGGATCGACGGGGTGTAGTCTGGCTTCACACAACTTTATCACCTTAATATACTGTAAAATAAAATAGCTGGTTGCAGTCAACTATAAGGCAACCTTTTGAATCTCATAAAATTATCATGCATACACCGCTCTATGGACAACTCCCTAATATGTCGAGCCGCAAATCCCACGTGAAATGTTTCCATAGGTAAGTCACTTGGACCTTGCACCGTCTGCAGTACCTGAGGCATGTAGCCTAATGGAATATTACACGTAAGGTTCAGACTATCAAGTACTGAAACCGGGATAATAGTAAATAAATGACATGAGTGACCAAGAACGAAAATATACAAGACAATGATATAAGCGTTGCCCCTAATATCATGAGATCAGCCATTTTACTAAATTATCATATGCGACATCTCGCAAAGAGTACAACTGTTAATTATATTACAAGCCAGTCGGTTTAGGATTTGATACCTTTAGTCATAACTGGGATCAATCAAATGCAACGACAATCCCAAATATAACTAAAAACCGCATTGTTAAAACAGCCACTTATAAAACCACTGTGACAGGTTTCAACAACTACAATTGATTAGTAAATATATATAATATCCTCTCAATTGGACATAATCCAAAATGTAATAACCACATTCTAGTCATATGATTTGATTCAATATGACAAATAAATTAGGGCAGGTATAATACATTGGCAAATACAGATCAAACTATATACCAAATGATCAAAATATATACACCCACAATAACATTTCAACATACGTAATATACTTAGGTATGTACCTATAAAACGGAATCATGATCATAAAATAAGTATCAAATAGGCACCAGTTATCTACCTACAAATAAGATGAAATTAAAACCTTTTGTATAATTTATTGAAAGGTTACGTCACCGCTAGGTATTAAGATCTGCTTGATGGGGCTTCGATGCTCTCACATCATGATGAGAAGACAAGGCAAGGCAGGATCAATTCTCGTTCCACGCAAATGGACGGTGCACTGGATACAATGTGCAGGCGTGAGATACAGATGCGGCGTAGTGCAGCCAGCCTCTTCATGTAGAAGGTAGGTCTTGCATCTGGGCGCCCGTGGCAGTGGGGTTGATCAGGTACCGACGAGGATGCTCGGAGACACCGAGACACTCGAAAGCCGCTGATGGAACAAGACTCGCTCCGCAACCACCGTGAACCGGAAATTGAGACAAAAATAGTGCTTAATATTCTAATCGAGTTAAACATTTACGCCCTACGGAATATATGAAGCTAAGTATCTATATGAATAAAGGCAACTAGGCATTCGAAGGAAGAATCATTTCAATTATGATAATCAAACTATAATAGTAGAAGTCAAAGGATCTAAACTTAGTGGCGTACAGAATACCTATAACAGTAGCCACAGTAATTAAGCTACTGTAAGAAGTCATTGAATAAAACCTATAATGTATTGCGACATAATATTACGTCATTAGCCATTTGTATAACATTCTAAATAAATAAGTATTTTGTAAAACTCATTCACCAAACAATTATATCAATCTAGTTTATGAACTTGGTTGCTAATTAAACAAACGTGGCCGTATACCTATATACGCGCGCACAAATAATTACACAACCAATTATTTTTGTAGTATTGTAAAAGGTGAATTATGTATTACATCATAATTAATACACTCAACCTATCAACCTGCATATTCAATCAAAGTGCTGTAATTCACTAACACTGAAACATGAAAGTATGTGATATATAGATATGTCAGGTCAAGATTGAGATAACATATAACTCAGAACCAACGCACCGTGTCTACTAGCTTGCACCGGAGTGAATCTTCACCTTCGCCCACATCTGCGAGGTCCGCATCTTGATTTGAAGCGTTGAAGCTCTCGAAGGCAGAACACCCCAGGAATTGATGGCGAGACACGAAGCAGGCGCCCTTAGGATCCGCTGACAGGACTCGATATTCCTCGTACATGAACCGAGAATTCAGAAATAAATAATTTTAAATATATGTTAAAACATTTCATGAATTAAATTACCTACACCGTTCGTTGACTTTACATGTTATACTATATATGGTAATAACGACTGATATTGACGGCTAAACCTACATAAAACGATAAAGAAATGACCGCCGAGTGTAACCCAACTAAAGTTATTTATCAACCTAATTGAACACATCTACTTATGCCATCTATATCTAAATCTAGTCACATTCCACCCTTGCCATTGAATTAAAACATGGAAAATACATACGTTGCACTTCTTTTCGTAAACGGTTAATCCACAATAATAAACGCGCTCGTTTACTACTAAACATACATTCATTTATTTGCTAATGATTTCACAACTCAAATCAAGTACTTATCGTAATTGAATGCATCTACCTACCCTATAATCATATTACACACGAACACTGATTTACCTATCTTCAAAATTGATTATATTTAAAAAGCATATACATGATTTAGAAATTCACTGAACTAATGAAATTAAATATCTCAATCCATTTTGCCGTCGTAGTTAAAATAACACTCTCGTACAAGAATCCGACTTGCATTCACAGAGCACAAGAATCGTCATCTCGTTCCACAATGAAGGGTACCCAACGCGATCTATTCAACCTACCCGCTATTCATATATAGAAATAATGATTTTATTTATGGGCAACTCGTTGGTATCAACCAAGCCTACAATCCTACTGATATTAAGCAAACATTGGAGCCTATGAATGAACGAAATATGTATTTTAGGTTTCCTCAAGATATAAAATGATATGCAAATAATTAAGTAGGTATATGAAATTACCGCACCGTAACACGTAGTTGTTTGGCAGCTGACCCACGATGGTTTTGTGGTTTTCAACACGCCCATGGTCCGGATGAAGCTCCTACAGCTTCCCGCCCATGTTGGCCGTATCCACACGCTAAGCTTCCAACGAAGGTGGCAGCTTATACTCGTATCTGCGAACAAGTTCTAATACACGGTTTTCTTATGATTTGCCACTCACAGTGACAATTTAAGAACCTTTAAGACCCGATGCTCGTGAAATGTAGCCCTTTCGACAGCTGCCCGTGGTAGGCTCACACAGTTCTTCACAACCATGGTTCAAGTCAATACGACCCGCGCGTCGCCCATTGCAGTCGCTGTTCTTTTCATATCTCCTGAAGATGGCCGCTAATAGACGTATCTGCAAACAAGCTTAGACACATGGTTTTCCTTACAACCTAACACTCACAGGATTCCTTCTTGACTCGACGCTCTGCTGAAGGCAAAAGATCACGAATCCACTTTGCAGTTCCTTAAATAACCTCGTTCCCCCATGAGAACCCCTCAACCGCCATGTTAATTCAATTCAATTCAAATATACTTTATTCATGTAGGCCTAGCAACAAGCACTTATGAATAGTAAGACAGTATTACATATAATTATCTTAATCTAATTATCAGAGCAATTTATTGATGTTGTAAATATTATTCCATATATAATACTAATGAATATAATTCATAGATCAAATTTAATACTAAAACTTTCACAAAATACAGTCATACAAAAAAAAATGTATAAAAAATACTTGTCTAGATTGTTTCTAGAATAAATTCTAAATGTCAAACAAATATAATAAAAACAACAAAGGAAATACATGCATTGGAATATCCATTTCATCATCATTATTCAAATATAATAAATAATTAATCATTTCGAATCACAATTAATCCCACGTTGTTTTATCATTCATGTAGTCTTGTGTGGTATAATAAGCTTTAGAAATAAGTTTACGCTTTACATGATTCTTAAATTTATTAATTGGTAACTCAGTAATATGGTTTGGAAGTTTATTATAAAATCTCACACAATTACCCATGAATGATTTTTTAATTTTATGGAGCCGAGTGAAGGGCACGGCGAGCTTATGTTTATTTCTAGTATTAATATTATGAATGTCACAATTTTTCTTAAAATCGGCAATATTTTTATGCACATACAGAATATTCTCATAAATGTATTGACAGTGCACTGTCATGATGTCAATTTCCTTAAATTTATCTCTCAGTGAGTCTCTATGGTTCATTTTATATATTAATCCTACTCCTAAGCCCAACCAGAATGCAGAGTTTTGATTGGATAATATTTACTATCCTCGTCTATGATTGGTCACTTTTATTCCCGCGTATTTAGATTGATCTGCCTTACAACAGATGGCATCTCTAAAGATAACATAAATAAATTAAAAGCTTACGAAGTAGTTTATTGTGTTTAATCGATTATTCAATAAACATTACTTAATTTATATTGAAAAATATATTATAAACAAATATTGTACTATGCAATATTATCATGAGTAAACTACCTACTAGTTCAGTTATTCACCGCCAGATGTCAGGTGACAAGTGCGAATATTATGCGCGAAATTCACTCCAAACAAATTCAATAATTTCTAAGAGAGTAAATAAATAAATGTAGATGTCAGTCTGTTACAAAGTGTGCACCTCCTTCCTAAGTAGCGCCATAAGATTCAGATGCAAACTTAACTCAATCGAGTGTAGTGACTACCCCCCCTTCTAGGGGTTGAATTTTTATAGCCTATAACCTGGCCGGGGATTTTCTCGACTGATTAGTACAGTTTGCATCAAATTCCGTTCAGCCGTTTTCACGTGATGCGAGGTTAAATAAACAGACAAACAGACAAAAATTCTAAAAAACTGTTGGAACGTGTTCTGTTATCGATTCTTAGTATCCCCAGCCTACTTTTTTTCGAATATCTTCCATGTACAGACTTTCCACCCCCTTCAGCTTTATTATATGTATAGATCGATTATATATCAACCCTCAATAAACAAGGAACTTCTCGCATAAATGCACAAACCAACATTTTGAATGGTAAACAGCAAGTGAGGTAAAACGATATTTGCTGTACTTATGTTAATCACATAGATAAAATAATCCCTTAAGAGTAACTACTAAAAATAAGACAATGTAAGTGTTTATCTTTTTTTACGAGTTGTTCTTCATCTATATTAATTTTCATTGTGAGCTAGGAATGACTAGAAAATAAAGCATTATTTACTCGTATCTCTAAAACAATACTCCATTGGTAGAATAAATCAGACTTAGGGCGTAAATGGTGAATAAAATGGACAAGTAAACCTAAACAACAGAGTCGTTATTAGTCTGTGAAGACAATTTGTGTCAGCCACGCTAAAATAGACCTTCTTCTTTAAAAAATAGCTTCCATCAAATTTGAGATGATTTCGCCAAATGTCAAAAGTGTGCTCGATGCTCATAGATGACGTTGTTTGGTAGGTATTTGCTTTAAATATTATATTAAGTGATAGCTAGACTTTACAGATAGCCACGATGTATTGCCGGGTCTTGAGTAATTAATGATTAAATGCGTTTCAAGACTAATTCTCTGTTAGCTGCCAACTTTCACGTTAGTTCACTGCATAATAAGCTAACATTATCATTATTACACTTAAAACTTTTCACCATTTTGAAGTTTTACTCTTCTTCTTCCTCGCGTTGCCCCGGCATTTTGCCACGGCTCATGGGAGCCTGGGGTCCGCATGACATTTAATCCCCAGAATTGGCGTGGGCACTATTTTTACGAAAGCGACTGCCATCTGGCCTTCCAACCCAGAGGGTATAAACCAGGCCTTATTGGGATTAGTCTGGTTTCCTCATGATGTTTTCCTTCACAAAAAAGCGAGTGGTAAATGTCAAATGACATTTCGTACATAAGTTCCGAAAAACTCATTGGTACAAGCCGGGGTTTGAACCAGAGACCTCCGGATTGAAAGTCGCACGCTCTTACCGCTAGGCCACCAGCGCCTATGAGGGCAGACGAGCGGCGTAAGGCCGCAGACGAGCGGGGCGGCGGGCGGTACGGCATGCGGCCGCCGTTGTCGTCCATACAATACATATTCGTTCAAGTTTATACATGCTGCTCGCGCCGCCCAGTTCCGAGCGGCGCGAGCAGTGGTTCGCGTGGCACTACACGATCTGTTTTGGTGGCTTGCCGCGACGTCCGTCGCCCCGCTCGCCGCGTGCGTTCAGTCCGCGGCCTAATAGCTGTTGTTTTTTCGCGTTTTTTACTTGTTAGACCAGCAATGTATGGTGAATTGTCATTGACAGGTGATAATTGTCAACATGGTGAAACAGTGGCCTTTTTGCCTCTACCACGATGCATCTGTAAATGTTTTTGATAACTTATTACCTACTTATTCTTGTAACAAGGAATTTCGTTATCTATTCGTACAATACATGTAAGTAAATAATCCAGAGTCCCAGACACTTAGTTAAATGGCTTGTTCCTCGGAACATTATCTAGTAAATGCTTGTCGAATGTAATGTATTGGGCAATTATTTCAAGCACGCGATGAGACAGTGTGGGCTCATACATAAATATTAGGGTGTTAAGGAAAAATAAAAATGTTTTCTGTTCGTGGAGTATGTTAGGGGATATATTTTTTATACAGCAACATTATTTTTATTTCGTTTCAATTAGTTATCTGTCATCAACATTTTATATATCTGAGCCCCTAGTGTAAATTTATTCGATTTCGAAACGTGACGTACGCGTTTGCGTTAAGTCCCATTTAGTATGGGATTTTGACACAGCGCGCCAAGCGGAACGTTTTTGAAACTCAAAATCCCATACAAAATGAGACTTAACGCAAACGCGTACGTCACGTTACGCTATCGAATAAATTTACACTAGGGGTACTGTTTAAATGGGATTTTTGTACCGGTTCAAGGTTCATTGTCATTCGGACCCCAGGCTCCCATGAGCCGTGGCCGGGACAACGCCAGGAAGATGATAATGATTTGTCGACTGTCTAATATAATAACTACCGTTGTCTTTGGGAGTTTTCTGAAAAAGGGTACCCAATTGGCTACTTGACAGTTTTTTGTAAATAATGTCAATCGATCTTGATTTTGCTGAGGATCAAATGTCTATATGGGACTCATGGCATTTAAGCAACACAAAGGTCAGAAATTAGAGTTAGAGTTACTCGACGATTGAAACGCCTCTAACAAAATGATAACCACATCATGTTATCATTTTGTTAGAGGCGTTTCAATCGTCGTCACATTATATAAGTCTGTCCTAAATGTATGGAAGATCAAGGAAATTGCCATTTTGACCCTGAAATATTGCGTTTATGTGTATAGTTGTCATACAATTTATTTTTCAATAAAATGTATGGAATCGAATGGTACCATTTTTTTTTTCTATTTTTGAAGGCCAAAAAAAAGCTTTAAAACCGTGAAAGAATTATTGAAATATTCCACTACCGAGAGGTACGGCTCATTACCACGTTGTAATTGAATTTAAACCTAAATAATATTAGTGTAAGGTCGAGCTTTTAACGTAGGTGTAGATTCGTACTCATAAGTATTGTTAAGTCAATTTTGTATTTTATAATAGATTATAATTGGTATTTAGTTCTGATTTTAAAATTTATTGCGGTTTTGATAATGACGATTCATAAGATTGTACGATTTCTAATTAATCCGTTGCGCCTTTTTGACTAGTCTACCGAAAATAAGTTCTTATAATTTTTCTAGACATTGGAAAAAGGTATAATTACCTAAAAATAATTTGACCCAATCTCTCGAGAAACTTGTCTGCTGCATTTTTTCAGAGGGAGGATTATTTACTCTAAAATTAGCCGTATTGTTCAATTGGGTGCGCCGAGTGAAAAACGCCCCAATTCTATGGCATAGTGATGCGAAATTGAATTTGAATTAATTTACTTCGCTCGGTTAAGTGCTGGAGATATCATAGTGAAAAAATAACAGTATGATTTGACACAAATCAATATAATAGAGACACGCATAGTTCACAAGGAGTTTCGAGCCCATAAAAGCTAATACGGCGTCCGTTTGTTATTAAGGCGGGCTACATTTGAGATACCTACACTGATCAATTTGAACGTAGACTTATATCAGAATGAAATCTACGAGTAACTGATGTCATTCAGTTATAGTGCATTTCGCTTGTACTTGCCCGTAGAGTATTGACGCAGGCGAGACGCGCCAATACTATATATTATTGTCATGTTATTAAAGGTTAGATTTGACAATTCTGCGCGTCATTGTCAGTGATCGGAACTATGGGAGTAAAACTTTAACAAAACTTATCAAGCGGACGTAAAAAGAGTGCTTATAGCCTTAAACATATTTGAATATCTATGAATGTAAATATTTTTATGGCTGTAAGTACTATACTATTGCTATCCATATGGACATGAATATTTTTAGGGCTGTATGCACTATTTTATGTCCGCTTAACAAGTTTTGTTAAAGTTTTACTCCCATAGTTCTGATCACTGGTCATTGTGGATGACACGAAATATAAATAACATAATTCAAATATCATTCTAATGTCAGTGCATGTTCGAACTAGCCTGACAGGGTAACACCAAAATACTTTGATAAAAAATGGAATAGGTAGGTAATATTTTTGTTACTTACACATATTTCACAAAATGTAATTAAAAGTACAATCGTTCACAAAACGTATATTTTCAAAATAGTCTCCTTCAGCTTTGATAAATAAACCAAAGAGCCTTCACCTGAGCGACAACCACTTTGACAAGTGTCATGACAAAAGCAGATGCAGTCTATACCAGCATTATTGCAGCGCGATATTACTGTCGACAGCATTACTGCCGCTAATATCATGAATCCGGGCAGCAACATTAACTGCATTGATGGTGGTGGCAGTAAATGTCGCGCTGCAATACTGAAGCAGTAATACAGCCGACTGCTTTGCAGCAGGAAACGTCATAACGGTAATTTTATCGTGACATTTATATTAAAAAGACGTTTACTGAGGTGAAGAGAGTTGTTACACGTAGTGTCAAAAGAATTCAACGCTATGTTTGTCCAACAGCAGTAACCTACTTCTCACTTTTCACTATGGTTTAAATATAAATTAAATGCGACGCTTTAAATGCCTGACTGGAAAATAATTCATCCCGTAATATTTTAAGAGACGATCAAGATAATTTTTAGCGAGCCGGACATTTGGAAGCGGCATCCATTTATGAATTAATCCCCTTCATTGAAGTTAATCTGGATAATTACAGGACAAGAAATTGTCATTTATTTGTGGGATTAAAAAGGAGACAGAACGTGCACATCTTTCGTTCAAAAGATTGCAAAGTGTACATGGTACACCCACAAATCTGCGATTTTTCTTCAGTTTTTGGTCGCAAAATTTTAAATTTAATTATGGTTGAAGTTCTTGCCATAAATAAGTAGCTAATAAATTTATTTACATTTTTTATATATAGCTTATTGCAGTATTTTATGGAGAAAAATACACTAAAATCATAGGTATTTGACCCAAATATTTATTTCTGAAAGCGCCCGTCTTTGCCCAGATTGGCCTTGGTAAAAATTTCAAATAACTGTAGGTATATCCAAAGCATTACTGTTGGAAAATTACTGCTGCACGATAACGTGACCGATATTACTGTCGATTTCCTTGAAGATAAATTAAGTAGAGTAAGACCAAGATAATTCTGCAACGATAGAAAAGACTGTGCAACTGTTTTTTTTAATAATACGTAGGTGGCAAACAAGCATACGGCCCGCCTGATGGTAAGCAGTATTCGTAGCCTATGTACGCCGGCAACTCCAGAGGAGTTACATGCGCGTTGCCGACCCTAACCCCCTCCCACCCCTCGTTGAGCTCTGGCAACCTTACTCACCGGCAGGAACACAACACTATGAGTAGGGTAACTGTTATTACAGGGTGTTTATTTAGTCACCTGCAATAATTCACGGGGTTGATGTATAGGTCAAACTGAGCAACTTTTACTATGGGATCGCAAAAAAAATTGACTATTTCATACATTTTGGCTGCCTGACCTTGACATTTTCTAAGGGAGAGTATTTTTATTTCGCGATTTCGGGGTTCATTTACAATCCCTCTGATGTTGCAGGTGTCCATGGGCGGCGGTAATCGCTTACCATCAGGTGATTCGTAAAAAAAGAATATAAACAATATATTCAGCCCCTAAATTATTGCAGGTGACTAAATAAACACCTGTAGGTATACATCATAATTTCATAAAAGTTTGACGTTTAACACTTCAAAATTGCTATTTTACTGTTACACTGTGCTCAGTCTGGGCTATCAAAATCGTTGCAGACTTATCTTGGTCTAACTGTAGCTGTCGTTGCGCTATTCAGTTTCGATTAAAACGATCAATCCGTCGCTCAGTTTATCAAGGAGACTGACAGTGTCATGCCTACGTCAATACTGCAGCAGTTAACTATAGCTAAAGTCGAAACCGTAGGTAATATTACTGCAGTTGTAATCCGAACTCAACTTTTTAGGTGACATTCAATTTCAATTTATCTATTCAACAGACAAATAGTAACATTTAAGATTTAAAGCTAAGTGTTAGTAGAACAAAAAAAAAGGCGAACAGTACAGCAAAAAAAGAATCACCTGGTAGCGGTCATGACACACTCAAAATGTCGCACAGTAGGTGAGTCGTATCGGCCCGCTACAGTAGCCAGGATGGGGTTGGAGCCGACCTGTACTTCTTCGTATTATGGCATAGTAGTCATCCGTGCGAGCTTGTGCAAACATGCCTGTGCGCTGCAGAAACGGGGCAGCCCCAACAACATCCTGATTCAGATAGTAACTGCAGCTGCATTACTGTCGCGGCAGTATTGCTGCAGCATTAACACGGGCGTTGTAACTGTCAATTTACTTGATAAAATGAGTGATGGATTGAACGTTCTAATCGCGGCAGGAATGCGGCAGCGAACGTCATTCATTTCACAAGGTAATAAAATTAACAGTGACGCCCGCGGATAAGCCGCAGAGTAGTAATTCTTCTGTGGTCGCATTGTGATGGTCACCTTTCAAAACACACTTGCAGGGCCATTAGTTCTATAATGCATCTTTAAATAAAATGACATTTCTCTTTGAACGTGTCACCTTAATGTTCCTTTTTTGTCACCATATGCTTGGCAACAAAGAAGACAAACTGCATAAAGTCCATCGTAAAGCGCTCTCAAAGATTTATTACACCAGAGACGCGAGTAAAGCACACTTAATCTTTACGATGTCTTATATCAGCATAACGACTCGGCCCGCGCACTACCGTGCACCCCACATCAAAATGTAATCAGGACGGTTCCATAACGTTTAGGTTGCTACAGATTATGTTACAGAGGATTCACTGTAATAAAAATGCACCGAATACCGGCTTTGATCTGTGGTTGTAAAATGACGTTAGTAAAATCCCGTATGTTGGATTTCGTGTTTTACTCTACTAATAAAATTGAAGCTTTGAAATCTTTTGGAGACGAGCTCAATTTAGATAATCAATTTTAAATAAAACCGAAATGACTAACATTCGATTGTAATTTTTTTAATGATGGCAAATTGAGCAAGTTCTTAGAATTGTTACTCGGATTTTTGTTTTATAATATGAAATACCAACTAAATTACAGAGTACAGTACTAGCAAGTAAGGAATTAATCTGTCAAAGTATATCAACCAAACGAATGTTACTCTTATCTGCTATATCCATATCCCCGTTTATACAAGTTACTGCGTTACCAATCATTTATTGTAAGATTGATACGCTCTCAATCAGGCTCTAGCAAATCCTACAGTTACATAGTTTTCTTTGATAATAACGACATCTCTCGGATAATTTGAACAACAAACTAAAACTTGTTTTCAAGATTACACCTAAAGAATTTTCTGTTAAAATATAATCTGCGATACTTCCCTACCAAATGTAGGGTAACCTTATTACGCATTCAGGTAGTGTATTTTAAAAGGATATTGTTTAGATGAAGCACAAGTAAATAACAATCAGTTTTAGGCTCTTTTGTCTAGGAGTTTAGGTCTAAAACGGCTAAGTAAAATCATGTTTGGGAACGGATTAGGCAGTTACATTGAATCTTGATGTTTGGGAAATGGTAAATGTAAGCAGAAATGGTTAATATATACCCACCAATGATGTTGATGTAAAGCATAGTCCAAGTTACAATTTGCCGCAAAAAAGTATAAATTAACATACACTGTTGATTCACGAATGCTGGCATGACATCTATGTCGATATACTCAGAGCCACGATGGGGGGCGAAACTGATCCTTTCGGGCATTCTCGGCTCCATTCGGCTCAGCATTGCTCCGAGCAATTATTAGGGTTGGCACAACTTGACGTCCCTTTGCGTGCACAACCACAGATTAGATACTTAATGACTTGAATTTTGACAACCCTAAATAGCCGAAAGGGACAGTGCCCTATATTAGAAAGAGACAGCATGATTCGCCCCTGAATCGCAGTGAAACTTCGGTTTTGTAGGAGGTCTTATCTGTACGGCAGTTTTATTTCTTATTCTGTGCCACCATTTCATTGGTTAATGAGATACATACATATCTAGATATTTTCATTCAATTATTTATTCCATTCACGCCAGCTCTTCTGAATCGACCTGTACACACTACATACTGTTAACACATAAAAGGCACCTTTCGGATTCTGAATAGAAACAGTACATTATGCGGGCTGTACACACTCGTCGATACACCCCGAGACAGTACGAGAACGAGTGTATACATACTGCTCCCTTCTGGTCTCCCTGTTCCTTACCTTGTTCTTCAGTTTGTCACAATAAATAATAGTACTACCGTAAAGAAAAGCAACTTCCTATGAAACCGAAGCTTGACAGTGATTTAGGGACGAGTCATGCTGTCCTTTTCTAATGGTACTATCCTTTCGGTTATTTAGGGTTGTCGAAATTCAAGCCATTATCTTATCTGTGGTTGTGCACGCAAAGATACGTGAAGTTGTTGTGTGTTCGGAGCAAAGCTGATCTGAACGGAGCCGAGAATTCCCGAAAGGATCAGTATCGCCCCCCTGAATTAAGATATTAAATCGTGACAACATCATTAGGGTTTAGTGGAAACTTGGAACAAGAAACTATTATAACTTTGTTATGACAACGGGCTATTCCTAAAGCTTGGCAAGCACAGGCGACTAACTCATAGCGTTATTCATAAATGCGCTACAAGCCTCAATTACCTACTCGTAGCTATGAATCGTTTGTCTTGTTGTTTATTGTTTATTTATTTAATAATTAACTTACACTGGTATACCAAGCATGTAAGTTACTATAAACTTAGTTTAACAAGAAAAAAAGTCAAGAAACTCGGCGGGACACATCTTTTTAAAACATAACCTACATCTTATAATTAATATGCATTAAAATACAATGTAAAGTACTAAAATTTAAAGAAGACATATTACATAATATAAAAAATATATACAATAAAAAGAATGGACCAAAGTCTGTCCCAATTGTTTATTTTTTATGTACATCACTCCCCCTCACCTGAGAGCTCACGATCGTCGCTCGATGATAATGGCATATGTATAAATTGTTACAGATCAGTCACTGTCACACTAGTGCACGATTGTTTTACTACTTCTAATCGCTTGTGCTCTCTAATGGCTCCTCTACACGATGGCCCAGCGTAGGCCAGTCCAAGGGACGCATTTATGCGTTAGAGGGAGCAAGTGATATTGCTATCTCATTTTACCGCATAGCTGCGTCCCTTAGACTGACCTACGCTGGGCCATCGTGTAGAGGAGCCCTAAGAAATTGGAATATAGCTCCTATAACCATCAAGCATAATGATGTAGCCTTGACATGGCGTCCTATATTTTTGTAATAATGCCGATTTTGCAGGTTATTCGTTACACTTTTCGCTCGACTCATTTTGTTTGATGGTGCACCTTTTGTTGTACAGTGGCAGAAGTTATTAAGCGGACGAAGCGTTTTCTTCACAACAAAAGTGTGTGTAAATAATATTGAAAACTTCGCCGTCTAGTTTTGCTGCTGACTATATGAGTATCTGCTGAAATCTTTTTACAAGCTTTTATGCTGAAATTTTTGCCAAAAATTTATTCCTAAATTTTTTTCACTGTAGCAGTCAAATTCTTCCTTAGTTGAATATTCAGTTTTCAAAAAAAAAAATACAATGCGACACTAAATAAAGTCAATAACCAGAGATATTCACTTATAATTTTTTTCACGTAGCCTGGGTACGGTGACATCTGTCATCTCCATAAAATTTACAACGTCTATTAGACGGTTTTTATCTATAGTGCAATTCGTGCATTTTTTCATACAGTTGTCTGTCGGCGGCGCGGCTGTGTAACGATAGATATGAATACGTTAACACACACTGTATAAAAGACGATTTTTTGTTTGCCATGGCACGTGCCTGACTAGCTAAATATATAGTAGATATAAACCGACCTCAAAACGTGAAAATGCTTTAATATTACAAAGAAACAAAAAATTCCAACACAGTCTTATTTTACAGATCGATAAAGTATGGCATGTTCTTTTTTGCCCGGTACATGTCATATAGTGAATGTTGATGGTTCGGCGCATTTTCACTTTTTCTGAACGAGCGACGATACAAAATTCAGATGAACAATGTCCCTGTCGTTGTCTTTTTTGCTACTGTCATGGTATAAAGGAAGACATGGTCTCGTCTTTCTTCATATTACAAAATTAGTAAACCAGCATACAGCTTTTTACAACCGAATCCCAAGATTTAGCTGAAACACTTTGTTTTATGTCCTGGGAGGACTGTCCCGCTTTATCACAAAGTTTAACTTCACTGATGATGACCAAATGAATATCAAATGACATAGTATGAGCCGTGGTTCGAATCACTGACCTTGGCAAACGCTAGGCTTAACAGTTAAGTATCTCTATTCATGATATATTTTGTCCAACAGGAGTAAAGTAGCAGCCCTCCTACTGGACAAGCACCTGCAGATCAACGGCATCTCCATGGGCGAGGTGATGCGAGAGAGACAGAGCATACAGATGCAGCCCGCTTGCAGCAACAAGATGAAGAGAGAAAGAAAAGCGGCCAGGACTCTGGGCATTATCATGTCTGCATTCTTGGCTTGCTGGCTACCTTTCTTTTTATGGTAAGCTTACTGAAAGAAAAATTTTGAACTTTAAAAATTTTCTATATTTCTGTCAGAATTTCTGACGCCAAAATCTAAAATCAATAGCTTCAATAATCAGTTTGTTTTATTATTGATCAGTCCACTGCGGACTCTTGTTGGCAAAGTTTTTCTTAACCTACACGTGTGATTAAACCTCTTCCGTAGTCCAGCAATATGTAAGAAGCTCTGACATGGCCAGTAAGAGTTTACCCGCAGTATCCTTCCAGTATCAAGCAGTTAACGTCTTTCTGCTGTGAAATTACTGAATTAATTAACCATCGAAACAAAGAGATTAAAATAAAAGTGGCCTTAAGTTCTATTAATACAATCACTGCCAGCGCAAGCTACGCACTACGAGCGTAGCCGATAACACGGGAAAATCCGCATGTAGCGAAAAGCTCCTACTAACATAGACCTCGTCTAGCGGGTCGCTGGCAGTGAATGTGTTAAGGTACGATTGAGACCCAAAACCTGTCAATCACCAGTATCACCATTCACCACCCCAGGATTTGAACCCAAGTCCATTGTTTTGGTTGGTAGCTACTATCGGCTTAGCAGACTAAAGGTCCGGGTCCGGCCGAGGCGTCCGACACTTCAGTTTTCTATAGAATGTATCACACAATCACCGATCACCCGTCATAGAAAGCGAAATAAATTAAATTGATCATCTTTGTACCATGTTCTAATAAATAAACATTTGTATTTATAATGTCGAAAGCCTCGGTCTGGACCTGGACCGTTCTAGCGTGAATCATCTTTAAACCGGTGGTGTTGGTTGGTTTTAAATTAATAAATAAATATTATAGGATATTCTTACACAGATTGACTAAGCCCCACAGTAAGCTCAAGAAGGCGTGTTCGTTGTTTGTTGTGTGTTGGTTGGTTTTGATAATCATTATTCTTCAACAGGTACTTAATAACAGCGCTCTGCGGTGAAGCGTGTCCCTCGCCCCCATCGGTGGTGGCGGGCATGTTCTGGGTGGGCTACTTCAACTCTGCGCTCAACCCGCTCATCTACGCGTACTTCAACCGCGACTTCCGCGCCGCCTTCCGCAAGACGCTGGACTCTTGCTGTAGGTCAGTCCCCACCCAACGTGTTTACCTACTCATTAGTCTTAGTTTCCGTCATATCATCTAGAAATGTTATTCCTGCTGTAACTCCCGTTCTCAATCTGAGCATCCAATGTCATACCGATCATCGGCGCCGATAAAGGTACCGTTCAGATACACCAGCATTACTGCTGCAATCGATATTGCAGCGTGACATTCCTGCCGACTGCATTGCTGCCGCAAATGCCATAAATTTGGGCAGAAACTTCGATTTAGACATTTGCGGCAGTGACACAGTCGGCAGAAATGTCGCACTGCAATACTACAGCAGATATGCATCCAACTGCATTGCTGTAGGAAACGTCAAAAAGGTCATTTTGTCGAGAAATTTGGAATTAATTTTACGTTGCAGTCGACAGCATTACTCAAAATCAATATGTTGATGTCCGGATTGTGAACATTCGCAGCAGCACTGCAGTCGGCAGTAATGTTGCGTTGCATTACTGCTAGAGTAATGCTGGTGTCGTCTGAATACGAACGGTACCTTAACGCTCTGGCTCTGACGCTGTCGGCATTATTCTAAAACGATCCCTGAACATCATACGTATATATGAGCCCGTCAGCGCCGACGGTCAGCGCGACATTTAACCCATACTAAGTATTTATACATTTATGGCCTCCACCATATTCCATCCAGATGCGTACTCTGATTTAAAAAAAGGCTACTCCGTAAGACCTTTTACCTTTGCAAAGATTACGCCTTGATTCGTCCACTATCACCACAACAAAATAATTACGTCGCCACGCTTAAACAATCTTATACCTTTAAGCGAGCAATTCTTGTATATATATATATATATATATATATATATATATTTCTGTGATCTCGAAAACGGCTCTAACGATTTCGCTGAAATTTGGTATATGGGGGTTTTTGGGGGTATACAATCGATCTAGATTAGTCTTATGTTTGGGAAAACGCGTGTTTTCGAGTTTACATGCGTTTTTCTTTCGACGCAGAATATGGTCGCTAATTTCGTGTTGCCAGCCACTGTCCGTCAGGCCCAGCGGGTTAAGACGCGGACTGCTAGAAACGAGTGTTACGGGTTCGAATTTCGCCCGGTGACTAACTTTTGTTTTTTTATATATATTCAAGTTTATACATATATATTTTTAATTTTTATTGTTTTAGACAAGTTTAATTTAGTCCCGGGTACTTTATATTAATTTCGGTATGGTAGGTAGTTTGAGCCCCAAGGAAGGATGTAGGATAGTTAGACGAAGTTGCGGCCAGAAGCTATTAAAATGACATAAACCCCAAAAATATTCCCTAACAAGACAGAAAACGAGCACATACACCGTGGGCCAATTAAACCCGACAGATTTCAAAGGTGTATTCTTGACCGCATTTGGAGACTAAAATGTCATACAATGTTTTCTGAAATCGGTCTTGTTTTAGAGATAATGACAATTTCTGTGAAAATTTGTTTCTTTTATAACTTAGTCAAAAACGCCTTTTTAGCTGTGACGCTGCCACTATGTGACTTGGTTTAGACATAACTACTGACAGATATTAAAGTTTTAAAGTAAACTCGCAATTTTCGTCTGTAAATAAAAAAAAACTTTACTTATTCGTTGTAATGATTTTTTTTCACCAAGGTGTAAAAATAAATAACGTGTCGTGTGCAGAAAACGCAAAACGATTTTTTTTTCGGCAAAAAAAAAAAAATATTTTTGGCGAATTAGGCCAAAACTCATATAACATTTTTTGCTCCTTAATGACCTCAGGAATGCGTGGTTAAAATCTGTCGGGTTTCATTGGCCCACGGTGTATAAAACGATGTATTATAAAGTCCGAAACTCGTAATCTTAAACAACAGCCTGTTACAGTCAGGATTACCCACTTCCCTGACATTTACAGTCTCGTAAAAGGATATAAAGGGACATAAAAGGATTTGCAGGGAACTGTCAACCGCTTAGACCGTGAAAGGATTAAGATCCGATATAGACGGAGAGCTGGCCTCGGAAAATGGTTCACATCTTCGAGAGCAGCGAAACAGTTTCCTAATTATCTGCTATCGTTTCCTGGGAAAGTTCATGGAGCCAGATATCTAAAAATAAAAAAAATGTGTTCGGCAAGTAGGACTCTTCTACGAGTCAATATTACATTTACAGAGACACTATATAGTGACATAAAAAATAAATAGCATCATTTATAAATACAACAGCCCATGCCTGAGTAAATATTAGATTATAATAATCTTAAAATAAATAATTAAGTACTACAATATGACAGAGATGTATATTGTACTCGTAGTATTGTACTTAATCTAAATATCAAAACTGAATGGTTAATATGGTCTGGCAGCTGTTCATTGGTGAAAGTCAGATAATGCAGATGACTTGAAAGATGCAAGTTTTCGAGCTCTGGGTTTGGTGTACCTACTTGTAGTATCGCGTTTCTGTTGGTGAAACAGGTACATACCAAGTCCGCGATTTTTGTTACCGCAATAATGCGTAATGTTGTTTATCCTATTGATACGAGTAAAATATAGGATCGACCTTCTATGAATAAGACAAGTTCGGGAGTGTTCTCGTACTTTGGCATTCCTTTTTAGAAAAGAGTTGCTGGCCTTCCTACCCTCACCGATGAACAGCTGCCAGACACCTAGATCTAGTAATAATTATAGTTATGAAGACTAAACTGATCGGTTTCGTTGCTATTATTATCCTGTACCATTTTTCGAGGCTAGCTCGTCGTCTATAAGATCCGATATAGATAATCCAAAATAGGAAGCGATATTGCTTTCTTCAATTTGTCTTCAGTTTTGGGAGAAAATTAAAACGAAATTGTGTTTTTGAGGAACCGCTCCAATATCAGGTGTTTCGTAGGTATAGCCGTACAAATAAAAATATTAATCCAGATAAAACACGCGATTTTGATATAAAAACTTTCTTCAGATATGTTTTTAATTAACTTAATGCATATTTTTTTTAAGATATCAATTCTACTTCCCGTGAGATTCAAATGGTTCTCATAAACTTGATATTTATTGTACCTCATCAGAAACTTCCTAATTGCGAGAGTTAATGCGAAGTAAAAACGCCTAGCATACCTATAAAAAGCGCGCGCCCTGTGACGTCACACCACATATGACTACATTTTGACGATAACATATGCAAGAGAATATGCATGGGAGCCTGGGGTCCGCTTGGCAACTAATCGCCATAATTGGCATAGGCACTAGTTTTTACGAAAGCGACTGCCATGTACCTTCCATCCCAGAGGGTAAACTAGGCCTTATTGGAATTTAGTCCTGTTTCCTCACGATGTTTTCCTTCACCGAAAAGCGACTTGTAAATATCAAATGATATTTCGTACATATAGTTCCGAAAAACTCATTGGCACGAGCCGGGGTTTAACCCGCGATCTCCGAATTGAAAGTCGCACGCTCTTACCGCTAGGCCACCAGCGCTCTCTGCTGTTAATATAAGTGTTTAATATATTTAGGCATAAAAAAAATGTTTAAATCTGAATATCTTTATAAAAGGTTACAAAATATTACCCATTATTGGATTCTATTCGTGTTGTTGAATGGGTTTATTGAATAAATTATATACTTAAAATACTAGCCCATTGGCAAAACAGTTCAAAAAACCTTTTATGTGAGAAGCTACTAAAAACAGTAAAAACTCATCATCTTCCTCACATTGTCCCGGCTTTTTGCCATAGAATTGGCATAGGCACTAGATTTTAAAATCAAAAACTTCTACACGTTTAAGACGTTATTCATAAATGTTTGTCAAGTCTAACAAATTGATGATAATCGTTTGTCGAATTATCCTACCCGTCCGTCATTTTGGCATTTATGTTAGAAAGAGACAAATTTTAACAGTGGTTTGTAAGAGGATGCTAAGATTATCAATAAGGTTAGAAAGTGATTCTTAGACATGTCTTTAACAACGTACCAAAAAGACAAATATCTAATAAAATCTAAACTTGATTTTTTAACTTACATAAACGAACACTTTTTTTGATTTTCGTTTTTATTTCGTTGCCTCAATATTTTCGGTGTTATTCGCCAAATATTGCTCTGCTCGGAGTTTCTTTTGTTCCTCTCAATGAAAAGGAAGCAACAGGTTTGGCCTACTAGTTTTGCAAATACGGTTATGTGAAAAGCTTTCATGTGGCATACAAAGTTGAAATGCTATGCGTACAGTCAGACGTTAAAAATTGTCTGCACACGCTCTTATTCCTTCAACAATAAAAATGAATTCTGAATATTTAGATATATGTACATATCACTTAGATAAATGCATAAAATAAATCAATTCATATTTGGGGGTCAATTTTACAAAGATTGACCTGTTCCGTGTTCCATCTACCTCAAAACTAAGCAAAGCTTGTACTATGGGTACTAGGCGACGGTATACATACTTATAATATATAAATACATACAGTCAAGTTCATAAATATGTATTGTATTCCTTATTACAATAAATTAAGGGAAAGAAATGTATACATATT
The DNA here is from genome assembly GCF_033807575.1 of Cydia pomonella. Classification (NCBI taxonomy): domain Eukaryota; kingdom Metazoa; phylum Arthropoda; class Insecta; order Lepidoptera; family Tortricidae; genus Cydia; species Cydia pomonella. Next base: position 6,481,816 of record NC_084723.1, on the reverse strand, counting down.
TATGAACTCGACGGTACTTATACAATACATAGGTAACATTCATAACTCAGGAGCAAGTTTTCGTGATAAACTCACAAATGATTGCCCTTCACGGGGATTCGAACCTGGGACCTGCTGCTTTGTAGGCAGGGTCAGTACCCACTAGGGCAGGAGGCCTGTCTGACATACTTTAAGGTCTCCTGAGACTCTCTTTGTCAGATCTTTGAAGAGCATCCAGATTTCTATAACCAAGGATCTCAACGTCATAATTTTTTATTTTATTTTATACTACGTCGATGGCAAACAAGCATACGGCCTGCCTGATGGTAAGCAGTCTCCGTAGCCTATGTACGCCTGCAACTCCAGAGGAGTTACATGCGCGTTGCCGACCCTAACCCCACCCCCCTCGTTAAGCTCTGGCAACCTTACTCACCGGCAGGAACACAACACTATGAGTAGGGTCTACATAGTGTTATTTGGCTGCGGTTTTCTGTAAGGTGGAGGTACTTCCCCAGTTGGGCTCTGCTCTAGATCTGGAATGACATCCACAACAAATTGAACATGTACTGATTGTCCCCAGATCGCTATGTGGTGACATGCCCCACCGCCACTGCTGTCCGCGGCGCCGCGAGCACCACCACTCCAACGTGTCATCAGACATCCATATGAACAACTGTGTCAAGTCAACTTCAGCTGACCTGTTGAGGGCTGTGCCTGCATCATCTTCTAGGCCAGATGAGTGCGATTAACAACCTTAAAGTGGAAGCAATAAGGATGGCTTCAACATTCAAAAGTCTTCAGACATCCATATGTACAACTGAGTCAAGCTGTGGTGTCTAGTCAACTTCAGCTGATCTGTTGAGGGGCGTGCCCACTTCATCGTCTAGGCCAGATGAGTGCGATTAACAACTTAAGTGTAAGCAATAAGGATGGTTTTAACTCTTCAAAGTCTTCAGACAACCATATAAACAACTGTGTCAACTTCAGCTGACCTGTTGAGGAGCGTGCCCGCTTCATCTTCTAAACCAGATGAGTACGATTAAAAACCTTAAAATGTAAGCAATAAGGATGGTTTTTAACACAACAAATTCTTTAGACATCCATATGAATAACTGTGTCATGACCAACTGTGTTGTCCACCTCAGCGGACCTATTGAGTTCAGTACCCCTAGTGTAACTTTGATCGACATCATAACGTGATGAACGCGTTTGCGTTAAGTGTCATTTTGTATAGGATTTTGAGTTTCCAAAACGTCCCGCTTGGCGCGCTCTTTCGAAATTCAATACAACATGAGACTAAACGCAAACGCGTACGTCACGTTTGGAAGTCGAATTTATTTACACTAGGGGTACTGGAAGCCAGTTCAAACTTGCATTTTGACAGCAAAATGATATCTAATTGCAAGACAATCAAATTCGTTCGTAACCTTTATCCGTATCTACATGTGTTAGAGTGCCCGAGATGCACGGGCGAATGATAACAACACGACATCATTTAGATGCAATTTTAATGTCTTTTAAGTTTGAATATGCCTCCGGGCCATTAACAACATTAAGGTGAAGGTAATAAAGGTTGTACATACCATCAATCCAATGTCGTCAGACGTCTAAGAGCAAAACTGTGTCGAGTCCTCCTCATCCGATCCCCTGAGTGCGATTTAAGGACTATAAACAGCAGAGGTTGTGATTTATTTGATGGATTTCCAATAGGGATATTATGGGTTTTGATTGTAATTAAATTATTACACACCATGCCCGAAATAAACCATAGACAATTATTGGAACAACGGACTGTGTTAGTTTTTTTACACAAATTATATTTATAAATCGAATTAAAATAAAACCACAAAGAGTATAGTTATTTTCACCGATATGTTGTTTATAACTATATCTGTTTTATTTCAATATCTTATCGTTTTGAGAATCCGAAAAAAAGCTTAATTAACTTGTCAATAAAAGCCCTATTGCAACACAAATACACTTTCCTATCCAAAATTAGTCAAACTGACAGTCTATTTAAGTATGTTTTACCAGAAATATAAATGACAAGGCAAACAAATGTGAATTAAAAGTGATTTTAATTCATGAATAGCAATATGATTACGTTACAAACCGGGTGTGTATTCAGTACCTATATAAATACACACCCAGTTTATATATTATAAATTCTGGATACGAGCGAATGTTTTCTCAGGCTCATCGTTCAAGACAGATAAGAGAAACTTATCTATTTTAAAGGTAGGATAGCTTGAATATTCTCAGAACACAGCCAGATAAGCTTACAGATTACGTACAGTTTTGGCATATGTATCATGAACAAAAATGAAAAATAAGGTTATGATCCGTTTGCTGATTTTAACACATCTAAGGCATCTTTTGCATTGAACCAGAACTTGTAAACATCCTTCTTGGCATTTGTTCAAAGTAGTCATTCACACTTGGTACTTCTTTTATCGAATCATTTCGAATGATGAATTCGCCCTCTAGAAACTAAGGAAAGTAAGCTACAAAAGACAAAAACCAAGATTGTCACTGTGAAATCGTAAGTTTTCTCCTGTTACCTTCAAGCTGTTGCCATTTCTTTGTCTAAGCAAATAGGGACTTTAGCGTTGAGTGGCAAGGTTAAGTGTCGTTTGTCTAAAAACCCTGTAATGAGACTTGCACTCTATGCAAAGGACGTAGCATACTTTTTCCTTTAAATGAGATATAAACGTCGATTTTCAAGGAAAATGGAACGTTAAACTTCAGACATAAAGTTGAGAAATGAGTGTAGGATATTCAAATAAATAATGTAGGTGTTTTCGATGTGGCAGTTGAAAAAGATGTGTACTTAAGTATGGATGGCGTGATTCAGATTTGTGAATATTGAAATCCTATTTTTGTAATAAAACGTAGCGATTTATTGGACAAGTGAAATTGTGATTTGTGTGTGATGGTAGAAAAGGGTTTGACAATTATGTCAAACCATTCCTTTTTTGATGTAGCAATAATTGACAATGGTCTTAATCGCAGCAACAGATTATTACCGTTATTATAGATTTCTATTACAAATAATGTGCTGGGTATTTGAAGCCCATTACATTTTTTTTATTAAGGGTATTGATCTTCGTTATTTGAAACGTCTTTATTTTTAATCGCAATTTTACCAAAGAAATAGTTATTTGTACAACAAGAGAGCAAAGTTTTATATTTCTTCGAGTGCTTGTTTTGAGTCCCGTGCAAGCCAAAGATTCTATAATAGATTCACGAGCGTAGCGAGTGAATCTAATTTAGAATCTTGAGCGTAGTAAGGGACTCAAAAGCGCACGAGATGTAAATAACTTTGATCTCGTGTAGTACACAAAATTTTTCACGTCAGTCAGCCATCAAAAAATACAACCTGAAAAAATGTAATCCAGACGGACGGATCACTATTTCACTCATGTTTTCTGAAGGTATTCTAACAATTAACTTTAATTACCGCAATAAAACAAAACGAAAGAAATTTCAATAAAATAATACGAAATAAATAATGAATTAACCAAAAGGCCCAAAAAGAAAAGCACTCTTGTTGACTATACAATAATGTAATAAATTCAATAGAGGTACAACTGTTATTGACAGTTCAATCGACAACTTTTTTTTGTAAAAAAAAAACTTTGTGAGATCCGGTCCGAATTGCGGATACTACTATTTGTCAACTATAGTAGAGATCGTTAAAAGTAGTTAAGTAGAAATATTTACTGCGTAACAATTGCGTAAATTTGTATAAGTTCATTGTTTTGATTGTGTAATAAAATACGTAAAATATGGTGTTTTTATTAAATTTTAAACTTTTATTTCATTAATTAATTATTACGAATGAAGACTCGTAGGGTGTTTTGGAACGATGCGGTCTGACTTATTTCGGGGGTCTATTATAAACCGTCAATATAGCGTTGAATTACGTATGCACTTTTTGTCTCTTTCTATTTGCTAATGACGTGAAAGGGATAAAGACTATAGAATCCAAATATTTCGAACTTGTATTAGGCCCCGCGCGTTGAAATGACATTCGAATCTAAAGGTCACTTGAATGTTATTTTGTCTCACTCGGTGAGCAAAATGCGATTTTGCTCACTATTTTTAAGCAGCAAATTACCCTTGTTCGTGCTGCTGACGTGAAAAATTATAACTCAGACCCCAATAGGCTAAAAATAAAAGTCAACTGATTAAACCGACATTTAACTAGGTCAAAATTGGCAACATTTGGACGTACATGACATTTTTATTCCCAGGATTAATGAAATCTGCAGGTGCGAAAATTCTTCCGGGTGAAGAATTTAATTCGTTTAATATAATAGATAATTCTTGTAAACTGCGCGATGAACAATCAAGTGGAATCATATATTTCTATTTAATAAAAAAAAAACCAGATTCAGTAGGCATAGAGTTTGGTTTTATATGAATTTACTCGTACATTTTATTTACCTACATGTCTAATGTAGGATCCTTATTTTTCTCGTCATAATTAATTTCGCCAAATGTTACCTATTGTTTGTATTTGACAATTGGAATAGTGCCCGGATCCCTATTCATTATATTAACGAAGATTCCATTTATTTCTTTTTCCACCCGGGAGTGGAAATTTTAGTGATACTAAATTGACCAGGTCGAAATTTTTTAGTCATACAAAATTGACCAGGACAAAATTTTAGTCATACTAAATTGACCAGGTCGAAATTCTAGTCATGTTTAACCCAATTTTCAAAAGTATTAACTCGAAGTTATATTTTAATCCCAATATGATGTTTTTAAAAATCTACCTAACCGCCCCTCCGAGAAAACCCGTGTTTATTCTAGGTATACAAGCTAAAACCTTTTTGCAAATAGGTTGTAAACGCCCCATTTATTCACGATGTTCATTACGAAACGCTACAAATCACCCTAAGCCGTTACTGAACGATGAATACTCTCTACGTACCGTGCTACCATGAGGCTAGTAGTAAAATAAACTTTATTTACTAGCTTTGCTGAATAAAGAGATTTTTTATGCCTTGAGTTATTTTTTCGTACAAGTTTTTATCGCAGACTTAAATTGTTTTCAACAGTCATCCACTACTCATTTAGCTAATCAGCTACACTCATGATTTTTTTTTAGAAGATGTCAATCGATTCTAGTCCCCGTGGGTTTCAAATGTTTCTAATAAACCTGCTATTTATTGTACCAAAAAACTTCCAAAACGCCCCGTAAAAAAGCGCGCAACCTGTGACGTAACAACACACGCGATGGTGCCCAAATGTCTATAAAAATGTGAGCAAAAATATACAGAATTCAAATTTTTCAATGAATTGTGTGGAGTTAACGTGTTTATTGAATAAACAATACACATAGCCCATTTCAACAAACTCAAACTCGACGAGGTTGCGTAGTTTTTAGTTCCTTAAGTCACCTTGGGTATCTTAGGCTCTCCAATTTTTTTGGCTAAACAGAAACTTCGTCTCAAACATGATTTTGGTCAGACACTAGCTATTATTGCTAACTGTCCAATCCAGCCTTGATAGAACAAAGAACGTCACAACACGTACTCATTTAAAATGAATCATTCATGAATGTTCAACCGGATTGCATTGGCAGCTATAACTGTGTAATTAACATTAATGGTTCACAGGAGACTATTTCCGGATATCCGGCTGCATTTAATGTGGTATTTAAAATAAGGTCATGTTATATGTTTTTGGTGTGCGTTAAAAGTAAATATGCAATTTAATAAAATCCCAAATCACTGTAAATATAATATAGTTCGGAATTTCAATTTAACAATTCTGACTTTGTAAACACGACATTTTGATGAAATAAATCATGTTTACCTTTACAATATTAACCTGGTACAGTCAGCGTCAAATACTTCGTAGCAGTCAAAGTGGCCAAATAGTTCGGTACACCATACTAAATATATGGTGTACCGAACTATTTGGCTACTTTGGTTGCTACAAAGTATTTGACGCTGACTGTATGAATGTCGACCGTACATTGAGGCACGAGTATTTGCGGTAATGCGGTAACTGTTGTGTAAAAGCCACCACTCGGCAGTATTAAACCTACAATAAATAGAAGTTTCACAAATATTTCATTTGGCGGCAAATCTTTCATTGGTATAAAGGTTGGGCTGGAGAGTTATTTAGTTCGAGGATACGAGTGTATCTCAAGCTCTTATGAGTTATGACTGTATTTCACAACTACCAAGACGAATGCTTTCACTGTTTAATAGATATAACATTTTTACCTTTATTGCTAAGGACCAACATTACCTAAAATAACTGAAAGCGTATAATTTTATATATCTTCATTAAAATAAATTCAAACTTCTTTAGTAATACAAAAATATCTAAGTCAATAGTTTAATATAATTTTTATTTTGTATCAATGGACCCATTAAAAAAACTTTCAATCAGTATTCTATCCCGTCTATTTTTTTTAAATAAGTATGTATACAAAGATGGCGCGGTGTACAAATTTCGAACGTATCTTTTCATAGGTATTCATAATTCTGGAAAAAGCGCGTTACGTTGAGGTCAACTTATACCTTGAATAGTACAAAAATATAAAAGTCGGTCTTGAAAAAGAAGCCATTAAGGCAATGTTTTGTGAATGGCTGACATAATTGAAATTCTTGAAATATTCTTCATGTTCTAGAATGCTAGATCATTCAAAGTAATAAACGTGTCCTTGACCTTCCGAGAATAGCTCTCGTTTTATTTATACCTTTATTTACATTTCAGCTTTAAAATTATTTTAAAACACGTATTTAGATTTGCTATCTTTCGTCTCTATAGTATGCTTAAACATTGTATAAACAATAAAGTTCTGCACAGAATTTTTAAGCTTTGTTTTTTAATTAAGTCTCGTGATATTTCAAAAAACAAACCGTATCTTTTTCTTCTGATCATGTTTGACCAAGTATAGCTTACTTTTTATATTTTTCACCACACCAACTGATTAAAGCCCTCTTAATTGTTCATAAACGAATGAGAAAGTTGCATTTTATCCACACGTGGGGCAAAGTAATCAGATGCAACTTTTGAGTTGTTTCCTTATGTTAGCTGGTAGAATTGACTTTTTAATAATGATTTTGAATGATATTTTTTTATTACGTTCATTTGGATTTGATTTGGTTTGATTTTTTTGGTATTTCAGAGGTAGTATTTTCCTCGCATTGGTGTGGTGAAAATGTTTTATGTTTCACTCGGAGGAAAAGTTTGTTTAACCCTCGTTCCTTGAAACCCTCGCAACGCTCCAGATTCCACTTCTTGGACCTTTCAATTTTGGAATCTTTCGCTTGCTCGGGTATCAATATTAGCACGAGCGGTTAAACAACAACTTTGCCTCCTTGTAAAACCAATAACCATTTCTAACTGGTAACAATGGCGCCCAACGCGGGACTTTTGGGATTGACATATAAAAGGCGAATAGGGTACGTATTTTTTCCAATCCTTGTTTTCATTTAATGACAATATTGATAACGGGGTTAAGGCACGTGTATAGGTATTTATGAAGCTAATGAACCTGCTATAGTAACAATTGGCACGACTCGTACATTCAATAAACATTTCGAAGGCGTATAAATTCTCGCATTATCAATTCCGACCGGAATCCAAAGTAGGTCACTTCCGAGAGTCGTCTAGATCGGAACTGTAATTTTCATTCATTTTATACCATTCGCTACATGGTATGTTGCCATCAGATATACTGGAGCGGCCATGGCGCTCACAAATATATGAACACGCCTCTATTTTCAAGGCGTTAGAGTGCGTGTTCAGATAATTTTGAGCACCTCGGCCGCTCTGATATATCTGATAGCGACAGTACCAGAATTCTAGTACCGAGGCGTATGAAAAATATCAGTGGGTCGCGTTAGTGGTCCAAGTTGTAACCACAACCAATAACTTTTAACCACCTTTAACCCATTTGGAGCCCACGCTCTAATATCTACTTTCAGAAGGGCCTTTTAAGTAATTGCCAATGCTTTAGAGCCGGGTCCATACCGACCTCATATACAGGGTGTATCGCAACGTTACTGATGTGCTGTCGAAAAGTTTCCGAAATTGCGAAATTCCCACGTGAAAAAAATCTCGGAAAATTCCTTTTTTTTTATTTGGGTCTAAATTTTCCATTTCCTTTTTTTCTGCATAAATCCGAAAACTTATTTTTCATGATTCTTTTGCATTGTGGCGCAGCCGTGTATACTGTGTCGCCAGATCTATGTTCGTACTTTGAAAGTTTGTGCACACAATAGAATTCAAATAGCAGGATTATTACAAACATTTGAATCTCATGGGAAGTAGAATCGATTGACATCTTCCTAAAAAATAACGCTACATGCATACTTTTCCTGGTAAAATAATAATTCCCTATTACTGGTCTTTACGGTCGGTCTTACCGAACGTATGAGTTTTTTTTATTCCCTCTATTTACGTTACGTCCCGCTTTCTACGTCAGGTCGCCTTTTGAGGAGCTACAAATACAGTAAAATTTACTAAGATCTTTTTTTGACGAAACTTGTTGGAAAAATCATGGTTTGTGTAAGTCAGTACGGGTTACATCAGAAGCAATTTGATCGCCAATTTTAGTAATTAACACTTTCAGTGCAAAGCGCCCTATTTGTATTGGAACAAAATGACCACAGATACGTGTTCTTAGCAGTGAATGTGTTAACTACTTATTGACCAATAACCAAGTCTCATTCGTACATCGTTCTCTTTAATACAATATTTACTACAGTTTGCCTATTCCTTCTTTGGGAGTTCAGTCGGACCAGACCCGGGCAGCTAAAACTCAACTTCGTTATGGAAATGTACTTCAGCCATCTGGGCTCAACTTTCTGCCAATCTGCGGCCCTCAACGTAGTGGCTACTAGCTACATATATTCGATATTTTAGATTCGATAAATTCGATAGATTCGGTATTTTAGCCATTTTAGAAAAACTCTTGGAAGTATTTAAACATCCTTATTGCTGGCCCTAATATTATATGTGTTATGTGCCATATCGTTTCCACTTTTCTTGGCCTTTATGCGATTTACGAACATAAAGCGATTACTATTTCCCAAAATATTATTGTTTTGATATGTAGGTAGGCATATGATTTCCTTAAAAAAACGTCTGTAAGAATGAAGTGCTCAATTGTATCAGAACATGCTCTCAAAGCCCATGGTTTTTACTTACGCGCGTTTTTTAACAATGATTTTTGATTTTACTTATATGATAATTAAGGAAAAATCATACAAAGGGTGTTTACTTGATAAAATGTATCAATGCAATATTTGTTTTAAAAACATTTACCTACTATTTTAAAATAATTTAAAAATACATGAAATAAGTTATATGAATGATTATGTTTCTTTAATTGAGCGGTTAAAAAACACTTTATTTAACGTATTTGAACACGCATATACATACGAGTATATAATGTTAATAAGAATTAAATACAGTAATTTGTCAAAAGTTTAAAAAACTGTTTTTGCCACTTTAAAAATCTATTACGATATGTCAAAGTACAACATTACGATACAAAAATATTGATGTGCATGTGTATAACATTTGTATTTATCGTTTTACGTCAATTGTACGCAGATATATAATAACTATATTATACTAATGATTACGTGTACTTGTAGGTACAGGTCGACGCCAAAATATATTAAAGCCTGACCAGTAATATATGATCACGCGCCATTTTGCGGAATTTCATTGGAACTCAATTTTTCAAACTAAACTGAACTGTCACCCTATTACAGGAAAATAACAGCGCGCTCTTGACAATGATCATATATTTATGGTCGGGCTTTAACACGTTTGCATTCCGTTCATCGAAATAAAATGAAAATCTTATCAACGTTTTGACATCGACCGTACATATTCACCAGAACCCCTAGTGTACATCTATTCGATAGCGTGTGGGGACGTACGTTTGCGTTAAGTCTCATTTTGTATGGGATTTAGAAACAGCGCGCCAAGTGGGACGTTTTTGAAACTCAAAATCACATACAAAATGAGACTTAACGCAAACGTCTACGACACGTTTCGCTATTGAATAAATGTACACTAATATATAATTTACACAAAACATAACCCTGTTCCGTACAACACAGACTTCCTTATACTAATGTCAACTATTATGTCCCAATGACGTCCGTAGACTGTGAACGAACAATTTCGACTCATAAATGGGTCCTAAATAATGTTTCCAAAATAACGGGCGTTTTTCCGAGCCTGATCGAGATGATCAGTTGAAACTACTGTATCAACAAACTATTTTTTGCGAATTTGGCGTTGGCTCCATAGTAAAAAAAAAATTAGTAAGACCAACATTTTCTTCACTTCGTAGAGTCTCGGTCAACGTAAAAGACACCCTGTATATGTATCAGTCGCTAATAGTTATTAAGTATGGTAAGTCTGTAAGACCTTTTTAGACCCTACTTGGCCTTCGAACCGTTTCCTGTGATCACAACATTATTTAAAGAGCTATTTATAAATAAAAAGTTTATATTTTCAAAGAAATTAATGTAAATATATTTAATATATGATGAAATAATTTACCTAAGTAGTTTTAAGTTGGTGTGAAATATATCTACACACGAGAGTATTATCCTCCTAGAATAACTTGTTAAAATGCATGGATATTTAGAATTATCCAAATCGTTTACAAACCCACAGTTACACATCCGTAAGTACTAATGGCAACAAGTCAAATAACGCGACGAATAGAGAAAGCGAATCGCGTCATCATTCACACGAATATGTAACTGAGGGTTAACCACAAATTATGAAGACAAGTATTTTATATGGTTTAAGATAATGTTTCAACTACCTACTCGTATTATAACAACTGGATCACGTGTCACCAGACATAGAACTTTTCGTAGCAAAAACGAGTGTTTGAGAAAATGAAACATCGGTTAATCTATTATTCATAAGTCAGTCATATATAAAAGATTTAAGGTAAGATGGGGTAAGACGAACATAGTTTATTTTGCTCTGGGCAAGACAAACAGTATGAGGATTCCATAAAAGTGTTTGTCTTGCCCCGGTGATAGTCTTACCTTATCATACCTTGACATCTACTTGCTGTAAATTACTGAGAATATTCAGGAAAGCATTTTGCTAAGAAAAATTATATGTTTGATTACCGCAGTTCAAAATAGCCCCATCGGTTCTGAAACGCCCTACGCGATGTTATATATTTATGCAAGAAATTAATGGAATTGTTTGACCTAGTGTAAAAAAACCTGAATTTATTAAACGTTGACATATCTATAATGTAAAAAAGATAAAATAATAATTCTTAAGTAAATAAGTGGCAATTTGGGTGCCAAATAGATCAATTTTAAATGTGGATCCATTGTATATATGAACTGATATTTACATAAAACAATTATAAAATATACGGGTATTTACGAAATAAATGTATATGTAGATATAATACGTTATATGTGTACAGTGAATTTAAAATATTAATTTTAAGTGGGGAAAGGCTATAGCGCATATATCATTTGAAAATGATAATTAATCTATGGAAATAATATGATCTCTATTCTAAAGAGTCACAGCTGTAATATAAAATATAGTTTTTTTCAACACCATGCACCTTGATTGGGGTAACATCGAATGTGGCTAAGTTTGAAAACCACAGATATCTAAAATAATAAACTAGAAGCATTTGCTACTATAGCAATACCTACGTAGTAAGCAAAATGCCTTTGTAAGCGTTGCAGTAGCGTAAGTGTTGCTAGAGTCAGACCAAGATAACTCTGCAGTGATTTTTAATAGCCCAGCCGTTAAATGTTATTTAAGCGTCATAATTTCATAGAAATGCTATAAAAATCGCTGCAGAGTTTAGCTTGGCCTAACTCTAATTATACCTATTTGACATTTTCTGAATTACCTCTCTTTCGAAGTTACCTCAATGCACCTTAATAGAGTCACCAATCACCGTTAATTAGAATGTATAAGCGAAGTGTGCTCATTTTCACAGCTCTTGAGTATAGTTAGTGTTAACACATTCAGTGCCAGCGCGAGCTACACGCTACGAGCTTGCTGATAACACGGGAAAGTCCGTATGTAGTGAAAAGCGACTACGAATAAAGAACCCGCCTCAGAGAGGTCGCAGGCAGTGAATGTGTTTAGTATCCACACGACAGAAAATAAGAAAATAATCTCAGTTTTTTTACATCAATATTACATATCAGGCGTGTTCAGAAAAATGTACCATTTCGAAAATCTAATAACTCTTGGGTTATTTCGACTCAAAATCATGAGGACTATTGATTAAAACAAAAAAAAAGTGTCACCAGTTTTTCATAATAATTTTGGGTGTCAGTTTTGCAAGTAATTTTGGATGTCCGACCCATAGAAAATGTATGTGAAAATGTGTAACACAACTGACACTTTTTTTGGGACAGTTTTTTTTTTCAAATATTCACCCCTGAGAGTATGGTCAGACAACATAATCAACCTGGATAACGGAATCTTTTATATAGTAGAACATTTTACTGTCTGTGAATATTTCATCAGAATATGGCATTTATTTTTTCATTCCGTTCATTTTCCTATAAAACTGAGGGAAATATATTTCAGTTTTATTACCGGCTTTAGAAGGAATCTATACCGATACTTTGCAGATCACCTCCCGTTAGATAGAGTAAAGGTATAAGATTAACAGCGTTTGACTCAGAAGATCCCACTTGATGCCTGATACTTTGCAATAGATGCACATGATGCTTCCTTCTTAAAAGATTGTTAAATACATTAATAGGGATACGCGGAGAAATTACATTACACTTATTGTATTAAGTACCAAATCGGACCTGTTAAAAAGTGAAGCCAAAATACGATAGCCATAAAGAGTGGTACTGCAATGTAGGAATAGTGTGACAGAATGGCTTACTCCAAATAGCTTTTGAGTAGGTATGGAAATTATAAATCAATTTTAACTGCACTTTTGATAGAATCTCTTTAAATAGCAATGAACGTTCCACTTATTGATAACGAGATTGTGGACTCTAATCATAATGATTGATAAAAAATATACTTTAGGTAGTTTTTGCTCGGACCTTAAACTATATCCGTAACAAATTTCATCTTAATCGGTTCAGCGGTTTAACAGTGAACAGGTAACAGGCAGACATACACACAATGTTACATTCGCATTTATTATATTAGTGGGTATGCAGAATCTGTGGGAGGTGATCTGCTATAAACCGAATCGAATAGCATTCACGTATGGTATGCGCATATTGGATTCTGAGCTTACGGTATGCGAAATAAAAATACCATAACAAAAACGTAACTACTAACGTAACGTAATAACTGAACGTTTTATAAATAGGCTGTTCGAATTTCTTACATTTCATCAGGAAATAGGGATAACTCCGCTAAATCGGTCCGGGTCTGGACCGAGGCGTTCGGCACTTCGTTTTCTAAAGCATCACGTGATCACCGATTATCATCTATGGGAAACGAAGCGCCGGACGCCTTGGACCGGACCCGGTACTAGCGTGAGTCATTGTTTACACTCAGCTTTAAAAACATAAGTTGTAATTTTGAATAACAAAACTTTTATTCATTTCTGTTTAATAAAAGTTGTCATTACTAGCTACTTAATTAATAGCTTAGGTGCATATTGTGAAATGGTGATGTTTTGGGTTATGATGATATCATTTATAAGTATTGAAATTATGATTTAATGCTAGCTAAGGCGAAGTAATGTACTTAAAGCCAATTTAGGGTACGTAGTTTTGTCAACCTTTATTTTCAATAAAAAATCGTTTGGGTTATTATGATATAATTTATAGTGAAATTATATGATTTAAGAGTCCCCGGCAAACTTCACCTTCTTATACAAACGGAGTTTCGTTCTCATTTTAAATCTACGTTTTGGATTGTAATGAAACTTTGCACATACAATGACATATTTCTAGTCCTGTAATTAGTTTATATAGCTAGAGTTTATAAAACAAACGAAATACTTAGATAAAAAAACAAGTTTTCTATGAAAAAAATTAAATTGAAAATTTTTAATTCGCTGTATTATTTTAACTATGGTATCTGAAGCTATTAACGATACTGTTTGGAAATTTTTAAGTATTGAATAAACGATAACAATAAACGAATTCACTAAATTTTAGCTACTCAAAACAGTAAAATGTTCTATAAGCATAAATTGTAATGCAATTTCAATTGCATTTTTTTTTCTCAGTGAGTAATACATCTCACGTATTGTAAAACTATATTATTATACATTATCATTTTTTGCACCTGGTAAGTAGATTAAATTATAACTTACACTAGGACGCCCCGGGTCCGACCCCAGGCAGCCAACACTTCCTTTTCTATGACCGGTGATCACGTGATGTTTTCTACAGAAAACGAAGTATCGGTTGCCACAGCCCGGACCTGGGCCTTTCTAACGTGAGTCATCCTCAAAACAACTAAAAGATTAAAAAAATACTAAATAAATACAATTTCCTTTGAAATTGTCACCAAATTATAAATAATGAACTACTGATCCACGCACAAAACTTTTTATTTTATAATTTTGTACTAAAACGGGATTGAAAAGTTATAATAAGTACCAATAAGTAGTAAGGTAATAATTAGTCTAAGTCACGGGTAGTGTGTGTGTAGGGTCAAAATCAGAGAGGTGAGCATTTTCGGTTTTGAAATATCTGAGAAATCAAGTTTTGTTTTGAAGAAAATTAACTAGTGGAATATGTTGTGTCATTTGTCATGAAACTTTCCTGTGAAGAGGCACGCACACAAATATATATTTTAGAAATTCTACCTGTTAATAAGAAAAATGCCAGGGCCTTAAATCATTTCGGGAACACTTTTAATTTTTTTTTAAATAATATTATAACCAATGCCTTTATTAATCACCGTCAAGAAATTATAATTAACCTGTGCCTCTATCGGTAAATGCTATTATTTTGTATATTTTTATAATAAAAAGACCTATTTTTCTAATTACTCTCTATAGATTTTCAATTAGTGTAAATTTCGTTTCAAAAATTTAATTTATTGTATACATTTGTGCAGTACGTTATCAATTAATAACATAAATACAAATGTTGAAAGATCATTTCAGGTTGTATATGCAAGATATAACTATAGCATTACTCATTAGTGATAAATTTGCAGTTTTTGTGATGTTCCCGAAAATGATGGGAGTGTTCCCAAAATGACAATGAAGTTCCCTAAATGACGTTTACGTTCCCTAAATGACTACAACGTCTGGTTTTTGCATATTTTGGACATGAATATAATATATGTATACATTTACAGTATTACGAGTATACCTTTCTTTGTACTTATAGAATGAGCAACACGAGTATCAAAAGTTAAAGTCAGTTTTGGCCTTCAAGTATAGAAGCAACCGCTTTTGTTTATTTCCCTTGATGCAGTCTTTCTTACCAGGGCATGAGGGCACATTCTGCTGATATCATCCCGCTCAAAAAACTTATGAATATCTGATTAGTGATTAAAAATTTTGGACACTTCCGATTAGATATTAAAATGTTGTCATTGTGTTTATTTTTGCGTATAAATTGATTAGTCATATTATTAAAACGATGTTTTTTGATACGGTTGCCACTGACACGTTTTTGAAAAGCCTCTCGCTGTTTAGAATTTTTTGGTAATTTATCAATGTCTTTTAGTTGGGTTGTCAAAACTTCGCCAAATAATAGACGCTTACGAATTTCAGGAGTAACAGAACATCCTCTTGTTAATTCATCAACTTTGCGAGTAGGCGTATCAGCATTTTTTTGGGATGCTCTTTCTTCGCGTCTTCTGTTTCTTTACTTTTTTCGCAACTGATCTATAATTCTTTGCATTTTCTGTATTTTATCTTTCTGTTTTTTAACAGTTCTGTAAGCCTGTGCTTTATCTTTTTTAACCTATTTTATTCCTGATTTCTTCCTTGACACGCGATTATCGTTTTCTATCTTATTTTCAGAATCTGGCGGGCTCTTAGCTAAAATATTTGCTATCATCTTTTTTTTCTGTCTATGCTTTTGAGATTTTTTCTCCACAAGTTTCTTTGTTTCCTCTTCTGTCTTTCAGTCATATCACTAACAGTCTTAACTTTATTTTCAGCCTTCTTTCTTTGGTAATATTCCCTATCTTTCTGTCTCTTCATCTCTCTTTGTTCAGGTGTCATTTTATCTAAAAACTTGCGTTTCCTTGCATTGGCCTTTTCACGATGTTTTTTATAAGCTATACTGTCCTGTTTTGATAGTTTTTTTTGCTTCTTTTTCTCTTCATTTTTATCATTTTCCAATTTTTCCATGTTACCCGTACTAAATGGTTCCCTAAAACCAAAATTTTGCATGGTTACATGTTTTTAAAAGCATTAGAGCGTCATTTTGCCCGAAAATTGTCATTTCAGGAACGCCCGTATCATTTCGGGAACGCTAGAGTCATTTCGAGAACGCTTGTCATATACGAGAACGTTTCCGAAATGACCGTTCCCGAAATGACTATCCGATGAATATTTTCATATCACGCTTGACGCCGCCTTGTTAGATATTGGTTTTAGAGGTTAGGAACATGTGAGCTGTAATATTTATAATAATTTAGCAAAAAGTATGCAAATTTTTGAAAAACTAATCACCAAACAGCGTTCCCGTAGTGACAGAGAATTACGCTTCCCAATTACGAAATTAAAAGGTACTTTCCAACAAAATCAATTATTTTTTTCCGTAAACACGGCACACGTCTTTTCCTTTGACTACTGAACTTCACACTGTTGCTCGCTAACGCCACCTAACGCGTTTTGTTTTAGTTACATCGATCGATGTCCACCGCGTTCACTGAATGATTTAACAGACAGTCAGACAGCATTTGAATAGGCAAAATATGAAGAAATTAAGCTGTTGTAAATTTAATTTATACGTATATTCGTAATTTAATGATTTTCAAAGGTAATATTAAAAAAAAAAACAATTTTGAGTCTTAATTTTAAACATTTTTGACTTGTGTCAACTATGAAACATGGTATAAGGACGCGTTCCCGAAATGACTATTTGGACCTTTTTTGTTTAAAATCGAATAAAATATTATCGTAGAAAAATAAATATGATAAGTGCTTTGTAATAATGCGCAGAACCTTCATTTCGAAACAAGTATTTTAGTAATATCACGTTATTTTATTAAGAAAATCTTTGTCAGAAGCATGATTCTCACCTCTCTGATTTTGACCCTAAAAAGATTAGTGATTAAGTAAAATGTGCAATATTTTTAATTTATTTTCTTAAGAGTGTAAAAAGTATCGTTAATAATAATAAACTGTACAGAAAACATTAGATACATTGTTTTATTTTGAACCTTTTATGAAATGAAAATAAATGAAATGAAAAATCTTAGACAGATAAAACGTTTATTTGAATGCTGCAAAAACACAATTTACGAACACATTATAAACAGAATAAAACTAGAGTGCACAATTTAATTAACAGGAAAAAATAATATCACTAAATACGAGAAATGGTTTTACTTGCTGTACGCTGTGTGCATTTTTTTTTATACTACGTCGTTGGCAAACAAGAATACGGTCCGCATGATGGTAAGCAGTCTCCGTAGCCTATGTACGCCTGCAACTCCAGAGGAGTTACATGCGCGTTGCCGACCCTAAACCCGCTCTTCCTTCGTTGAGCATTGCAGCAAAGACAAAAATGTTCCGACTCAGCTTATACCCTTCATTCTTTCGAGCAAAGCACTGATATTCTGCCGGAACCTAGATCACGTTACAGTTGGATAAATCTAAATATGATGGTATAAAACTAGTACAGCACCTAGTGTAAAAAGTATGTATAGTGGTGTTAATATATTCCGAAATAAAATACATTTTTTTAAGTGAGCTGGCAAAAATATTATAAAAATGAAATACACATGTACAAATGTACTTATTGTGGGATGCATTACGCAATCTCAGGGAGCCGGCCGCGAAACTGCCGGAACTTGACACCCTTCGGACAAAACTCCTCCTTGGTGAAGGTCGCTACGTTGCTAGACGTTCCGTAGCAATGGGATGTGGGATGCATTACGCAATCTCAGGGAGCCGGCCGCGAAACTGCCGGAACTTGACACCCTTCGGACAAAACTCCTCCTTGGTGAAGGTCGCTACGTCGCTAGACGTTCCGTAGCAGGCGGCAAAGTTATATCTAAATGTCAGTCGCCCGTGCGTCTCGCTCGCGCCAATGCATGTACGGACAAGTACGAGTGAAATGCACGCGCGGTTGACATTATTTAGATATCGTTTTAATGTCACAATGGCCTCCAAGTTACATATATGCAGTTATATATATTTTTATACTACGTCGGTGGCAAACAAGCATTCAGCCCGCCTGATGATAAGCAGCCCAGAGGAGTTACATGCGCGTTGCCAACCCTACCCCCCCCCCCCTCGTTATTTTATTACCCCTGGTGGAGTAAGAGTGGTAGTAATTAGGTATGTATCAAAGACATATTATATAACTCCGTAGAAGATCAAGAAAAACGTATGCTCGAATAGATGGCGATATACCTCTGGCCTATATTCGAGTAGATGGCAACACCGTTTGCTATTAAGCACATACTTTTCAAAATGCCAGTAAATTTAGTTGACTACAAAATTTACTTTGACAATACGCCTCTATACCAAATTCTATTCTATTCTCTTTGGTACCTATGTATCGTATGTATTATTAGCCTTGGAGGATTTAACAACTGGAGTCGCCTTTAAGAGCTTACCCCTCTGTCGAAAACCTCGGCCAATGGTCATATGTATTGTACGGACTGACGTTTATCTGACATGGCTATTTGTACAATCAAAGTATTAAATATCGTTACGGACAAAGTGACAAAAATATCTACACACTACCTTAAATATGTAGGCAATAAGGTCGTGTATACATATTTTTAGCACATTGTCCGTATCGATATTTAATACCTTGACTGTACGTAACGTTGCACAAAATAAAGAAATTGATGAATTTGTTATTAAAATGGGTATTATACAATTTTATTGACAATAACAATATACATAATGGATATATACAGATGATTACTATAACTAGCTTATATCTAAAATAGGCCCTTGAGGCATTGTACCAAGGATGCTGGCGGCATTTCCTCGTTGTATCGCAATACTGATACGTTGTGCGAGGAAGCCGCCAGCTCTCCGGTCACCAGTTACGTCAACCAGACGTTTCGCGATTTCTCCAAAAAACTTTTGCGCGCTGGGACCCCATGGACCTAGGGTTTCAACGCCAAAAGGTACAAAATGGTACTCTCTACCGAGGCTCTTATATTTATTACGTTTCAAAATTTCGGCGCTTTCCGCCGCTGCGCCCGCTTTTACATTAGTCCGTTGGAGGTGGGACGGTGCCAGTGTGTCTACGCAGGTAGCATCCCACACTAACATCCGTCCCAAGCTCCAAGGAACCAAGGACACCCCATCAGGCCTCTTGCCATCATCCCTGATAATGCCAGTTGGCTCAAGAAGAGCAGGCACATTGATGGTGGCAAGAGATCGACGAATTATGTCATTAAGCGACGCATGTCTTGAAAAACGACCTGCACTTTTTTGACAAGATAATCCGTGGTGTCCCAGTCGGTCCACGTCCGTGCCACAAGAGCATATATGTGGCATACATACCGAAACCCCGAGTCGCAAACCAGTCGCCAGTCTTAGGGAGGTCGGATCCAAGAAAGTACCAGTATTAGGTGAAGGATGGGCATGTAGCCAGTAGCCGGCTTCCCGGGCTCCGACCGCCAAAAGTCTCGCGTGATCTGGACCTGAATGGGTTGAATTAAAACGAGTAAAATTTGAGTGTGTCGGTGACCGATCGTAAGATCAGGCAGATCGTAATGTTCCTGTTTAATGTTTTGACGGCTAGTCAGGTATTCACATTAAACCAATAGGTAGGTAGGATCGGTTCGTTAGTTTGCTTGAGATGCCCGAAGGGCAACCAGTCCAGAAACAGTCCTCGACTCAGAGACAAGACAAATATTTTCACGTCTAACGATATGCCTGGGAATTTCACGATCTGCCTGATCTTATGATCGGCCGCTAACATATAGACTACAATTTTATTTAGCGTTAGCCTTCTATTAAAAGTATGACCTATAGAAAACCATTTCTGATCTATCAGATCAAGATGGAGGATTTAATTTCCTAGCGGTGCCGTTTAGTTAAAGCCTTTTGCTATTGGATAGCTTAGTGGAACTACTTTCTATATATATATTTTTTCATTATTAGGTTCGATTCCTAATCATGCCAATTACCATTTAATTGCAAAAATGCCATGAAATAATCAGTTTACTTAGTACATATACAGTATGTAACTGAACGTAAAGCAGTTACTTAAACCCGTCAATGTTTTGTCATACTGAGCAACTTTTATTATTATATGGTAACAAACCCGAAATCGCGAAAAAAAATTTGGCTGTTTCATACATTTTTCTTATTCATTTTGTTTCACGATTTCGGGGTTGGTCCCACAGTAAAAGTTGCTCAGTGTGATCTAAACATTTAACGGGTTTTAATAATTGCTTTACGTTACATATTGTAATATTTATGGCGTTATTCATAAACGACCTACATGCCTCAATAAGCTAATAATCGTCTGTCTTATTGTTTCATTTTGACTTATGAAAGGGATAAAACGTAAATTAACTAAATAAGGCTTATAAAGTTTTATGAATTTTAATTTATTTTTATGACCGCGCTAGATTGTTCACATTTTTTTTAAGAGTAGGTAATACAGAATAAGTACTTGGAAAACTCTAATTTTTATTTGAATAACTCCAACAAAATTGTAAAAAAGTCATCTGATCTATCAAACATCTTTACAAAGAACCAGACCTAAACCGACTGGATCGATTTTTAGAGATACAGGACAATCTCGCTGGAACTACTACCCCCGTAACCAACAAGCCGCTACCACAGCCGCTACCAACATCGTAAACGCTCCGTAGCGTAGCGTAGTCAATTAGTTACCTCTCTATCACTCTTCCATATTAGTGCGACAGTGACAGTTGCATTTCGTTTGCTACGGACGGAGCTTTAACGATTTGTATGTTGGCTACGCGGGCTGACAAGACGTTACAGCAAATCTGCATAATAATTATATTTTGATGCATTTAGATCTGTGTCCTAGAAATCATCCTGTATGTACTAAAATAAAAATCAACTGTTATTTGGTTTTTACCCATTTACAAATAGAATATAATGTGATAATAATACTTACGTATAATACGTATATGTACTGTAAACTGAGATATAGCATGATTAATTGTATCTATATTTTATTGCCGAACTGGGAGTACGGACCATCGAAGTGCTGGATTATCGAGATTTTACCGTAATTGATTCGTGTGTACGAACAAACATTGTGAGAAAACTTTTTTATATCCCAAAAAATGCCAAAGCGGCCATTTTGTGTAAAAAATTTCGTCCGCGGGGTGATAGCGTGTCAGACACGAATTATGAATTAGTATGATGGTCTGTAAAAAGCTTCATTGCTATTTTATTGCGAGCGTAAATGTCTTGAGGGCTTCCGACATTTTATGTATTCTGGGGTGGTATTAAATATAAACAAAAACATAATATACTCGTATTTGAAAATACGGATCTAACATACAGATAATTCAATTCAATTAAAATTATTTATTTATAACAGTGTTGGTAGGTACAAAATATATGTGTGAACTCTATTTTTCGCCGACAGGCATACAAATTTGAAACTAAGTATACACATACCAATTAAAATACATTGTTGCATGCAAATATACTTAACGAAATAAAATAAAATATTAATCAATTATACAATAATATTAATAATTTTCAAATGTAGTTGTATACCAAGTTCATAATTATTTATTAAATTCTATTCATATTTTTATGTCAATAAGTCATGCATGCAATATATATACAATACAATTACTTACAGGCTAACTAAGTGTCACCGAAAAACTCTGGCAACGAATAATAGCACTTAGAGTAAAATATAAAAACACTTACAAAACAATACAAAATACATATAAACACATTATAAAAAACCTAACCTAGGGTGCCGCCAGCAGCGGGGCAGGGCCCAAGCTGCCGGTGGTCAGGGCTGCAGAGAGAGGAACCGCCTGATATTATTATTTATTATTAACATAAAAAGATACATCTTAAACAGATACGGAGTCCCACAAAACAGTTTAAAAATTATCTAACTAAAAGAAGTATTTTATGGTTTATGAAAGCTCACTTATTTAATTTCTTACTTGAGTTAACATACAAAAACATATTCATTCTTGTATTCCACGAATTTTGCGTAAAAGTCATATCAATTTCATGGTGTGTGCGATTTTATATGACATGCTAGAAATAGCCTTATCTACCTGCCGGATTGCGGTCTCTGGAGACGGCGCTAACACGATTATCCGAGTCCAGTGCGCGAGGTACGAGCGGCAGCGGGGACGGTAGCGGGAGCGGTGAAGCTAAATATGCTACGATTGCTACGAGCCTTATCAGTCAGCCTGCCGAGTCGCGGTGTTAGGAAGATTATTGTTTTCATTATTGTACTCAGTTCAGATATACTGGGTGATTTTCGGGCCCTCAAGGTGTCCATTAGATTTTATTTCGCGATTTTGTGGCTAGTCCCATTATTTACACGATTATCGTCTTGTAGCCAAGCCAAGTAGGCCATCTGGTCCTCTCACATGCGAAAGAAGGTTCACTACGGCGATGGGTACGAAACGAAGCTTTTTAGACTTTCAATGAATAAATAATAAAATGATTAATTCATCACAATAATACTTAGGCAGGCTTAGGTAGTGTCTTACCTGAGCGAATAACTCGCGAACGCGAAGCGGCGCGGGTGAATTCAATTCTTTGATACCTATGGAAGTGTCCTACGTAGGCGAACTCCGAATGTCGGTGAGCCGCCGCGCCGCGCCGCGCCTTGCCTCGTCGCATTCGCAAGTCATCGCCGACGTACTGTTATAACTTAAACCCCATCCAAACTTTACCGAAGATTGTAAGTATATGTGCTTGTCACAGTAATTTAATAGTGGCGTCGTATATCGCCGACATACTTGTATAGGTATATATTATGTTTATGTTTGCCTACCGCCGACAATTTGGGAGGCTGAAACTGAGTTTGTGCGGCGTTTTAGCTTCTGAATTATCGGGAGCTACATAGAGGCTTGATAGGATGTGGTACATTTGAGTTGTAAATAATGATGTCGATTTTTATAAAAAGCAATTAAAGCAATAATGATTTTCATAGAACATAGTAGAATTTTCTGTTTTCAGTTAGGTCAGTAGTAGTAGTAGATATTCACCTAAGTCTTATAAATAAAATAGTATGCTATGAGACGAATCTTTTTTATACAAAACATTTAATGGGTTTCCAGCGCGCACAAGTTTTTTGCAGAAATCGCGAAACTTCTGGTTGACGTAACTGGCGACCGAAGTGCTGGCATCTTCGTCGCACAACGTATCAGCATTGCGATACAACGAGGAAATGTATCATCATCCAGCATCCTTGGTACAATGCATCAAAGGCCTATTTTAGATTTAAGCTAGTTATAGTAACACCACTGCATATATATCCATTATGTACACTGTTATTGTAAATAAAATTTGTTAACCTATTTATTTAGAAATGAAACATTTATTTATATAGCTCGTTCAATAAAAGGCTCAAATCAATTTAATAAAATTGAATCTCGTTCAGACGATAAATGGAAATGAAATTCTACGAAATAATACTGCCATCAAAGTATTAACATAAACTGATGAGTTCGTCGCCCACCCTTATCTGTAGCACTTAAAATACACAAACTGAAGTTTTAGAGTACCAGCAACAAAAAACATCAACCCTCTTTGTTAATTTAGAACTTATGACCTTTTGGAATTCGGCGAGACATTTAAATTTTCAACACCACTCCGTCTACCTACATTTCCCTTGAGATGTTTTGAGTTTTAAAACACATTTATTGTAGAAAGTTGTCGCCCACAGGTAATTTTATAAATCAGCAGGCGTATTATGGATTAGCTTTATCTATATGACAAAATAAGTATCGCTATTTATCCACGCGATTGAACTGGATTATCGGAAGCTCATTCAATAGTGTACCGTATTCTCACGTAATAAATTCCAAATTCAATGATTTTCCAATGATACGTCTTATATTGTAAGAGTACGAATTTCTTATCTGTGAAAAAACGCGCGGCGTCTTAAAGTGGCATATACCTACCTAATGGAGGTATAATATTGCACAACCTTATTCCTCCGTCCCCATTTTACCATCGGACTACCAGACAATGGGCACTTCGGCATCGCTTCTTGGTAGGTATTCTACAAATACGCACAAAGCGTTTCGCTTTAACACTCCTTATGCGAACTGCCAAGGAGTGGAATGCCCTGCCCGAGTGTGTTTCCGCATGAGAACAATCTGGCTCTCTTCAAGGCTAGATTAAAATAGGTATCTCATAGGTAAGCATGCTCTGCCGTAAATCTACATATCATGTCATGACAAGCGCGATACGCGTGACCATAATAAGCCTGCAAGAGATAATCTACAGCGACACGTGAGTTATAATAAAAGTGGACATCTTGGTGCGTAGCCAACGTACCAATCGTTAACGCTCCGTAGCGAACGAATGGCAACTGTTACTGTCGCACTAATATTGAAGAGTGAAAGACACAACGCGGCGATTGTCACCTTGGCTAGGCACCGTGGTAGCCTCCCCTTGAATCGTGACTGTATCGTGATTGCAAACATTGTGGGCGATAAATACAAAGATCAAAACGAGCCTTGCCGATATTCGTATTCATTCAAAATCCTTTCCCAATGAAAAACAAACATTTACCCAGCACATACAGAAATAAGTAACATAGATTGCTCACTCCATACATTCGTTTTGATACCAAAACGCTTATTACCGTAACATCTAGCATCGAGTAGCGGAATTATTAGTACCGCTACTTGACACTAGGTGTCTCTAGTGTCGCAGGTGACGAAACTTGTATAGCTCAACAATTTACAACTAATATTACAAGCAGAAGAGATTAAAAATAGAGTTCCAGTTAATTCAATTATCATATTAGCTGAAAATTGTTGAGCATTAGACTTTTCGTTCGTCGCAATATCTATGATCAAGTAGCAGTACTGATAATTCCGCTACTCGATGCCAGATGTCGCCTACGAAAATAATAAGCGTTTTGGTACCGAATCTGATGTATGGAGTGAGCACTCTATGTTACTTATTTCTCTATTCACAGACTGAGTGGGAATTATAACAAGTCAAGTTGAACCTTTTCGCTACTTAACCTTTTTTATAAGTTATGATACTTGTTTGTGGAAGACTCGAGGAGCTTATTTTGTAGGCTAGGTTCAGGATATTCGAGTATCCTGGGCATAACCACTTCAGTTGGATGATTTGAACCTGATTTGAATGAAAATCTAAACTTGATATTTTATTGAAATGATACTTAACATAAGTCTTAAGAGTCCCCAGCACGCTTGGCCGAATTTCACATTCCCATACAAAGCTACAAACGGAGTTTCGTTCTCATTTTAAAACTACGCGTTGGATTATAATGAAACTTTGCACATACAATAACATGAGGTATATCTAGTCATGTAATTCGTTTATGTAGCTCCAAATAATAAAACAAACGAAATAGAGTAAAAACTAATTTGTATAAAAAACGGTTGTCTGTAAAGTCGGTTTACTGACGATAGTTGAACGTGACAACGTAATAAGAAAATACTGATGGAATGGTTTCATTTTTCAAAAGAAAATTTTAATTTTATTTGTTTGATAGATATTTTGTATGGATATATTTCACTACATACTTGACGAAAACATGTAAGTAAATGTATTATTGTATAGCAGCTGTCCACGCGGAAGCATCGCCCACTCAAGTAGGAGAGAGACAGATGTCGAACGCTGCCGAACGCGGAGGCCGATTGTGCCTCTTTGTCGCTCGTTGCGCGCTCTCGCTTACACTTCAAGCCTTAAATGGAACGCCTCAGAGCGAGGTAACGCCGCATGAGTCATGTTTTTTCGTGCGTGCAGCCGGCTCCATCGAATTGTAAGACGTTGTCACGTCAAAAATTAAACTCCCGTATTTTTTTATCTGAACCTTACCCTACCTACCTTATCCTATTGTAAGTACAAAGTTTCAGAGCAGTTTTAAATCGAGAGCGTAACTACGTTTGTATAGAGAACCGAACTTGCTGTGGACTCATAATTTGCGATTACGTTCAAGTAGGCCGCTTGGAGATAAAAATAAAAATATGAAAAAAGTTAAAAATATGAAAATTGCTTCTAAAAATGCGCTATTTTATTTTCCTAATCCATCTTGAAAAAAAAAGCTGACTATACCCGATCCCTAATCCGTTGGAATCTGCAAACGCCTCAACTCGGAGGGGGAGGGGGAGGGATTTGCATTTGAAAATTGTTAAATAAACAGCCAATTCGCTATCTATTTCGCCAGTACCTAAATAGAGGGCGGGGTCTAAGTGGACGCGGTTTTACATCTCGTTAAGTGAGAATTTATTAACATTAGCGAGGGTCTCCGTTTCCGATTGGGCAAAAATGCTTTCTTATGACCGGTTGTTCTCCTCTGCAGGTCGCATTTCTCAACCGATTCTTGTAAAATTTGGTCCGGTACCGTAAAACCCCGTCTCTTCGCCTGGGATACCTTACTTCGCTTATTTTATAAAAGTTGAAATTCGTGCCTAATTTGTGACTTGTGGCTTGTGGTTAATGTGTGGTGGTGTGTGCTTGTGGTCAACTTAACGCCATTTATGATCTGTGCCGTTTTTTTGTTGGAGCCTTGGGAGTACTTCGTTATAAATAATGCTACAAAAGAGATAAACGTATTCTTGTATCGTAATCTACAACTAATGCTCTTTCTTATGATATTATTACCTAAGTTACGTGTAGACGTCGCAATCGATTAAAATGTACATCTTGTTGCTATACTTCGCCTGCCCCTAGGGTTGTCAATTCTATTTCTTATTTAGTAGTTAAGATCAACCCTCGAAAAAAAGAGGGGTTTTACAAGCTTGACTTGTTTGTCTGTGACACCGTAGCTTTTAAACGAATCTCGGAAACTATTAGGTATACAGAAACAATTCTAGTCTCGTATTGTAGCAAATTCAGTCTACATTAAAAACGTCCTGAAAAGGTACTGGGTCATTCTACTTTTTAATGTAGGTTTTCACAGTTTAAAACAATCTTGAAATTTTAATAGGTATTTGTAATGCGTTTTAACTTACATTAGCTACTAAAAATGATAACATTTTTTTTTCTTTTGTTTTGTCTGTTTTATGTTAACCTGTTTATGTGCAATAAAATGACATACATACATATATACATACATAAGCACAAAATAGGCCTTGCCTTATTTTTTTTATAGCCTGGAGCATGCAACTTATACAACTATGTTACCGTCCCTGTACCGTACTGATGAGAACTTTATAAATTGAAAAAAATATAAAAAAATATTTTTTTTTATTTTGGTTACAGTGTAGCGTTAAAATGTGCTTTATGTTGATATATAATTGAAAAAATTACATGATTTACAAATACCTAGTAAAATCAAATATTTTTTTCCTAAGACAAAAACGGGTCTCTATATATATTGTTTGTCCGCATTTTCGTTAGCCATAATTTGGTTATTCTCGGAAACGCGTAATTTTTCAGGATTGCCATAAAACAAACCTAATCTAACCTATATATAGGATAACCTAAGGAAATTCCTGAAAAGTCAACGGTTTCAGAGTTATGACTAATGATAATATGACTATGATTGCATTATGACTTTCAATAATTATGCCAAACAAAGGGATCCGGACAAAAACACCTGCAGTAAAAAGTCGAACTACCCTCTATCAAAAGTCGAACTACCCTCTATCAAAAGTCGAACTACCCTCTATCAAAAATTTGTCTTTTAGAGTTATAATCGCCTAAATCTGAAAAAAGTCAGAAATTGTCGCGGTTTTTTCAATTTTTGAGAAAGTTACGTTTATCGTCCGAGGTCAGTAATTTGGTTTATTCATCATGAAGAAATATGCAAAAAAAAACAGAACTATGTACTTACCCGATTTGACGCAAATGTATAAAGTTACTGTATTGTTTAACGTGGCAGCTACTCCATATAAAAATTAACTATTTATTTATTTATTTAAACTTTATTGCACAAAAGAAAACTTATCGTACAAAAGTCGGACTTAATGCCAAAAGGCATTCTCTACCAGTCAAACTATCATAGGGACCATCATTTAACGCGAGAGGCCTTACTGCGCCCACACCCGCTCGGTACGTTCCGTTCCTCGCATAATCGGGTCCTAATTATCGCAATCAACTCATAGCGGACCAATTCCGCCCCGCCGTGTTTGCTCATTGAGTGAGTGGGAACGTTTTTGAATTACGAAGGGGGATCGTACAGTTAGCATCAAATAGAGAGAGTCAAGCAAAGTGACCAAATATATACACAAAACACAAATAAATACAGAAAACAGCAGCCAAATAACACTAGACCCTACTCATAGTGTTGTGTTCCTGCCGGTGAGTAAGGTTGCCAGAGCTCAATGAGGGAGGGTCGGGTTTAGGGTCGGCAACGCGCATGTAACTCCTCTGGAGTTGCAGGCGTACATAGGCTACGGAGACTGCTTACCATCAGGCGGGCTGTATGCTTGTTTACCACCGACGAAGTATAAAAATATATATATATATATATATATATATACCAACACGCCCTTGTTATTGCAGATGTTATCGGATGTATTGCGATAATAATGTACTTAATGATATCTACTGTACCGTATGTTCTCGTGAATAAACTTTCATTCATTCATACATTCATTCCTCAGGTATATGCTTTGGCTCTAGTGGAAAGGGGTACTTACAAGTCTCACGAAGTGCAGGTGAAAAGGGTTATAAGTTCCATATAAAACACTTTTTTTCACCTTTTTCACTAGAGCCACAGATTCATATTACTATCCCTAAGTCCCGTGACGTGACATCTTTCAATCGTGACATCCCAGAGCTCCGCGACATAACCTAGGGTCTAACAACTAGTAATAACCAGGTCGGAATTCACAATGCCTACCGAACAGCTGTCAGTCCCAAATTGCCTTCCATTTATTAAAGCCCCATTAATATTTGATGAGAGGTTGGGATGTCTGCATTCTTAAAGGTTACCGAGGTTTTGACTCGGAGAACTAATATAAAGTACCTACGCAGTGGACACAAGTTGGTGAGGATCCAAGGTTTTATGATTCATAAGTTGTTATATTAAATTCTGAATTAATTAGAGTTAAGAGAATCTACTATTATTTAGTTAGTATGTATCTACACCGACCGCGAACAAGATGGGCGGACGAGATAAATAAAATAGCTGGTCCAAACTGGATGCAAATAGCCCAGAACAGAGCAAACTGGGCATCTTTGGAGGAGGCCTTCACCTGCGGAGGGGTTCTTGTACTTTAAGTACTATAAGTCTAAAAAAAAAAGTTAGTGTTAATCATAATCTAGATTTAGTGTTTTTAGCTATGGCAAAATGTATAGTCTTAGTTTGCAGGAAATAAAAGGCTTTTTTATTTTATTTATTATGTATCTACAAAATTGATAAAGGATTCTTTAGGTGTATATATGTATTAATGTATAATGTTACGATTTGTTCGAGACAATTAAAAAAATCATAGAAGGGCACCTCGTATCGTTTATCTATTGCTAAAAAATGCGGTCTTTAATGGTCTAAAAAACCTAACTCCATAGAAGTTACTTCCGCGTTGCAGACCCTAACATCCCGCACCCTCATTGAGCTATCGTAACCTTACTCACCGGCAGGAACACAACACTATGAGTAGGGTCTAGTGTTATTTGGCTGCAGTTTTCTGTAAGGTGGAGGCACTTCCCCAGTTGGGGCCTGCTCTAAATTGAAAATGACAACGCGAGATGAGACTCGCAGTGCCCATAACCTCTCCTGTGGACGTAGTTTAAGGACATACCCGGGTCCAATTGGAAAATAATTTTAAAATGTGAGTTCAGTCAACTTTGCTAATGAGTTAATGACTCGCTTGAGTTCGCTAAGTGATTGTAAGCCGACTGGGATGATGTGACCGCACAATGGGTCTGCGGCTCAAATGGAGACTACAGCGATTAGTGTACGGACTTTATTCATTCCAATAATACATAGACATAGACATAGAATATTTTTATTTAACACCACATTGAAACATGTTTACAGGCAATACTACAAAACATTACAAGCCTTAAAATGAAACTTAATTAGGCACAAATTTATGTTTACATGTAGATATAAAAAACTTTTAAAATTATGATGCTAAAAAGGAGCGAACCTCAGCATGTGTTGCAGCAGGCTTACCTACTACAACGCTGGTTTTCAGGCCGACCCTTCGTACAATACGAATTTACTTGCTGCTTGTCGGAAACTGTATGGCTAAGACTGTTTGTGTAAAAAATAATATAGGTATGCAAATATATGTTTATGTTTATGGATATATTTATAAGATTATACTGTATGATACTTTGACATAGGTGATAGTAGGTTTAATGTTTAGGCTAAATAAATACGTTGGGTAATAAAGTATATATTGAGGAGATAAATAACATGAATGTAATAATTTTACTATAAGTAAGTACCGAGATTAACAAAGTTGAACGGCGCATAAGAACGATTTCGACCACTACAGATACGACGGTTTTACTCTAGTACCAGGAGGTAGCTTGCTTTGAAATTCTAGAAGTTGTTGTTTGAGTTTTAATTTAAAAGTACTAATTATATTTAAGTTTTTGATAGGTGGCGGTAAGTTATTCCAGCATTTTGTTGCTGAGTATTTAAAACTACCTTTGAAAACGGCAAAGTGACAGCGAGGCAGTAACAAATCATCGCAAACCGATCTGATTCCATACAAGCTTGACCTGCTACCACGAAATTTAAACTTATTAAATAGATACTCTGGTTTAGACGTTTTAAAAACACCAAATAACAGAGATGAAAGATGCAATTCTCTGCGTAATGACATTTTAAGAATACGTGCTGAGTTCAAGTATGGCGTCACGTGCTCTCGCGGGGCGACTCCAAAACAGTAACGTGTGCAGGCGTTTTGCACTCTTTGCACCATCCGGTCTGTACTAGCTAATAAACGTGGGCCATAAACGACATCAGCATAATCAAATTTAGAGAGTACTAATGAAAGACAAAACTTAATTCGCAAATCAACACTAAGGAAATCGCGAATCCGATAAAGTACTTTAAGTCTGTAAAATGCGTTCTTCGCAATTTGCGCTATGTGACCCTCGAAACGCAATGACTCATCCATCAAAACTCCCAGATTTCGCGCCTCCGATACACGTTCTACCTCATTTCCCGAGATAATGATAATCGGTTGATGGTTTTCCACCTGGTTAATCTGTTTCTTGGAACCAAAAAACATAACTTTGGATTTACTAGGGTTTAATACTAAACAGTTTGACTCGGACCAGGCTGTAATATTCTCAAGATCTTTGTTTAATTTGTCAACGGCATAACCAGTTTCAATTGGGTCGAAAGATATGTAAATTTGGATATCATCAGCGTAAAGGTGAAAATTACAATTCTGAATGATACCACTGACATCAGCTGTGTAGAGAATAAAAAGGAGCGGACCCAGGATTGAGCCCTGCGGCACACCTCTGGAGACGACAGATGGCTTTGATTTTGCATATAAACTAGTATTGTTTGGGATTTGAACTACTTGCGTGCGGCCACTAAGATAACTGGCAAACCATGCGACCGTATCTGACTCAAAACCATAGTATTTCATTTTGGATAGTAATAATTGCGTGTTTATGGCATCAAAAGCACGTGAAAAATCTAAAAGTGCCAATATCGTACTATGACCCTCGTTTTGTGCTGACAAAATATTATCAACTACATCTAGGAGTGCCGTCGTCGTGCTACGAGATTTGCGAAAACCAGATTGCAGGGTTGGGAGAACTTTATTTGTTTCGAGAAAAGCTGACAGTTGCATGTATACCACGCGCTCAAGTATTTTGGACAAACACGGAAGTATACTAATCGGTCTTAAATCTTTAAAGCTTGTGACATTATTTGTTTTAGGAAGCGGCGTTACCAATGCAACCTTCCAGGCGTCAGGAAAAACGGAGGTAGAAATAGATTTGTTAATAATTGCAATACAATTAACTACTAGTTAGTTAACGCTTGTAATATATCCGTAATATTTCAGCGTCGTAAAATGTAGTGTGACGGATTCGAAAAAATTCAAAACAACAGAAGGAGGCACGTTAGAATGTATTTCTGCCATCAACTTAATTATAAACCCAAACCTCGGTCTCGATATAAATATTAGGTATAATTGGGCTTGAAAATATGCACTGATATTTTTAAATAACGGGATTATGGGACGTCAGTTAACCAGAAAAAATATGTAAGTCTCTGAAAGTAGAAATCAATATAAATATTGCCAAACTGTGATTGGCAGTGGCACCTAAAAAAAGAGCATTAGAGATCCACAAAACGCTTCACTGAGTTGAAAAGATTCATTCATATATTTCGTTCGTGCAGATATATATCACTAATTTCGCTCAGTGGATCTGTAAACTATATTATGCACGAGTGAGTAGAGACAGATGCCAATTAATTCGCTATAAATACGACCAAGATGGCGAATCACGCGATACGATCCCACCATGTTTTCCCGATACCTTCCGAATTCTTCCGAATCGCTCCGAAACTGTTGTTTCGCATATTGGCATCGTCTCATTCGTTCGGCTCGGCCGGTACATTCGAATCATGAGTGGGAAAGAGCGAGCAAGTAACACTGAGATAGATGAGTTACCCTGCGAGTTAAATCTTCAATGAGTTGAAGGGTGAGTGATTTCAATCAAACGATATAGTTCATATTTAAATGCCTCACTCATGAACAACACATGTCTAAAGAGCATCGTATTAAAAATCTTGTTTCCCAGTAGGTACTTTCGTAAGACTTTTTAAGTCTTCCATATCCCATATCTAGGCATATTCTCTGCCTAAAAGAGTAGCTTTTTAATGCAATTTTAACAAAGAGAGCCTACAAATCAGCCGACATCTGCTAAATAAGAAATAATGTTTAATTGACGCTGAAGTCGCTGAACTCTTGTCATCGGTACCAATTTGACAAATCAAATTAGGTCCCCCAGTCCCTAGAGGTATAAAAGCAGGTGTATTGAATTAATGTCCTAACCAGGGCCCGTACATGTCATGCCATTAACGGAAAAATTACGTCACGCTACATAAAATATGATTCCAATTAGCAATTTCGTAATAATGGAATATAATCTATTTATTTACAATAACAATATACATAACGGATATATACAGATGATTACTATAACTAGCTTATATCTAAAATAGGCCCTTGAGGCATTGTACCAAGGATAATAATTAATATTTTGTCAACCTCTTAAGTTCACTGATATAGAAACTTTCATAGTATTGTCACTCAACTAAATAATAGATTGTTAGTTTACTAGATATTACATATTTTTGATTTTTAGTTGTGTATTTTACATAACAAGTATTCAATAAGTTATTTAATTATCAAAATTTGTAGTGTTGTGGAAAACTCCCTGTATGTTAAATTGCGTCATTTTTGCGTCAACGGTATGAAATGTACGGGGCTCTGGTCCGAATTAATTACAATTTCTCACAGACAAGTCGTCTCTCAATATCACTACCTGTCAATATATCCGAGTTTTGGCCGAAGGGTGTCAAGTTTCTGCGGTTTCACGGCCGGCTCCTTCACACAGCGGGAGTGCGAAATGCATCGCAGCCATTGTGTGTTTTGGTTTCTATATGATATAATATATAAATAAATAAATAAATATTACAGGACATTATTACACAAATTGACTAAGTCCCACAGTAAGCTCAATAAGGCTTGTGTTGAGGGTGCTTAGACAACGATATATATAATACATAAATATCTATAAATACTTAAATACATAGAAAACACCCATGACTCAGGAACAAATTTAATATCCATGCTCATCACACGAATAAATATAATATGTAATATGAATAAATATAATATGTGCTATGTATATAATATGTAATATGTATGATTGTATGTTAGTTTGATGGTAATAGATAAATACCATCAAACTAACATACAATCATACATATTACAAATAGTTGCCTGAAATAAAGATTTTTCATTTTTATATCTCTCGTGTTGAATGATGACAGTTTGTTTTAATATGGAGTAGGTAGTTGTCACGTAAATTAAAAAAAAGTCAAAAGCATTTATTTGTCCAACATCAGTACAGGTCCCATATACATCATTATAGTATCACTATGTTGTGCCGTAAGGCGTACAATTTTTCATTTATGGACTGTTGATCAGAGTATTAGAGGCTATATTTTCAAAAAAAATCAGCCAAATCGACCAAACGTCTTTTAACGATAATTTTGTGCGAGGTTTATCGACTTATAGATCAAAAACCTAACCCACTTCCAGATGACCTAGAAACTTGATACTTAGCACCAAGATGTACATAGGAGAAAAAATATAAAAAGTGGAAATTTTATTATAATTTTTTTTAAATTACTTAAGACTTATAGGTCAAAAATCTAGCCTACTTCCAGATGACCTAGAAACTTGATATTTGGCATCAATATAGATTATCAAATTTAAATAGAGGAAAATATCTGAAAACTGGAAATTAATAATTCAATGGAAAAAAAACATTTATTGTTAATTATTATATTAATTAAGAATCATAAACCTACCATCACCATTAAGACCTAGAAACCTGATATTTGGCAATGAAGTTAAACTATTAGGCATATACAAAGTAAAAATATATATCCTGAATTTTTTTGACGATTGACTGCGCGTTAGCGAGGGTCTTCTTTTCAGCTTGGGCAAAACCACTTTCGAGATTAATAGTATAGTAATTTCTGTACAAAAGGTATTTACGTATAGGTATTATATTTGTCTATGTTACTTTCCTAAACGGTTTATTTGTAAAAACTAGCGAAGTCAAATTCTTTATAATTTCAGGATTTTCTACACAGCACAGAACTTGGCACCCAGATTATTTTGTTGGCGAGTCAACAACGACACATATTCTTAATATTGAACTTGGCTCTCATTCCACAATTATGTTTTTGTTGAGTTTGAGAAATAAAAATACGGAGTGTCTGGCGACCTCTAGAAGTCTGTATCTTTAGGTATTTAAAAGAATGTAAACAAACCACAATTAGGTATTTTATTGGGCAAGAAAATTCTTCAAGTCAATTAATTTTACTCGATGTGCCAAAACAAATAAGTTTTACTACGATATACATGGTGACCTTAGCCATTGGATAAACCCTGAAATCCCACGTAGGGTTACTTCTCAGGAATGCTCTGACGTTAATATTTTTTTAATTAGAACAAAAGAAAAGAAACATTTTTTCGAACAAAAGTTATTTGCAATAATCGACAACAAAAAGAAACACACTGTGCTAATCTTTGGCAGTGTTTTTGACAATTTGTTCGAAATATTTGATAATGATGACATTTTTCAAAAGTCAGAAGCTTATTAGTGTCATAAATAAAAAAGATAATCAAAAAGGTCGAAGAAGGTTCCATACTATTATTTGAGGATATTACCTTAGGAGCTACTAATACATACAGGCTGTTCCAATGTAAAAAATGGTAATTTGTTAATATCTTCGAAACGGCTACATCAGTTGTTAATCGTACTTTGTACAATGGTTCTAAATACCCTAATGCATATGTACATTTCGGCTTTGTCCAATGCCTAGGGACACACTGTATTACTTACTCAACGTGACAGCGAAGCTGCTGTAATCATGCTCTTTTATTAATAGGAATATATCGGGATGATTTGATTAATCAATAGTCATTCATTCATCAATTCATTCATCATGTTCATTTTGTAATATTTGATATTACTTCTCTCTAGTAAAGAACCTAAAACGATATCAAATATTTAGTCATTTGAGGGTAGATGAAAACATTACAAGATGAAATGACATAGGTTAAAGGCAGAACGATGAAGGAACAGATCCAGGCAGTTTTCTATTTGGTTAACTAATAAATGTTTCAAGAACCCGAAAATGTAAAAACTTATTGTTTAGATTTATGTAACTACCTAAAGATACAGACTCTAGGCAGGGGCGTTTCTTGCCCAGAGACTGAGCTTAGCCCTGCAAAAATGTAATGCGGTGTCTTCGGAACAATTCCTCGGGCAATCTATACCTAAATTTTTTTGCATGAAATCATCACCTTGGATTATGATATATTAAAACGTAATCTTCCATCATTGTAACATGATGCCTCTATTAGTCCACTCGGACACGAATAGACTAAGAGCCAGCCGCAGACAATGGCACATTAAACCGACCGCTCTAATTAAAATTTGCTACGCTAGCCTTATTCCTAAATCAGGGTGTATGGTAACTTTTGGCGACAGGAATGTAAAAAAAATTCTGCTGGAGAAAGGGAATGCCAGAGGATTTATTATATCCCATTTATATATCGTAGGTTATAGGACTTATAAGGCTTACCTATCTTTTAGGAAATTGAATAATTTTCTTTCATGCCGTTTAGTACAGTTTTAATGTCTACCGTTCTGCAATTGTTCCTCAATTGGTGAAACGTTAACTGGAAGAAATCCCTGAAAAGGATAAGACAAGTATGCCTTTGTACAAATGATGTGTTTTTTTCCTACTTTAGGTATTATGGCTCATGAATGTGTAAATTCAATTATAGCAAACTATCTAGTTTTGTTGCCCTTGAAATCAGGTACAATTTTCCGGAGCTAACTCTTTGTCTATAAAAGCTGTCCCTTCTGCTGTAACAGCTAAATGGAGCTCGCAGCTCGTTATGCACTAAGTGGTGGCGTGGTTCCGTTGTCTCAAATAAATAAATATTATAGGACATCCTTACACAAATTGACTAAGTCCCACAGTGAGCTCAAGATAGCTTATGTTGTGGGTACCCAGACAACGATAAATATAATATACAAATACTTACATACATAAAAACCACTATGCTCATCACAAATAAATGCCCTTACCGGGATTCGAACCCAGGACCTTAGGTAGGGTCACAATCCACTATTATAGGCTAGACCGGTCTTCTCAAGTCATTTTGCGTAGTCGCGTGAGCGGTCGTATAATATCAATAACAGATCAAATAGGCTATTCTATTTTTTTTCTGAGCTACGATAGCCAACTGGTATTTTTATTTCTTGAAAATATAAATATACGTATGCAAAGAAAAACCTAATATGTTAAAACGGGTTACTTATGTATTTTAAGTCGAAACCCGATTTAACATATTCAATGTCTGTGTCTCAGCAAAGATTTTTTTTTTTTTAAATTTAAATTATAAATGTTCGCAGAATGGAATCTTTGGCGTTGCGAGGGTTTCAAGGCACGAGGGTTAAACAAACTTTGCTTTAACTAGTTGAATAATAACTATGCCCCCTTGTACAAACAAATAACTATTTCAAGGAAATGGCTTATAGTGCCACATTGCCATGACAGTCCGTCATTCTACGAACAATGGAACTGCGGAATCAGCCGGCGGGTCTCTCGTAAGATATGCAAACGTTACGGGCTTTACGCGTCTTTCGCAGCTTTAAAACCTCGCTCAGAGCTTTTACATGGTTCATTACTATACCTAATTAGTAATTTAGTTTAGAGCTTAATTTGCGTAATTTGTAACCCTTTTGGGTTACTGAATGGTATAGTTGGTTTATAGTATTAGAAAAAAGGTGAACAATCTTCACATGTCTTTTTATTGAGTAAAGCTTTTTAAAAATCAGAAACTATTACTTATGAAAGCAAAGGAATATAAACTATCGTATATGATTTATAATTATTACATATTTGCCGGGACTTATTTTTCAACAGTATTTTCAATAAATATACACATCGCTTACTTTCTTTCTAATGTTAAAAAAACAGACTATAGCTAAGGTTTGCATATACAGGGCGACGTAAGCAGGATCAAGCTTGAGCATTCAGTAAGTTATAAGCAACTGTTTCGTACCAGTATTTGTGAAATTTACGTTCTTTTATTTTTTACTGTTAAAAAAAAATTTTATAATTTATTTACGCCATGTATGGTCACCCTATTTGTTTTATCCATAACAAGTGACAAATTGAATGTCATCGGAGTCTGGTTACTTTTGAAAAATCGTATCTCACTCAAGTGTGACATTTTGTTTTCTTCATAATCAAACTGCTGTCATAACGGTTACAGAGGTTTTATCTTTCTAATTAAGTGTTGTAGGGTGTCCATGATTGTAGATTATTAAATTTGTCCTTCCCAAAAAGTTAAATAACAGAAATAAAGCGAGATTGTTTTACTTAAATATGATGATGAACGGTTCATTAACATTTACTGATTGTGTTGGCTTAGTCCTGCTCACGTCTCATGAATCACCCTGTATATGTGCGTGAATCGTGAATCTGTGTGGTGCCAGGGACTGTAGCATTCGGGTGTTCTCGGCTCCGTTCGGCTAAGCAGAGCAATTATTAGGGTTGGCAGAACTTGACGTTTTCCTTTGCGTGCACAACCATAGATAAGATAATCACTAGAATTTTGACAACCCTAAATAGCCGTATAAGTGATTTTACCAAGAAACGTACCATTATAAAGCATAAAAGCAAACCGAAATAAATGTCAGATATGAAGAAAAAGTGACCAAGGCATCCAGTGCCCAGGATTAGAATCGGACCAGCGTCCTCTGCTATCACGGCAGTCTCGAAAAAAGAACTCGCACTTGGCCGCTTTTTTAACGTTACGTTGTTAAATATATGATATTTCCTGAGGGCTTATGGCGCCCCCTGTCCATCTCTGCGGTAGAACAATATGATTCGACCATCTAGCCGAATCAACTGAGGTGATTCCGGATTAGAGAGAGAGATGGCGCTGCCAATTTGAATATTAGCAAATTTTATAAACAAATTAATTTCTTGTAATTATATTCAGTTGTGTTATTTCAAGTAGAAACACTACTATATAAATTACGAACCAAAATCAATGTCATATACCAAAAAAGGTCCCCAGGGCTGGAATCGCACCTGGTCTGAACCTGGGCGAATCATTTCAAGAATTTAATTTAATACTAACTCTCTTCACTCTAACTAATTTCACAAGTAAAATTAAAAGAACTTCAATGCAACGAAATAGACAAACAAGATTACAACAAGAACACCCCTAGAAAACTTGTTTTCAAATTTATGAAAATGACGGTGCCAGACACAGACACACACACACACACACAGCGGTCAAACATAACACCTCTTTATGCATCGGAACCACCCCTCTTTATGCACCTCTTTAAGACACGCAAGCTGTTTAAGACAGCATGTATTTTTCATACGACAGCACAATGAAAGGGTAGTTAGTTTAGACTTTAATGAACACACTTTCATAGGTTTCATGAAACATAGTCGAGCATTTTTATTTTTCCATATAAAATAATTTAGCAAGTAATGTATCACTACTTTGTTTTAACCCGAAACGTCGCATTTATTGACGCGACGTCACAACTGTCGCAAGTGACTATGATGTACAGTCAACTGTAAAAATATGGGTGTACACATCTTACTCAAAAATATCTCCCATAACATCTTATTCCAGTGTAATAAGAGCGTAGTACCATATTTTTGCACTTGACTGTACTATCGTATCTAGGCAAAAAAAATGTTTTACTGGTTCACCGCGAATGTCCACGATTGTACAAAATAAATTGCCGCTTGAAAAATTTACAAAAAATAATTATGCTCTGGTAGTTAACCCTAAATTTAAAAATCATTTAGAATTATTTACAGCACCTACCTCTAGTTTAAGTTTGCGGTTATATCAAAAATACACACTGTGTAACATATTTTTGTGTTGTGTTCGGGATCGCAATCAATGTCTGCCAATATCAATACGTACGCGTAAAAGGTTTACTAGGTAGCTTCGCTCTGATTTCAATGTAACAAGGTTCCATTTGTACCATGACGTTCATAACACGAAATTAATTAGACCCAAGGGTATAAAAGACCCATTCAAAGGCCGAGCCATTAATATTAATATAGCGTGTGAATAGCCAGACGGATTGACATCATAGAATTACGGGAAAAAATGTGATTGGAACAAAATATGTTCCTTTGACGTTTTAGGATACAGACAGCATCAAAAGTAGCGGATCAAACAACGTTTCAAAAGTATCTAATTATGTAACAGGTTAACAAAAAGTAATTCTATATTTGGAATAATTAAGGCTGTAAAAGATATAATTTTGAACGTGAATTTTAGAGAATTATCTATAATTGGAAATGTTTTCCGGAATATCAGATACTTTTGGCGCGTTATTTCATCCGGTACTATTAATGAAAACTGTGCAACCGGAGCCTATTGGAAAATTAGATTAATATTTAGATTTATTTATATCATCATATTGTTTAAATTGAATTTATAAAATGTAATAAAAATTATATATCAACATGACTTGTTGTGACGTGGTAAGACACGATTTGAAGAGGAACAGTAACGCCGTTGACTAATCCCAATCAATGTAATATATAGTAAATTGGTGTAAATGTCTAATAATACTTTTATCTGAACGCCCATATAAAACAAACCCACTGGGATCTAGAAGGACATGATTAACTCAACTCAACCTTCTTCGCACGGTACGATCAAATTATTCATAATGCCTTCGGAATGTGCCCCAAGGGACATTCCCAGGAAAGGCCGTTAGAATACTCTTGATATTAATCTGTCAAACTCGGGATTAATTAAGGTTGACGATATTTACATAATTATAACAAACATTATTAATTAAATTACCTACCTACGTGCACCGACTGGGACACCATAGATTATCTTGTCAAAAAAGTGCAGGCCTTTTTAGGGTTCCGTAGCCAAATGGCAAAAAACGGAACCCTTATAGATTCGTCATGTCCGTCTGTCTGTCCGATTCTGTCACAGCCACTTTTTTCCGAAACTATAAAAGCTATACTGTTCAAACTTGGTAAGTAGATGTATTCTATGAACCGCATTATGATGTTCACACAAAAATAGAAAAAAAACAATAAATTTTGGGGGTTCCCCATACTTAGAACTGAAACTCAAAAAATCTTTTTTCATCAAACTCATACGTGTGGGGTATCTATGGATAGGTCTTTAAAAATGATATTGAGGTTTCTAATATCATTTTTTTCTAAACTGAAAAGTTTGCGCGAGAGACACTTCCAAAGTGGTAAAAAGTGTGTCCCCCCCCCCGTAACTTCTAAAATAACAGAATGAAAAATCTAAAAAAAATATATGATATACATTGCCATGCAAACTTCCACCGAAAATTGGTTCGAACGAGATCTAGTAAGTAGTTTTTTTTTAATACGTCATAAAAATTAAAAAAAAAATTTTTTTTCATCAAACCCATACGTGTGGGGTATCTATGGATAGGTCTTCAAAAATGATATTTAAGTTTCTAATATCATTTTTTTCTAAACTGAATAGTTTGCGCGAGAGACACTTCCAAAGTGAAAAAATGTGTGTCCCCCCCCCCTGTAACTTCTAAAATAACAGAATTAAAAATCTAAAAAAAATATATGATATACATTGCCATGCAAACTTCCACCGAAAATTGGTTCGAACGAGATCTAGTAAGTAGTTTTTTTTTAATACGTCATAAAAATTAAAAAAAAAAAAATTTTTTATCAAACCCATACGTGTGGGGTATCTATGGATAGGTCTTCAAAAATGATATTTAGGTTTCTAATATCATTTTTTTTCTAAACTGAATAGTTTGCGCGAGAGACACTTCCAAAGTGAAAAAATGTGTGTCCCCCCCCTGTAACTTCTAAAATAACAGAATGAAAAATCTAAAAAAAATATATGATATACATTACCATGCAAACTTCCACCGAAAATTGGTTTGAACGAGATCTAGTGAATAGTTTTTTTTTTAATACGTCAATAAATTAAAAAAAAAATTTTTTCATCAAACCCATACGTGTGGGGTATCTATGGATAGGTCTTCAAAAATGATATTTAGGTTCCTAACATCATTTTTTTCTAAACTGAATAGTTTGCGCGAGAGACAGTTCCAAAGTGGTAAAATGTGTGTCCAAAGTGGTAAAATGTTGAACAAGATCTAGCAAGTAGATTTTTTTTTAATACGTCTTAAATGGTACGGAACCCTTCATGCGCGAGTCCGACTCGCACTTGGCCGCTTTTTAAAGACTGTTTCAAGATACGTCGCTCAGATAATTATACTCGTAATTCGTCGGTCTCTTGCCATCATCAATGTGCCTGCTCTTCTTGAGCCGACTGGCATTATCAGGGATGACGGGGTGTCCTTAGTTCCTTGGTGCTTGGGACGGACGGACGGACCCTAACGGTGGAATGCTACCTGTGTGGACACAGTGACGCGGAGGAGAGGGCGGAGCGGCCGAAAGCGCCGAAATTTGGCGTTGAAAGTCTAGGTCCATGGGGTTTTGTGCACACACAATAGTTTTGTGCAGGAATCGCGAAGCGTCTGGTTGACGTAACTGGTGACCGAAGAGCAGACGGCTTCCTCGCACAACGTCTCGCATTGTGATACAACGAGAAAATGCCACCAGCATTAAGATAACAGAAAACCGAGTGCAGCACGCGACCGGTAATTGTGGAGGTTCTTAGGAGTTCAGTAGACATCTTACGGATGACTGCTGATTAAATAATTATACCTAATAATTAGGACTTAAATGAAACGACAACAAATTAAATTAAATCGACCTATGAACTCATCATCTCATATTTATAAAAAATATTTTATGAGAATGGAATTGTTCATGACCGAGGATTAGTCAAGTTAACTAGAACTCATTTAAATAATATGTGTTAATACAAGATTCGCATTGCGGATTTTTAAGGTTCGTTACTATATGCGTGGTGGTTCCTTAACTAGGTACAGTCAACGTCAAAATTAGCGGATGAAATAACGCAACAAAAGTATCTGCCACCCTGGAATACTTTTACAAATACCACTACACTCTTTAAAATTATCTGTCTGTGGTACACGAGCAAAAAATTAAACTGTAGACTGTACTTCTCAAACTGACCAACATTTGTTCAGCGACTTTTATAAATTATGAAGATTTTCGACTTCCGATTTTTCATACAAATTAAATATTATCTTCAATGTACGCTGTCATCAGTGTATTTACTTTGCTTTTCCCACTGTAAACTTAACAAAATTCGCAATAAATTACGTCTAAGAATATACTTTAAAGTATGCTAAAAATCAAAATACAAGTTATTTTTAAATGTCACTGAACAAATGTTGGTCAGTTTGAGGAGTACAGCCTATGATTTAATTTTTTGCTCATGTTACAGGCCACACCCGGTATAGAGACAAACCTCTTTTTATATAACCTTTGGATAATAGTAGATATTTCTAACGCTTAGTCTGATCCGCTACTTTTCACGCTGACTGTATGTAATACAGCGGTGTAAATATGTATGTAAATAAAATATAACGCCCTGTCATAATGTGTCCGGCCTCTGATTAATCTCTAATCTATTTATAAGGGGTTGTGCACCGGTCCCTAAACCCCTAAACCCTCCTTAGATGAAGGGATGAAGATATCTGATGTTCCTTAGTGAAATTTCTGTTTAAATTGTGGTAAATTCATCTTACGTTAACATAAATTTCGGATAAAGTTGGATCATTAATACATTGTGTAATTGAATAGATTATGTATATAAATAGTTTTGGTTAGAACTGTTATCTTCATTTACCGATATCATTAACAAGCTGTTGCCCGCGACTATA
Organism: Cydia pomonella; assembly: GCF_033807575.1. Classification (NCBI taxonomy): domain Eukaryota; kingdom Metazoa; phylum Arthropoda; class Insecta; order Lepidoptera; family Tortricidae; genus Cydia; species Cydia pomonella. The sequence goes on along the minus strand of NC_084723.1, from coordinate 6,437,985 downwards.
GTACTGAGAATTTACCAGTGACAATTTCCATATTTGAAGTGAAAACTTCTTTAAGCGCGTTGGGAATTTTTGAGATGGCAAAAACCATTGAACTCGCGACACTGTTACTGGTACCGTAACCGACACCTCTGTGTATAAGTATGTACATATATTGTGTATGTACGGACATAGATACACATGCATGTTGGCATTTTCTAAATTGGGATTCAAGTTTTCACTTCTATCGGCACTCCCGGAGCGCTTTTATTTTTTTTATCTGTGGAATTTCAGTCTCCTTGCCTATATCGAACTTGTTCCATTTAAACGTACATTCCTATGCCATCTTACAGCGGCAAAATACAAAAAGGAACAATGAAATAAATCATCTGGAAACCGCCACATTTTGTAACATTATACTCATAATTTCCAAAGGTGCGTTGAACAATGTCATATCTTTTTCTTCCGCTCTGTCGAACCCAAAAAGAGAACTTACTCAATGAATATGCATTGTTTACTTGCATACAAATCTATGGCGGTAGAGTAACGTGAATTTTGCATGAGATGCATTTGACTTTGAAAAATCGTGGAATTTAAATAAAAATGATAGTGAGATGAAGTTTAAAGGGGACGGTGGAGAAAATATTTGGGGAAGTGAAGGTATTTTATTTTATTTTATAGGTGAAATGTTGCACCATCGGACCGAAACACGTCTACTGCCTCCCTATAGAATCTCCATAAAATTAGGTACTTACCTACTTACATAAGAATAATAATAAGAATAAGAATCATTTATTGCCACATACAAGTACATAGGAGAATAAGGTTACATAATAGTTAATAAAAGATACATTAATAATTTATACAGATCAACCGGTATTGTATTTAGTGTATTAGGCAAAGGGTTCCAGTCTCAGCGTGTGCCGGGCCGACATGCCCGGCGCTGGTTTTCAGACCGGTCCCAGACTAAGACATACAACACATAATAATACTACTACGTGTGGAGTTAGGATGATAGACGACACATGTTGAATTTTATAACAAAATCTATTAAATGAACAATTTATCGCAATAAATTAAACACAAAAATATATGGAAACGATAAAAAGTAATAAACCTCCAAGTTTCAAAAATTAACTTTTTTACATACAAAATGAACAAACTGGTTCCATTCAATTCCTTACATATATTAAAGTTATTAAACTAAATAGATTTTCTGGCAACTTTATACACAAAAGCCTGACGACCCGTTTGGCCTAGTGGGTACCATTGAGGCATTGGCCTCAAGGGCCTATTTTAGAATTATGCTAGCTATAGTAGTCCTCTATACATATCCATCCGAAACCCACCGTTAGGCACCCGATAATTAAGATTTGGGGACTCCTGCCACCTGGGGACTTATTACTTATAAAGTATAAATAACTATTTTTGTTGATATTCTCTACCTCTAACTAACTTTAACAAAGGTCTTAAAGGCTGCCATTTCTCTAACATAATAAAAAATTCAGTTTTTACACCCCGGGCGTTGTGTTTTCCTTAGGTTTCAGCCAACAAGCACTTTACTTACACAAAGCTAATAAACAATTTTATTCAACCGATCAATAAAATAATTCCAAGCATGCATCTGACGCCATTGCAATCTCCAGATCCAGACTCATTAATACATAATTATATACATAATTAGGCATTAAAACACTCGTGTGGTTCTTTTAAGAAACTCACTTCGTTTCGTAAACCCACACTCGTGTATTTTAATGCCTTTTATTATGTAGCAGTCACATAAACTACTATTATCTTATCGCACGCCACATGCTATATTATATTATTACGTTATCTTATGAGATAACTCTCTCCTTATTGAATAAGATTTAAATTTCATCGAACTGAATAAGTCCTATAGGTAGGACCTTGGGCCTTACGAGGCTATAGTAAACATCCCTATAGTGGAACAGGCACCAGAAATGGGATTGTATAGACAAATCCTGTACAACAAGTATTTATCATCAGTTTTTAATCGCTGGCAACATTTTACCATAAACAAGACCCAAAGTTTAATTTTTCATTGATATTTGTTAATTTGAAAGTTAATGGCGCCATACTTCCCATGACTGGAGCAAAAAATCAGTGTTAATTGGTTAATAATATTAAAACCAATTGCAGTAGCTTTCATTAGATACATAGAAAACATAAAGGAAGAATTGGACATCCAATTTTATAAAGCATAAAGCGGTAGAAATTTTACAGATGTTGGTAAAATTAAAAAATACTCAAAAATGTTCTCTTAAATGTCCCGTAATTGGTGCCGTTAAGATAGTATTAAGACTGTAGGACGCTAGACGTTAATTAATATTATCATGATACTTAGATTGTATTTGAAGTTTATTAGGTATGTCTAGAAATGAGATAAATTTTCTAAATGTCACCTTTCCAACGAGCGAACCGTCCCAAAGAAAGCTGTCACAGACGCCAACGATTGATTGAATGAAATAATTAAGTCCTTGGAAATTAACATAGGATAAGATCGAGGACTTATATTTATTAAACCGTGTAATTTAAACGTCACCTTGTTGGCTCTAAAATAACACAAGATATACATATTATACATATACACATAAATTCTTTTTTACATTGAAAGAAATGTTGAATGAAAAATTGATAACAGTAACAATGTATTACTTTTACAATAGGTTAATGTAATACATAGTTCGCTATGATAATGTACATTTACATCTATACTTCTTAATTTAAGCTCTTCTTCTTCCTCGCGTTGTCCCGGCATTTTTCCACGGCTCATGGGAGCCTGGGGTCCGCTTGACAACTAATCCCAAGATGTGGCGTAGGCACTAGACTGCCATCTGACCTTCCAACCCAGAGGATAAACTAGGCCTTGTTGGGATTAGTCCGGTTTCCTCGCGATGTTTTCCTTCACCGAAAAGCGACTGGTAAATATCAAATGATATTTCGTACATAAGTTCCAAAAAACTCATTGGCACGAGCCGGAGTTTGAACCCGCGACCTCCGGATTGCAAGTCGCACGCTCTTAGCGCTAGGCCACCAGCGCTTCAACTTCTTAAATTGAGCTTTTTTAAAAATTGCTCAATGTATTCAGCAAATTATTTTTTATTATTTTATTACATACATGGAAAACCAACAGCTTTAAAATTTTCTACAAGATACAATAGAAATACAGACCCAATTACAGATTCTCACTTATAAAAAAAATCAATATAACAAAGATAAAATATAAATACAGTTCAGTTATACCTACTCGCGCTATATCATAATCAATCTTTTTAATCATATCAGCGTGTTTTTTAAAGCTCTTAATTACGTTACGTCCTATGTTAATTCGTGGGAGTTTTTGTCTAACCCTAACATTTTATCGCATTTTCGCCGTTTTTATTTTTCCTGCCAAAATTCAGTTATTCGGGCGTTACGTACGTCTGAAAAAGTTATAAGCCCCTTTTATGCTAAAGAACAGAGGGTCCACCTGTTACCGTATGAATTATAATATTTCCGAGTACGGGACACAGCTTATTGGGACAGATAATTCATATGCGATAATATTATGAAGTTCTAGCTGTCCAGGCGGACAATAAGAACTTCAGCATTAGGTTTATAAATTTATTAACGAAGTTCACAATTTTCTAAATTAATTTTTAACAAGTTGAAACGTCTGCGACCGATGCTATTAAGCTTACAACAAATTTAAACGTGGAAAAATTACTGCCTCGGGTGAGACTTTAGAGGCCGTGAGTCTCACCCAAGGCCGTTTTGCCACTTTTAAATTTGTTCTAGCTTCTGTCCTCGACTGTCTGTGTGAATGATGATGATTATGGATAAAAACTATCCTATGGTCTTCCATGGGCCTCAAATTAGCTCCAAAATAATTTCATCTTCAGTGGTTTAAACGTGAAGAGGTTACAGACAGACGGATTTATAATCGCATTTATTATATGATTAGGAAAGTAGGGATAATATTATGTTTGTAGATATCAAAAACCTTTTTCAAGAAAAGATATGTTGCCGATTGTGCTTTTCCTATCAGTCATTTACTACTCCCAATTTGACATTTATCAAAATAATTCTTTTAGCGATTTTTTAATAAGCTGCTAATAAAGCTGCAAAAAATGTAGGCAAATTTGAATGTGACAACTGTTCTCCCAGCTGTGACAGGCCATATCGTGTGAATTATGTGAGATAACGTCGCACGTGTACGCTCACGATCTCCTGACTTTACGCCAGCCTGCGGCGTACCTACTCACTCAGGGATTTACACCGGATTTAAAATCATGCCGTTATTTTTAAATTATTTGTACTGTTATTAAATACCAGCAGTGGCAGCATGGTTCCATTTTTATCACTTGTCACTATGCCCGTCACTTTCGCGCCTACATACTTGTTAGAACGTGACAGGCATGGTGACAAATGCCCTACAGGTCTTTAAACGCATAGCTATACTTTGTATAACTTATTATATATAACTATAAATAAACATAAAATAAATATTATTATAGGACAATCTGCATGTACTAAAAAGTGACCGTCAAAAAACCTTAAATAGGTGGCGCTGCAATACCCAGATTAATTGAAAAAAAAAAACAAATCATAGACAGCGCACTTCACTCCGCTAATAACGCCTAGGTTCTTAGCTACTCTAGCACTACTCTGGAGAGATTTGGAACTATGATTTATGGCTGACAGCTGGACACTTTTGCAATAGTTCTGCTTATGGAGATTGTATTACCTTCCATAACGTATACATAAGGAGCACAAACAATACTTCCATATTTATTACATTACCTACGAATGGATCTGTTTTGTTTATTAACTTTTTTACACCATTCATCTTTGTCATTCCTGTTATTAAGCATACGATACGTTCTTTCTCTTTTGGTGTGCGGGAGCTCATTGGCACGTGCATATTTTTCGCTTGCCTAATCGCGACTAAAGGCAACTTGTGCAATTTGTACAAGGTAAGCGCTTCAATTTTGGAATGCCTTTAACCTATCTGGACTATCGTTGTGAGGTGAATACCTCTTAAACAAATTTTATTAATACCTACCTCGTCTAACGGTAAAATGTTTCCGTAATTTTCAATTGAATTGTGTGACGTAGATGGAAAATCTAATGCAAGGACATCGGTTCGATCAATAGGTTCAATCGTGTTTATTTGTTTGCCATATGGATTCTTTTGAGTGGACGGAATTCAATTAAAATCAGTGATCTTTTACGAGTGGACGAAAAATTAGATTATAGCCAATTTTATTGACTGCTCACGAACAAATTGGCAATTTAATTCCTCGGGCAGAAAGGGTTTATGGGATAAATCCCTAAATCTCGAAAACAATTGGCTATTTCATATATTTGTATTTATCAGACGTTGCGTTGTCGTTTTCTATGGACAGCCAATTTATTTTGGGATTAAGTATAAGGCTGAGAGGTCCTAATGTAATTTGATAGACGATTAAATTTGAATCCATCAAACTTCTATCTTAATCGTCAATTTTGCACTGCAATGGATATAAATCCAAAGAACTTTGACTCCGATATTGTCAAAGAAAATTTAATAACAACTTTATTAGGATCTTACAAGTTGCCCCATTACGTGAACCTGCGCATCTTTAAATATACGTTTAGTCGAACTTTGACGCTTGAAACTTTTAATAAATCTGTGGAATGGCTCATTTTGCTCGACCCAGTTGTTTGATTTATTTGGTCGCATATTGGATGGTTAGTGTGAATAGCGTACCTATTCTTATAAATTACTACAAACATAGGGTATGGGGGCCTAGTCAAGTTATGATATAGGAGCTAAACCAGCAAACGGCCTTTATCATTGGAGTATGATCTTTTCTTAAAGGTTTGAAGATCGTATCGGTCCGGAAAGACCGCGAGTGACAGCTCATTACACAGTTTAGCTATGCAAGGCAGAACGTTTCTGGAGAAACGTAATGTTGTAGACTGCCAACCATCTAAGTGGTGATGATGGGTTTAATCCGAACAATTCGTCGGAGCACTCTCCGTTATACACACGATAGAAAATACAGAGCCAGGCTACATCTCAACATAGCGCCAAGGATTCAAGCCGATATGAAATACACCGGCATTCGACAATAGGACTAGAGTGAGTCATTCTTACAACGACAGAATCGTTTCTTGCTTATTGAAACAACGACATATTGGAAGTATCTTTATTCGCAAAGCGCTATATCACTCTTACCTTATTGTTTTTACATATGTCTATCCTTATTACTCTAGTGGTTTTATTACATATCGAATGAGACTACTATGGTTCGACCTAAATATCGACTTTGCCCTTACCAAAAGCTAAACCACTTTTACAAGGTTTTATCTACATCAATATTATAAGCAGGGCCCGTACATTTCATGCCGTTGACGCAAAAATGACGTAATTTAACATACAGGGAGTTTTTTTATAGCACTACAAATTTAGATAACTTACCTATTGACGCGCAGAAAAATAAATACTTGTTACGTAAAATACAATTTTAAAAATCAAACATATGTATGAAATTGTTTAATACATATTTGGTTGAGTGACAATAAGATGAAAGTTACTTAGACGTTTCTGTACTGATTGTAGTGTATCTATATCAAAGAGGTTGACAAATAATTAATTATTTCGAAAAGACTAATTGGAATCATTCTCTATGTAGCGTGATGTCATTTTTTCAAAAATGACATCACGCTATAAATTTGCTTCAAAAAAAAGTTTTTTTTTTTAATAATAGTAGTTTATGTGACTCATTTCACTCGTTTCATAAACCCACACTCGTATTTTAATGCCTTTCGTTATATATCAGTCACATAAACTACTATTATTTAACTTGCCCTGTTAGTATGTATGTTATTTTGTGTTATGTCTTGGAAGCTAAATTTGACCCACTTCCTGATTTCCAATTGAGCTAAAATTTGCATACATAATACGATTGTATCCTGTAGGGCTAAGATGGTCGGCTCTTTATCATTTGTCACCATGCCTGTCACTTTCTAACAAGTATGTAAGCGCGAAAGTGACGGGCATAGTGACAAGTGATAAAAATGGAACCATGATACCGCCGCTGTAGGGCTAAGATGGTCGGCTCTTCATCATTAGTCACCACGCCTATCATGTTCTAACAGGTATAAGCGTGAAAGTGACGGGCATAGTGACAAGGGATAAAAATGGAACCATGCTGCCACTACTGTTGTGGTTGCACTTTAATCGCTTATTGGGACCTGATTGCGTTACTCTCGTAGATACTTGTTATAAGAAACGGCAAAAGCGTAACCATCCTAGCCCGATCTAGTGTAGGCCTAAGTTCCTACGTAGATTCTGATATCTTTGGTATTTATTCCACCTATCACAATCAGCGATATTTTTTTACAGAAATCAAATCTTGTAATTCTTGTATGGTGCCCGGTAGTATATCGGAAAAGGACGGATCGTTTTGAATCCCGTCGTCGAACAGAACTGGACGACAAGAGGGATGAGCTGAAAGCCCGACCACCAGCGGTGATCAGTTATAATTATGTTGATGGTGCTCTCTCGTGCCCGTTGTGCGCACGGGTCTTTGCCAACAAGATCGGCTACGTCAGCCACACGAGAGCGCATGAACGCCAACAAAGGAGATAAAGCAGTCGCCGTGGCCGAAAAGGGAGCATATATAGATCAGAAAAGATAATGAGAATAAACACAGATGCAGATAACAACATTTTAATTGTCATTTTCGCGCCCACTGATATCACATCGATTCCTTACTGCCAAGTCATGAAAAGGCTTTAAGCTAGAAGATTAATTGATTTGAAAATAAACAGTTAACTTTAATTTGTTTGCCAGCTCTCTGTCCAAAACATTCAGTATTTGAAGTCCAAAAGTTGTGAAACAAGCATTTCTTGCCGAATTCCTGTATTAAATTAATTATAGCTTTATTTCACACTTTTGAAGAAAAACGCAGTGAAATTTAATAAAACTGTATATGTAAACGAATTAAGGCTTAAGGCTACTGTGTACCTACCTATAGTACCTATACAGTACACATTTTATTCTCACCTTAAGCGGTAGTGCGTAGGACAAATTGATTGGCATAGGATAGACAGATTTTGAGACAGAGGGACAGGGAAACTTCCTTGTGTATACCTTTCGAAAGGTTTTCCAGAGGTGAAAAATGTCGATCAGTGTCATATTTTATAGTGTAGTTATCTCGTTCGCGTCTTTCCTGTAGACATAGCAAAGTTAAGGGAATCTAAAGCAATTTTTACGCTACACTTACAACCTTACAGGCAGAATACATTTATGTAGTAGGTGGGTACTTGAGACTCAAAAAAAGCGGCCAAGTGCGAGTCGGACTCGCCCATGAAGGGTTCCTAGACTACTTACTAGACTGATCTCCTTCAAACCAATTTTCGGTGAAAGTTTGCATGGTAATGTATATCATATATGTTTTTTAGATTTTTCATTCTGTTATTTCAGAAGTTACAGGGGGGGACACACATTTTTTCACTTTGGAAGTGTCTCTCGCGCAAACTATTCAGTTTAGAAAAAACTGATATTAGAAACCTAAATATCATTTTTGAAGAGCTATCCATAGATAGAGCAGAGCATAGATTAAGCAGTGGTGGCCGAGTGGATATGACGTCCGACTTTCAATCCGGAGGTCGCGGGTTCAAATCCTGGCTCGTACCAATGAGTTTTTCGGAACTTATGTACGAAATATCATTTGATATTTACCACTAGCTTTTCGGTGAAGGAAAACATCGTGAGGAAACCTGCAATACATCTGCGAAGAAATTCAAAGGTGTATGTGAAGTCCCCAATCCGCATCGGGCTAGCGTGGGGACTATAGCCCGAGCCCTCTCGCACATGAGAGGAGGCCTGTGCCCAGCAGTGGGACGTATATAGGCTGAATTATTTTTTTTTTATTTTTTTTATCCATAGATACCCCACACGTATGGGTTTGATGAAAAAAGATTTTTTGAGTTTCAGTTCTAAGTATGGGGAACCCCCAAAACTTACTGTTTTTTTTTTCTATTTTTGTGTAAAAATCTTAATGCGGTTCATAGAATACATCTACTTACCAAGTTTGAACAGTATAGCTCTTATAATTTCGGGAAAAAGTGGCTGTGATATAATCGGACAGACAGACGGACATGACGAATCTATAAGGGTTCCGTTTTTTGCCATTTGGCTACGGAACCCTAATAAGAAAAACGGGATAGATATGTACCAGAGTTGTTAATTTGTATGATATTGTACACAGAAGTGACCTTTTTCTAATATTATGTCGTATAATTGACAGAAGCAGCTCGATTCGGACAACCAATGTCGCTTTGGTGTTAGAAATATCGTAGATAGATCTTATTGGGATCACAGCGAAATCGAAATAAACGTCAATTTTGACAGGACGTTTAGTTATCGATATTTTAAAGATCTTTCCAAGATTCTTTTCGATTTGTTAAACGTGTCTTAATCATTCTTCGAATCGGGCCGTTTGGCCCATCATCTTTACTTGATACCATCCATTGAAACTAATATAAGTAATATATTATGCTCCTTTAAGTAAATCTCATGTAACATTTCTTTACGGAGAACTTATTTTAAAATATCTACGTCTAGAGTTTTCCAGATCACAAATAGATACTAAATTGTATCCAGGCCGCTTGTATTCTTAGAGCGTTATCACATTGTGCAATCTAATGTCGGATATCGGATAAAAGGAAAATGTATGACATGATTTTTTTCTGTAGGTAGGTATTTATTTAATGATTTAAGAAATCTGCATGGCAAAATAAACGCAAACAAGCTGGACTTAATGCACAGGGAGCTTTCTGACAGTTGTATTTCTCATAGGCCCTTCCGACATGTCTGACATTATCGTCAGACATGTCGGATCCCCTGTTAGCTGTCGGGCCGATGATTTTTGTTTGTATGCGTATTGTAGGTAAAATGTTTGCTAAAGTGTGCGTGAAAGGTGAAACAGTTCACAAACCACCTTCAACGTGTTGCCTCTCTGTCGCACTTGCAAATTCGTACATAAGTGTGCGGCGTACCGTTGCAAGTACGCCTCGCGCTCCGACATTGTGGATGTTGGATCCTACATCCGATATCGGATCGGACAATGTGAAACGCTCTTAGGCGGAGTGCACAACGGCGTGCACAGCTTGTAACTTATATTATAATAATAAATCCGTTTATTAAGGACGACATACGTCCAACACATAACAATGTAAAGTACATGATTAAAAATAAATAAATTAACATCAGTAAAGCAATTTAAATATGTGTATGTATGTACTATTACTGAAAACATAACAAAATCACCCTGTCTGTGTACTAAACACATAACATGGAAAATAAATTATTATAATTATTTGACAGAGATTTGTTCCCGCTGCCCCAGTGTGCACCACCCTTAACTGCGCCGTCTATTCCAGGAGGCCGGCTTAACGCTAAAATCTAGTGTATCTTTTCCCAGACAGCCTATTTCCAAAGCCCTATATTTGCTACTAGAATGCATTTCATTTCAGTGGATTGAATACGAGTAGATAACAATTTTACCGCTGAATCTGCAGATATTTTCAGAACTCAAATTATATTTATACATTCGTTAGGTTGTAGGTACTAGGTTAGGTTGTAGGTAGGAGAACTTAAATTCATAAGTATAGACTTATGTTAGGTTTTATGATCGCATTTGAGTCATACACATTAATAAGGTGTATTCCCATTTTTCCCCGCCGAGCACAGATAGGAATAGGCGCTGCATATAAATCATTCCTATTTGTCCCTGCCTCAAGTATGGCGGCGGTGCCGTGGTGCGGAGGCAAATGGGAATACATCAGCAATTAGGTCCATCTCTCCTATGTGGAATATATTCAAAGTTAAGGGCTATAAGGAGTTTAAAGCTTAATTTACTCATCTGCATAACCTATAACCGCCCAGAGACCTATTAAATGGTCTTCCATTCCATTGTATTTCAAAAGTTCATTTCATTAAAAAAAAGCGGCCAAGTGCGAGTCGGACTCGCCCATGAAGGGTTCCGTACCATTACCTTCTTACTAGATCTCGTTCAAACCAATTTTCGGTGGAAGTTTGCATGGTAATGTATATCATATATTTTTTTTAGATTTTTCATTCTGTTATTTTAGAAGTTACAGGCTGTAACTTCTAAAATAACAGAATGAAAAAAACACATTTTTTTTCACTTTGGAAGTGTCTCTCGCGCAAACTATTCAGTTTAGAAAAAAATGATATTAGAAACCTAAATATCATTTTTGAAGACCTATCCATAGATAACCCACATGTATGGGTTTCATGAAAAAAATTTCTTTTTTAATTTTATTACGTATTAAAAAAACTACTTACTAGATCTCGTTCAAACCAATTTTCGGTGGAAGTTTGCATGGCAATGTATCTCATATATTTTTTTTAGATTTTTCATTCTGTTATTTTAGAAGTTACAGGGGGGGGGGGGGACACACATTTTACCACTTTGGAAGTGTCTCTCGCGCAAACTATTCAGTTAAGAAAAAAATGATATTAGAAACCTCAATATCATTTTTAAAGACCTATCCATAGATACCCCACACGTATGGGTTTGATGAAAAAAGATTTTTTGAGTTTCAGTTCTAACAATGGGGAACCCCCAAAATTTATTGTTTTTTTTTTTCTATTTTTGTGTAAAAATCTTAATGCGGTTCATAGAATACATCTACTTACCAAGTTTGAACAGTATAGCTCTTATAGTTTCGCATAAAAGTGGCTGTGACATAAACGGACAGACAGACGGACATGACGAATCTATAGGGGTTCCGTTTTTTGCCATTTGGCTACGGAACCCTAAAAACAACAACGTTGCATTTGTCTTATTTTATGTGTGGATAAATAAAGGAAATATATTCCTTAACTATTTATCTGTTTAATAAAAGTAACAGCCTTGGTTTTAACATGATAGTTTTTAAATGACTAATTATATATATTACGAGTATACTATTCATTAATTTACGTTTGATAAAGTAGAATATTCCCTAGCATTTATTAAAATAAATAAAAGATATAACTCGGTGTTTGTATAATCTCCTAAGCTCAAACCCTTCAGCCCATCAGTTATGCATCGAAAACATTTTGCATAATTTGTCTTAGCAAATTGTTAGGCACGAATTTACCGTTACAAAAGGTAACAAGACCATTATAAACGAATCCAGGACTGGTGTTAGTCGGATCTCGGGTTTTATTATCTAGAGGTATACTTATTTATTTATAATGCCTTTAGCTTTAAGGCACTCTCTACCAGTCAGCCATGGGGTCAAACAAAAACTTGTAATTAGAGCAGGATTGTAGATATCGAGATGAAAATACACAAATCAAATGATTGTATATATAAAGATTATGATACACATATATACACCTACATATACATATATTACTATACACCTATAAATAATCATACTACTAGATTATCAGTTTTGAAAGATTCACGGTGAAGAGACACTGTGCGAGCAGGAGAGCAATATAATTATCCGCGTGCGAAAGAGATGGAACAGAAGGCTCAATCTACGAAATTCCTTCTGCTATGCGTTTTACCGACTTAAATATTTTGATTAGTGGGTAGGTAAGCAGAACTCGTATTAGAATATTTTCATTTTCATTGAAAAGTTTGAAACAGACTTATATGTCGGAGTTATGCCATCTATCGGAACGATAACAAATTGTAAAACATGATCGAATTGTAACTTAAGAAACGTCATGTAGTTGCCGGGACGAAATCAGGTATGGCGTTGGGGAGCTGTCAACTTGACAATGACAGTTGACGGTGAAGAAGGGCAGACAGAAACCCGGTGGCATTATGATTGAAGCGGTCGACCAGAGCAGTCGTGACGTGACATCATCTCTGGGATCGCCACGTTTCTTTATAATTGTTTATTTGTAATCCATTTAAATCGAAGTAATCTTAAGTTATTGTGATGTGTAATTGGTACTGTTAATTAAAAACAACTATTGGCCATCACGACATCTTATTATTTCATCGCCCACTTGTGAATACCCGCAAATATGTTTTTTTTAAGAAAATACAAGTACATCGGTAGAAGATGATAATTCCGATTCGCCAATGGTTCTCCTGGCCTCTTCTCCACTCATAAGTAGTCATATAAATAATAAATGAAAAGGCAATTAAATTTCTTAAATTAATCTTATGGACACGTTTATACTGGTTTATTTCATGAGCTCGTTGAGCAAGGAAAATATTAGCTTAGGCACTTAATATCTTCTTCATTTGGGCTCTATTCGGGCACATAATTTCGCTTTGAATTTCAATATCTCCAGAACAAAACGAAATCAAAAATTTTCTGTAAACTTTTTCGTTTGTTCAGTTTCAATTTGATTTAAAATTCTGAGTTCGTTTGTTTTTTATCCGAAAACTTTTGACCGCGATTTGAACGCTTGAATATATTGCAATTTAAAGCTAGATTTCAGGATTTCAGGTACTCCAGAGTTAACGTTAACTTACATTAAAACCCACTTAGATTATTTCGTCGTTGATCTGCAACACCTTATAAAACTAAGTCCTTCGCCGCGTCTGCCTGTATATTCGCGATAAACTCAAAAACTACTGAACGGATTTTCATGCGATTTGCATCATCAATAGACTGATTCTTGAGATGTATAACATTGTTGGTTGCTAGTATTTAACGGTACTTTTTTTCTATGAAATTCCATTTCGGGAGAAAACGGTTTCCACTTATTTAATCTTAACAAATCACTTTGAATTTGATGTCGATCACTTCAGCATCATATATTCTAGGTTTGAAGGTTTCGCTTTAAAGGAAAACCTAGACACCTAGTTTTTCATCGAGTTTTTCATCAATAACATACGTAAAAGTCATGGAGAATGGAAAATATTTATAAGTGGAAAAACGTTTTCTTTTTGTATGGACGATCAGTGCCCCTAGTGTAAATTTAGTCGATATAGCGAAACGTGAGGTATGCGTTTGCGTTAAGACTCATTTTGTATGGATTTTTGAACAGCGCGCCAAGCGGAACAGTTTGGATAGTCAAAAATCTCATACAAAATGACACTTAACGCAAACGCGTACGTAACGTTTCGCTGTCGAAAATATTTACACTAGGGGTACAGGTTGTATAATTCCATCTTAATGTCGAATTTAACACCTACGAGAAATTTGCTATATGGGCATTTCGGGAGCGAAAAATTTAACACCTATGAGAAATTTGCTATATGGGGATTTCGGGGGCGAAAAATGAATCTAGCTAGACTAAGTCTTGTCTCTGGGAAAATGCGCATTTTTGAGCCTTTGTATGTTTTCCGAGCGAAGCCCGGTCTCTTTATTTAAATACCGACAATCCATTTATATTATGTATTATACATGGCAAATCTAAAATCCATTTCCATTGCAATTGCCAAACAAAAGACTACTTCAAACATTGATCAACTTGTATTCACAGCGAACTTTTTCACCCCGTCCATACCAAACCAAACCTTATGACTATACCAATAGTGCCACGTTGACGGTATTACAAGTGTGGTATTCCATTGTTTGCCAGGAAATCGCGTGAAAAATTGGAGAAAAGAAAGGATTGCCGGCATTTCGTGTTAACATTCCTCTTTAGCAGTGATTTCTTTAAAGGAGGGTGGGAGGGGGGGGGGGGGTAGCTGTGGGTGATTTACTGGAGTTGTGTGTGTATTGTGGAGGACAAAAATGAAAAAATAATTTATTATTGCACACACAAAAATGGGTTCAACAGTGGCGAACATACATGAAGTCTAGGTTCCATGCATACAGCGATTCTTTTATAAAAAACAGTTTGAACAGCGGTCTCCAAAGGGGGCATAGCCTGTATCTTGGGCAACCAGTTGATACTCGTAAATTAAAAACTATTAATTATGCCTACAAATAAAGATACTACTATCAAAGATATATATACTATTTAAACTTAGCTACTAAGAATTTTCGTTAGTCAGCCTGTCAGTCAAGTCCCTTAAGGCTAAGTGGAAGGATACATGTTTGTGTTAGTTATGCAACATAAATTACTACAACATATTATGAGCAAAATTATGACATGTTGACGTAATATTATATGTTTAATTCTCCATACAAGCGTGTATCACCACTGTACTAACTATAATCTTTTCATGTCACTTGCTCGAAAAAGATCTTATTTCATGCAGGTCTACTGAAGGACAAAGGCCTATTTTGTTCCCACGGGAGTTATGGATTGTGAGAAAAAAAGCTATAGAAAACACGTAGCATAAATTAGTTTTACTTTGAAAATAGTGACGTTTATAATTTAATATTTTTGTTTATGTTTAAAATTGTTTAATTTGATTAATTTAAAAGCCGTTCAAAATATTTTTAAATAATTTTCAATCGTGGCTGAATGCCGAATAGGTCTGTGCCTTCGATGCCTAACCTGTCAAGAAATTACAAAATGGCGGACGAATGTTTAATATGAAATATTTCGCTTAAAATTAAGTTTTTTTTTTCGCAGACAATATTGCAAACTCGGATCTTTAATTACCGCCCTCGTATCCAAATATTCATTTACTCCCCTCGTTGCACAATGTACTATATTATAATCGATAGCAACTAGTCACAAATAACTCGCTTTTCTTGTGTAACAGGGAGCTCCTTGATGTTGTAGTATTTTACCCTCAGAATTTACCATTGAATTGTAGGTACACTGATGATGCGTACCCATAGCTGCTGAATCTCCTAGCAAACTTAGTTTTGTTTTTTTTTTAGTATAATAGTGCGTTTTTTAGCATATCGATGTGCGATTCCGTTCCAATCTCGTTTTTATAGGTAAGTATACAGGCTCGGAGTATAAAGAACTGTTGAAGAAGAACTGTAAACTTTTGATAAGAGCCGCGCTGGTGGCCTAGCGAGGTGACTTGCAATCCGGAGGTCATGGGTTCAAGCCCCGGCTATTATATTACATATTTTCCACTGTCAAAGATTTTTTAATATGTTATTGACACAATGAAAAACTAGGTTTCTAGGTTTTCCTTTTCTCAAAATTCTTCTTTTTTATAACGAAACCTATAAACCTAGAATATATTATGCTGAAATGATCGACATCAAAATCAAAGTGATTTGTTAAGATTTAATGAGTGGAAAACGTTTTCTCCCGAAATAGAATTTCATAGAAAAAGTACCGTTACTTCGTTCCTAAGATCGCAACGCTAACTGGCGCGGACGCGTACAAACGACCTAGAGGTTAAATCAATTCATAAATATCTATTCCTTTACCTGCACCTTCATTTCCTGTTACATGCATGCATCCTGCATCATTTCTTGACTTCCTCGGTGCAACCAAGACCCTACACTCCAAGTCTCATTTCCTGTGTATCTTAGTGGAAAACGCCAGCATCCTGTCTCATCGTGGTAAAATAGCTTCAATAGTAGTGCATCTATCATCCTTGGATACTTTTCCTAATAGAGATATATCTCGACAGTTCCCGTTCAATAGTATACCGAATATGCAACCATTTCATTGGAATGCAAAACTATGATAGAGTGTAAGCGATTACGTACATTTGAGCTAGAAAATAACGCTTGACGGTAACCTCTTGGATGCTGAAATTAGTAGGTGCATTCAATTGGGATGAGGCGCATTTGGCAAGTTCGGCGATGTTTTCAAGTCTAAAATCCCACAGTCACCGAAAACCAGGGTTTACAAATCATACTCATAATCTTTATTGCATTCCACATTGTATCTGAACCTATTACATAGAATTTTATACAACATGACACCATGTAGGGCGCAGCCAATACCCAATAGCCATAATAACCAATGCGTTCTCCCAGTAATGACCTACGCTTGCGAGACATGGACGTTGACTGTCGGGAGGGTCTGCCAGGTAAAAGTGGCAGAGAGCTATGGAGCGCACGATGCCCGGGATATTCCTGCGACCCAGAATTCGGAATGAGGTTATTCGCCAACACACAAAAGTAACCGACATCGCCAAAAGAATTGCGCAGCTGAAGTGTGAATGAGCCGGCCATATCTGTCGCAGGGATGATGACCTATGGGGCCAGCGAGTACTGTTCTGGACACTTCGACTGGGAAGCCGAGGTGACAGCAAACTACGAGCCAGATGGTCGGACGATATCAGAAAGACAGCAGGGCCGACTTGGCATAGAACCGCCGCATACAGCACATGTAAATCCATTAAAGAGGCATATGTTCAGCAGTGTAATTAAGCTTTTAGTGAATGAAGAATACTTTTGACGCAAAGTCTAAGCTACTTGTGACGCTGACTGTACCCAAGGATATAAATTATAACCGTTCTGAAATATAAAATAAATATTAACTATAGTAAATAGTTGCCATGATTTCTAAAATGTTATTTACTATTATATCAAGAATAACATTATGCATATCCCATATTAAGTACTTTATTCCTAATAACGATTTAACAAACTATAATATACGAAAAATGCACCCCTCCAATATATCTAATGACGACTACAACTCCCTAAATTGCTAAACGTCTACCAACTTCCAAGTTCCAACACTGACCTTTCCATTAAAGAATAATCGAGAAAAAAGTCTTGAAGCAAACTTTCGTCGATTCACTTAATTGACTGTTAGATCGATCTGACGCCTCATCTATTTTGCACCGACGGTTACCTGGTATCGATTTGAACGACCGGGTGGCAATTCAAACTTACACTGTGACATCAAAATGATGTCGACCGCGGGTGCATTTCGCTCGTTCTTTCCCGTACTTGTACATATGGACAAGTTTGAGCGAAATGCACGCGCAATATTGGCGTGAGCGAGACGCACAGGGGACTGACATCTTTTAAATATCAATTTCATGTCACAATGTAGGTATGTTTGAATTGACCTCCAGCGTGGTCACGATAGTGAGATTTGCAGTGTCTTGACCAAACTTAAGACTGCGACCGTTTAGTGGCGCCCTCATTACTGGAATTGTGTTTTGGGAATCAATTAATTGCTGTATGTATAAATTACAATATAATACAATACAAATACTCTTTATTGCACAGTTCAATACAGAAACAATACAAATAATACAACACATAAAGAAGAGGTAAACAATAGGCGGTCTTATCGCTAAAAAGTGATCTCTTCCAGACAACCTTTAGGTAGCGGAATTAAATAAATTAAATTAGTATAAGTATTAATATTATTTTCCTACTGATTCCCCAACTTTTGATCTTTGTCACATATTTTGCTTCGTTTTTGCTTTATCAACTAAACGGCAACATTGACCACATTTTTCCGTTTATAAGTAATATAAGACTATATCACATAGATCAAACATTAGGGAATAAGTAGGACAACAATATTAATATACCGATTTATACAGCAACTCATTGGTTTATTAGAAAACACAATTCCCCTGACGAGGGCGCTACTCGACGAACAATCCCCTCTTAACTTAAGCCTTTTGCCCCATTTTATAACCTAAATTTAGCAACCAACCAACTATAAGATGTCTGTTTACATGTAATGGATGGGTTGCTGACATACATCTAGAATGTTCAATTGTAACGATTAAAAGCGCGACGAATGTCGGAAAGATGTGAAAAGCTTGACAGCGGAATTGACAGCCTCCGCCATAATGACTTTAGGTGTTCTTGGCATTCAATAGATTATATTTGATAGATTTTGCAGCTTTACACAGACAGACACAAAGACAGAGGCTTTTATTTAATGATAGTGAAAGTATTAGTAGTAGAGAAAGACTATACACGCGTATGTCGAAAATTTAAAGGGCCAGATATACTATCATTGTACAATAGTTACACATGCGAAAAGGTGATTCGCAACGCATGTCGATTTAAAACACTCCCTTCGGTCGCGTTTTAATTTATCGCCAGTTTCCTACTTGCGAATTTCCTACTTTTCGCACTTGTATCGTAATGTACTATTAACAGCCTGATAATAAAAGGTAAAATTAAGTTAAGGTACTGTTCCCGCAATATAGTTTTATGTAACTGCATTACAAATCGGTTTCCCCATGCATAATTCGGGCCGCGGCAGGCGGCGGGGCGAGGTCATGGCTATTGGACTATTAGTGGCAGAATATATGATAAGTTAATATGCCAATCAAGGAGGACGCGACCTTGACTTAATTATTTTTTTGTAGATTTGCAGTTTCCTAAAATTTCTTAATATCTAAGTATCAACAACATATGCTTTATTTAGCTTACTGTGGGACTTAGTCAATTTGTGTAATAATGTACTGTATTTTTTTATTAATTAATTCAATGTATTGTACGAAATGCAGCAAAACCACGTAATCGTAAATTTCAAACCTCGAATAGTATTTAACAATATTATTATGTTCAACTTGTTAAAGCGTTGTAAAATAAAACGTTAGTAAGTACCTAATTGTAGAATACTCAACTCAAGGCAAAAAATAGACTAAATACCTACCTAATTACTCGTACCTTTTTTAGCTCCTTGCCGAGGGGTAAAAAATGCAATATATTAAATCAAAAAAACATTTATCAATATTACAATTTTACTGTCAAAACTGGTACTATATGTTTAAACCTATTACAGCACTTACAACATTACACGACATAAAATATACACTTCAAAATTATTAATTATGATAGAACGCCACTTCAAAAGATAGAACGCCACTTCAAAAGATAGAACGCCACTTCAAACGATAGAACGTTACTTCGAACAATAGAACGTCCGTTTAAAGAATACTAGTACAGTACTTCAGTGCTGTGCAGGAATAGCAGAGACATCCTCAAGCTATTTGCCACGATTACGAAGTAACTGGTCACTGTAACAAAAAGTTTAAGTTGTTGTTAACGCACTACGATTGTAGCCGGTTACATGGTGTATCATGGTTAAAATAAGGTCGATATGGAAAAGTGTGGCTGGCCTTCATATTGGGGCATGTTTACACATTGATTAGTGTTTATTGAGAATTCCGACATTTGCCACTAAACGCAAGTAGCTAATGGATGAACTCGCAATGTGAAGTCCCTTACCCACGTCGTGCTAAGCTCGTCTCTATTAGTAGGGCCCCGTGTCCGCGATCGGCGCTCGACATTAGACTGCATGCAGCCTACCACAACGTCGGGCGTCGTCGTCCGATTCTTTTAGCATGAATTGGAGTTCGAGCAGACCCTGCGTACATCAGGCTACGCCCAACTCCTTAAGTATGAGGGCACCGAAGAAGTGTCAAAAAGTAGCCAAAAAACCTCGCGTGATTTGTGCACAAGACCTTATCCGTATTTCGTATTGACTTTACTAATTATTAACCTAAGAAATTATGCCGCTCAGATTTATGATCAATAAAATTATAAATTAAATATTCCTCTCCTTCATTCTCATTATTAATTGAGATGTAATTTCACCATCATTTCATATTCAATTATCAGCATTTAAAATTATCATTGGTAATGCTTCGAATGTAAATTTCAGTAATACGATTTCGCTAAAAGTCAGTTAAAAGGCTCTTCGAATAAAATATGAATTTATTCAGTTTATAAAGCTTTGTGACATGAGAACAAAGCATTTTGAACAAAAGTATTATTAAGTTTGACATGAAAACAATGTAAATGTAGAATTTGTATTTTATACTAATTCTAAGAATAAATTTTAATGTAATAATACTCTATATTGTGCCCCTATTCGTAAATGAGTCGATATACCTATGACCTTGTTGAGGGCCTTCCCTCGCGGTATTTGTTGGATGGTTATTTTTGCCAAATTTAATTTGGTTGCGTGGGACGAGGTAAGCTTCTTACCATCAATTTATTTGAAAATTATAATTTATTATATTATCTTTTTTTTTTTTATTAATTCCATATTAATTTAAATTGTATTTTTTATTTAATGCATGGTAGACATAAGATGTTATGTTTTGAAAAGATGTGTCCCGCCGAGTCTCTTGCCGGTCCCATAATGGTATACCCTCCTCCAATTTAGGAGGGATTTCAATCATCTCGAGTCAGAGGTGTAGGGTTAGAGCCGGCGTAGCTTTATTTGGCGTTCATAAGCGCATTGTAATATGCCTCATTGGAAAATACACTATCTTTATCTCTATGTCGCTCGTCATTGTAACCGGACTTGACGATCAGATTTTGTATGAAATTCCGTCGTTTAAAGTGGTCGGTCGTTATAAGCGGAGTCCTAATAAACGGTTGTACTTTCATAGTAGCTGATACCACCTGATGCTAAAACCAAAGAGAATTTGAAATAGAGGTGGATTATCAAATTATATTTTGTAGCCATGCACAGTTTTACTGCCATCTTTCAATACATTGTTAAAACTTTTAGAACGCCATTTGACTTCGATCCTTATTCTGATATATGTTAAATTTGTTAAATATCAAAACGTGGCGCCATCCACTCGAGCATAGGCTACAAGTACGTCGCCATCGCTCGACAAAATTTACTTTGACAATTCACCTCTATTTCAAATTCCCTTTGCTAAAACCAAACATGTGCCTATACTTATGTCGGTTGGTTATATGCAAAGTCGTACTAACCAGTGCTATAACCGCGAAAATCGAAGTTCGTCAATTGCGGGAATTTTTCTCTGTCTCTCTAATTACGTCTTAGTGACAGTAAAAGAAAAAGATCCCCGCAATTTGCGAATTTCGGTTTTCGCAGTAGGCACTCAGACTACACTGTACAAAGTTTCAGAGCAATTGTATGAAAAACCGAGCTAGCTACTGAAGAGAAATGGACGTAAATACTTACAAAAAAAGTTGACAAAGATTAGCGTAATGAGCCAGGCGCCAGCCGTGGCGCTATTGGAGTGCACTAGGAAACAGAAACACGCCAGAATAATGTAGATAATGATGGTAGACGTGCTGTAGATCAATGCTCCCCACTGATATATCTCTATCAGTATTGGGACGTTCTGAAATTAATGAAAAATAATGCCAGATTTACATTAAGGCGCAGGGTAGGGAAAAGCATTCTCCATACAAACCTTGTGCAAGTTTTATTCCTTAGTTTTGGCACTATAACATTTAATTTCATTTTTATATTGGATATACGCAGAACTTGATGTAGAAATTTTTCTTTATTAAAAAAAAAATACAAAAATACAAAAAAATACATCAAGCCCTAGCTAACAGAAAAATAAGCATATTTACCAAAAATAATAACTGTAGCGCAAACACAAACGAAGAAAAACGCGCACAAAGTTTGTATGGAAAGAGCTTGCCCTACCCTTCGCCTTAAGATACTCGTAGAATAGATAAACACTAAGCTTCGTTTTCTGAAGCAATGTCGCTGCCGAATTCTACGCTGGATCAAACGTCGCAACAGAAGGCCTACCGCGATTACAGAAGTTCCATCTTTCTCTTATACTCCAATAAAGCAGAATTAGAGTGACAGAGAAAAAACCCGCAATTTGCGAACTTTTGTGTTCGCAGTAGGCCCTCAGAGCTATAATGCGCTTACCATCAAAATGGAGTTTTTCTAACGGTTTAAAGTATCCTGGATCCTAATAAGGTAACTTACACAGAAAGAGCCGACGAAGAGCAGGAAACTGCACGCACAGAGGAGGATAGAAACAAGACCGAGCAACACTTGCGCGGTCCCCTCAGTGTTCGTCAGTGGTTCCGGGAGCAGCGACTCCGATTGCGCATAGCCCACGTTCGGGGCCAGGATCATGCCCACCGTCTGAAATAGAAAAGCATGGTTCATCCACAAGCCTGTAGTCTCACTGCTGGGGAAATTCCACCCCCCAAAAAGCGGAGTATGTGTATGTAAGCAGTTTCTGGAAGAAGCACCCATAAAAATAGGATGATTTTAAATCATGTTTCATAGTCGCGTTATAGCTCATTAAGACTAACCCTAAAATATCATTAAAAATTATCAGAATACTTGAGGCAGCAAAATGTAACTATGACCGTAGCCAGGCTGACATTAGTATATCGACAAACGCCCATCAACAGGTAAAAATGTATCACATTAGAGTGATAGATACAAAAGAAAATCCACGTAATAATTTCCATACATGACGTAAGTTTCAATTATCGTTTTCTATAAACGGCCTAGCTAAGCAGGTTGGTGAACGGTTGGTTATGGTCGCTATGTGTAATGGGAGATATCTCTTTTTTTTTAAACAGGCTACAAACTTATAGAATAAAGTATGTTCATTAATTTCATTATCATCATAAAGGACGAAGGACTACAGGAGACCCGTACAGAAACCACTTCTCTCAAACAGGTTTGGTTTTCTCGGATATGCATGCAGAGTTTTCTGGCAAGCATTACTTAAATTTCGCATGACCTTTATACCTCAAATGTCTTACAATTATCTCAATTCTCCTTGAGCCTGTTAGTTTTAAGGATGGCATACTGATTTCTGAGCCTTCACAACAGCAAAAGTAACTTACAAATGATATCAGAGCAATCATAACACATCCCGCCCTGAGAAAACAGCAGAAGCAACATGTTGTCACAGACGGGAGCTGATCCATACACTTCATTTTGCCAGATTTACTTCACTTATTTATTTTCATGTACACATTGTAATTAAGTTCACTGATAATTTTATCTAACAGAGTTTTGGAAAGTAAATAATCAGTACAATGACACAGAGATTGACTTTTGATTTTCTATTTTGACACCATCAATGGACATGTTGACATGTATGGTTTCTAGCATTTAAAACGTGCAAGTAGGTGCTATAAGTGTAAATTAACTGTAGACGGCAGCACAGAAGCCCCCCTCTTCATTGGCACTATGAAGTGTGGAATTAAGAGGAGTGGCATCTCTTATGGTAGAACTGTTGCAAAAGTATCCAGCTGCCAGCTATGTAATTGGCACGAAGCATTATGTCAAGGTTCCATTTTTAGATTTAAGCCACTAGATGGCAGATGTTACTATGCGAAATAGGGCCAGCGTGAAGTGTAGGGGGCAGCATCTGCTTAGAAGCGTGAATTGTTCTGCTTTCGATTCTGTCTAAAAACGGTAAAGAGCCTTACTTAAAATATTTAAGCCCCAAACAAAGCTGATTGTATGTAATACCATTAACCCATCCAACTAAAGACCAAAATGATCTACAGCGTATATTTTTGATGCGACCGCATAATCAAAGAATAGTTAGTTTAGGCTTCAATGAACACAATTTTATACTATAAAAAAACCGGCCAAGAGCATGTTGGGCTATGCTCAGAGTAGGGTTCCGTAGTTACTCTTCCGTCACAATAAGCTAAACTGGAGCTTAAAGCATGGTAGATTGTTAACCAAGGGATGAACTCTGGGTGTACGTCTTTTTGCTATGAGGGGAAAACTTTTTGCGATAACTCAACTCAACAGCTAAACTGATCATATCCGCTATAGTTTTCATTTAATGTCTTTCTTAAGCTCTATTTCCAAGTCATTCGACGAAGCCGTCTAGACAGGGCAATCGTGCGGGGTGCGAGGGGCGAAAGGAGGGTCGCGCGCACCCGAGCTGCATACATCGCCATTGTTACTAGCTCGGTACTACTTATAGGGCTGCTCATATTGTTTAATCCAGCTGTCCTGTTAGGCAATTCTGTAAAAGTCTATGACAACCCTACTGTGTTCTTGTGCGGTGTCGGCTTTAACGCAAACATTAAAGGCGGCGGTTCCCTGTTACTTTATACACTTCTATTTAGGCAAGCAATGTATCATGATTTAACTCAAAACGTCGCATTTAATGACGCAACGTCACAACTGTCACAAATGACCATGATGTATGATATAAAATAAAATGGTGGATGTTTATATTTAAGCTGTTGAACTATGGAGTGTGGAATTGAAAGGAGGAAAATCTCTATGAAAAGTGTCCATCAAAATACATTAAATAGGCGGCTCCTCCTTTTAATTCCACACTCCATATGTTGAACGTAAAAAAATATATGAAAATTTAATTATTGCATGTTTGATTATCGACGACGCCCTCCTCGACCCGATTGGCTTCTCTTTATACAACGTGTCCCAAAACTCAACGATAAGCCGGCACCAGAGGATGGAGCTGCTTATGATTAGTCGAGAAAAAATAAGGAAAAAAATATATCTCAATTATTTTAGAAATTACAGAAAAAAAATTGAAATTCATCGAAAATCGACATCCCTAATGGTATTTTTAACGACCATGTCACAAATATTCAAATATTACTGTTTTTTTTTTGTTTTTTGGAAACTTAAGTAGCCCTGCTATCTAACACAGTTCTTAAAAATACCATAATACATGTAGTTTTTACACAAAAAATAATCAAAATTCATTTTGTCCCTACAATTTTGAAAGATTTTTTCTTACAGTCCACTTTCAATCATCATGGTGTAAAAAAATAGTATCGACACCACTATGGCAATTATTTTCAAAAGTTGACGCAACTAACCAAGATTCCAAAATGGTATAATACTTTAGGAAACCTAGTCACAAAAAAAAACAACGAATTTTTAAACAAGAATCGACATTATTTAATGTTGGCGGTAATCACTTTTACTGTACCCAAAAAAGGATTTTTGTTGTTGAAAAATGATGAATAAATGCAAAGAAATGGTACAATTTTTTTTCCTTTTTTTTAAATTCATTTACTACAACAATCCAGAATACGGAAAAAGTCCAATACACAAAACACAATCACAGTCCAAAATAATGCCAGGTCAGTACAGTTTGCAGATCACCAGTCCAAAAAGCAAAGCCAAGAGTTGTTAGTATGAGAGCCACATCAATTAATACGGAACGGTGCACAGCGAACAAAGGATCAGAGTGTACTGACTTGAAAATTGTATTAACTACCCACATTTTCCATTGAAATTTTAAAACTTGCAACAACAACCCTTTTCAAAAGTGATTAATATCAACATTTAAAAATGTCGGTCTTGTTTAAAAATTCGTTGTTTTTTGTTGTGACTAGGTTTCCCAAAGTATTATACCATTTTGGAATCTTGGTTAGTTGCGTCAACTTTTGAAAATAATTGCCATAGTGGTGTCGATACTATTTTTTTACACCATGATGATTGAAAGTGGACTGTAAGAAACAATCTTTCAAAATTGTAGGGACAAAATGAATTTTGATTATTTTTTGTGTAAAAACTACATGTATTTTGGTATTTTTAAGAACTGTGTTAGATAGCAGGGCTACTGAAGTTTCCAAAAACAAAATAAAAAACAGTAATATTTGAATATTTGTAGACATGGTCGTTAAAAATACCATTAGGGATGTCGATTTTCAATGAATTTCATTTTTTTTCTGTAATTTCTAAAATAATTGAGATATATTTTTTTCCTTATTTTTTCTCGACTAATCATAAGCAGCTCCATCCTCTGGTGCCGGCTTATCGTTGAGTTTTGGGACACGTTGTATACTTAGTCTGTGGCAGGTGGAGAGCTACACGCGTCGGCGTTAGTGCTCTTGAGCGGTAAGCGTAGCGAAAATCGGAAATTTACGGACTAGGGAGCTTTTTACACGATTAAAAAGACTTGTTGAACTTTATGTATGTGTAAATTTATTCTAAGTAGGTGGAGCAAAAATGTAAAAAATAACTTAATTTATAAAGTTAAACTTAAATAATATTATTACACTTAAATACAGAAAATATAACGCCGTGTGGTGTTATTGAGTTCAGCTAAAAACTAGTCCACAGAATATTGTTTACCTTTCTTCCTATATCCATTGTATATAATCCTTATACAGAGTGATTCAACTATGTCTGAACATACCTTAAGGGGTCAATATTGTAGGTTATAATATAATCTACATCTTTTACTATAAGGCCAGTCCCGAAAACGAACCGTTTTTTTTCGCAAAATTTGGGGTTAGTCCCATAGTATGGCCCGATTCGAAGAATGAAATACGATAACGATAAGTTCTGGTTTAGATAAGTTCTCATTTAGATATCATTTGTATGTCGTATAATTGACAGAAGCACCTCGATTCGGGCAACCAATGTCACGTTGACGTTAGAAATATCGTAGATAAATCTTATTGCGATCACAGCGCTATTGAAATAAACGTCAATTTTGGACATGTCGTTTAGTTATCGATCTTTAAAAGATATTTCCAAGATCTTAAACGTGTCTTAATCATTCTTCGAATCGGGTCGTAAAAGTTGTTCATTATGACTTACATGTTTACCCCTCAAAGTACGGTCATACATAACAAAATCACCACCAGCTTAAAATTTAAATAAACCTGCAATAAAACATTTATCATCCCGAAAAATTTGCTAAATGTAACATTTTCTCTCAAATCATCAATCACGATTAGAACATGACAAGTGAAAGTTTACCTTTCGAGGTAAACGTTTTCCTTATTTGCCAGCAATGTTTGTTTTCCCTGCGCCCCGCGTCGGCCGCAAAGAGTGCCAATTTCACACCACACTGCGCGCACAAATTTTAGCCCTCCGGCCCGAAATGTCCACGAGGAAAAGGGAGGACCGCGACTTTATACAAACGTGGTCCCCATTTTCCTCTCTGGATATTGACATTATAGAAAATATTTTTACAGTACATATGGTGCTACTTTACCGCACTAGTGCGAAAATTAGCATATTACGTTACTATGTCGAACATTTAAAGGGCCATATGTACTGTAAAACATGTGACCGTACGCCACTCGTGTAGATTTAAAAGTTTTAAAACACTCCCTTCGGTCGTGTTTTAATTTATCGCCACTCGTTTCGAATTTCCTATTTTTCGCACTTGTATCGTAATGTACTATTACGTCATTTCTGGTTTTTTTCTATATTATGTCGCTGGCAAACAAGTATACGGCCTGCCTGATGTTAAGCAATCTCCGTAGCCTATGTACGCCTGCAACTCCAGAGGAGTTACATGCGCGTTGCGGGCCCTAACACTCCGCACCCTCGTTGAGCTCTGGCAACCTTAATCACTGCGGTAGGAACACAACACTATAGTACGTTGCAGGGTTGTTAATAACCATACCTCTTCGTTTGTATTTTTTTTTATTGTATCTCCTTGGATTTCACGGGCCTATAAATCCCGGTCTTTTGATAGGCTTGCGTGGTGATATAGATCCAACACGTAGAGGCCACTTGGAGAGCTTTAGTGTCATGTACAACGCCTGCTGGAACCTGTTTGTTTTTTATTATTATTATAAGAATGAGGATCGTAAAACAAATTTCATTCATATTTTTAAAGGCTCTTCTCTTATAACTATAATATAAAGACCAAAATCAAACGAAAGAGCATGGCGGTGGTTAATATTCATCCAATAATATAAACATATTTTCTATATTGTTAATATTCAGAGAGGAAAATGAGGACTACATTTTTATGGACAAGCGGTCGCCCCCTTTCCTCTTAAATTGTAGATTTGGGAGTTAGTGGACATTTAAATGTTTTCGGTAACAATGAGGGTATGTAAATTATTCCGTAATGTGTCTAGACTAGTCTCAAAGAGTGGGTAGCTCGACCTCTAATTACCACAACAGATGGAGTTTATTGAAAATACGAGTCATTTACAAGTACAGTTGAGCTGCGGAATGAATGAATTCATTGATAAAGTCGCCATGCTCTTTTGCGGAGGATGGTACAGTCGGCAACATATAGATAGTGTCTGTCTGTCAAGTCTAAATTGGTCAAATATCGTGACCTTTGTTGCCATAAAAATACCTAAGCTTGTCGTCCGATATATTTGTCTAATTTTGCCGTCACTATTAGACCGCGAGCCAGGAGCATATTTCCTTTCATCGTCTCCCAGCTGATACATTGTCAGATGATAGTTAAGATGCTATATTCACTAACCTTAAAAAGTGATAACCATTTTTAAAACGCCTTTACCTTCATTATAAAAGGTATTTCCATCTTTTATATTTTCCATAAAGACACTTTTAAGCATAATAAGGGACGCGAAAAAGCTAAAAGTTGCTCAATCGACCTCCGCAAAGTGTATTAAAGAGATGAATGTTCTAATCTTTCGGGTAAGTACGCCGTGCACAGCGCAGTACAGACAATACTTTACGAAACGCCTACCGCGAAAAGTGAAAATCGAAATTTCGTTGTCTGTCTATCGCTGTTGTTTGTATGTTCGAGCAAATGAGAGGCAGATAAAGAAAAGATTTTCGTTGTTCGCAGTAGGGCTTCAGGTTGATCCCATAGTAAAGAAAATTTGTACATATTGTCAGAAAGAGTTAAGACAAGTGATTATAAAACAAAATGTTGCATATTTACTACAGTTTTTGAGTCAATATAGGAGTATTTTTCATATGTTAGAAAGATTTGTTCAAAATAGAATCAAAATACAAAATAAGAACATAGGAGGAAAAATAACGCAAAATTGGGGAAAAACAAATGTGTGGGCAGTAATAAATAATTTACTGCCCACACCTTTAATTTCTCTACACATTTAATAAAATAATATCTAGGAGACCGAGCTTTGCTCGAAAAATATGAAAACTCAAAAATGCGTGTTTTCCCAGTGATGAGACCTTTCACCATCCGAAACCCCTATATAGCATGCAAATTTCATTGAAATCGTTAATGCCGTTTCCCCTATATCCGCCCGTCTGTCCTTAATCAATGTGTATCATGATTATGACACAAAAACGCGCGCTCAAAACGCTCACAAATTGTTATGTGAGCGTTTTACACGCGGATCATGACTGTACTGTTTTCTAATCTCTACAAAGAGATTTATAAGAATCTTAAGTGTTCTGTTGACGACAAATTGCGTGGGTGTGGGTTCGTTTTACGATCGGCTTGTTGGCAGTTTTTTATGGCTTTATTAACTTCAAGTCAATCTTTAAGTTATAAGATATTCTCTGTTTGTACACCAAAGGGTACATTAAAAAAATACTTAGGACACACGCAGTGAAATATAAGTATTCCTAAAGGTAACTATGTATAATGGCGCCTTATTATATTTGATCTCACCTAAAAACGCTGGTAAGTAGCTTTGACTAATTGTGAATATTTTTTCCATTATTTTTGTGTTCTTAAAATACAAATTATAATTTAAACTACATTTTTATTTTTTTAACTGGCTAATTTTGATTGTAGTTGGGTTTGCACAGGACATGTTAGTGAACCAAAGATTTCCTTTGGCAGAATTCATCTTTGTGTTTCTCAGATGTACCTTTTTTATGATAGAGGAGGCAAACGAGCAGACGGATGGTAAGCGATTACCGCCACCCGTGGAGACCTGCAACACCAGAGGGGTTGTGAGTGCATTGTACGTACGTTTAAGTAAGCTCTTTTCTTGAAGGTTTGAAGGTCGTATCGGTCCAAAAATACTGCAGGCGACAGTTCATTCCACAGTTTAGCCGTGCGAGGCAGAAAGTTTCTGGAGAAACGCACAGTTAAGGACTGCCAACCATCAAAGTGATGAGGATGGAAATGTTATCGCGTAGGGCGACGGCGAAAAGAAGCGGCAGGAATTAATCCGAACAATTCCTCGGAGCATTCCCCGTTATACATGCGATAGAAAATGCAGAGCGAGGTCACATCTCTACGCAACGCTAAGGAGTCAAGCCGATCCGAAATACACTGGCAGTCGACAATTCGAGTCGCTCTTCATTGGATGCGGTCCAGAGGGAGAAGCTGGTACTGGGGTGCCCCTACCCATAGATGAGAACAGTATTCCATGTGTGGGCGCACCTGCGCCTTATAAAGAAGAAGAGGTGAAGCCACCCGGATTTCTGATGCAGGACGAAAGAGGGGGCGTTTTAACTTCGGCGACCTCTGAGATTAATAACTGTTTTAGTTTAGGTTCTAAGTCTTGATGTAGATATCAAGATAAAGTTGAGTACCTCCTTAAAAATGTACATAAAAAAAAACAATTCTGCCAAAGAAAATTTTTGACTTACGAAACGCCGTATTTCATCAGCACCTATTGCATTTTCGGTAAATTAGGGCAAAATCATAACTATGAGTAGATCTTTCTTATTCCAACTTATTTATTATTTTTTTGCATTATCTAAGCAAAAATTCAAACCTGACTGTACCTAAACATAAATAATATTGGATGTAACTAAGTAATAATCATAAAAACCGGCTTTTTTACTTCCTTACAATACTGAAAAACCCAATGAAAAATGGACAATTATGTACAAATATTTTAATTTAATCTTGTCCATTATTTCTATTTACATCTGAACCCATCTCATTCAGTGAAAAAATAACTTTTCTTTATGACGATCTTCCTCGCAGAGTGTAATATTTCCGGATTACCGAGTCATCATTTTTTACCGACTACTTGGTTTGTTTGCTTGCTTAAGCCTAAGCTTCAGTTCTAAGTATGGGGAACCTCCAAATTTTTTTTTAATATTTTTGTGTGACAATCTTAATGCGGTTCACATAATACATCTACTTACCAAGTTTCAACAGTATAATTCCTATAGTTTCGAAAAAAAGTGGCTGTGACATACGGACGGACAGACAGACAGACATGACGAATCCATGTGTTCTGTTTTTTTGCCATTGGCTACGGAACCCTAAAAACTGTCAAGTAGCCAATAGGGTTGTTTCCATCTACAAATCTTAGGGCAGAATTGTATCCCAATAAATTCTTTCGGATTATAAGAACAAGTTAAACTACTTTTAGGGGACCTGTAATGACCATATTTTTGTAAATATTGAATTTAAAATATCTTTTGGCACACGTCACGTGACCAAACTCGAAACGTCATTGAAGATTCTTATGACGTCACAACTCTCGGATTGACCCTGTTGACAGGTAGGCGATAAACAACAAATGACAAAATATGTCAGTTGACAGTTCGTATCGTCACACAATTTTCAAAGAGCGTTTTCGGCGCGATAGCATCTGTCATAGTATAAAAGCCGTTTTAGTATAAAAGTTGAATTTTAGGGCCACTTTTAGTTAATATAGAACGTAATACAAGCGTTTCAAAAAATTGGAAACAACCCTATTGCTACGCCCACGACAATCTATGACTGTGTGTCCATCCTATTTTTAGAAATCATTTACTAGTACGAGTATAATAACTGGCTATTATATTGCACATTATTACTGTACATTTCACTTCTCCGGACCTCATGTTCAATCAAACTGTACAGCTGTAAAAGTGCGTGGCTACTTTATGAATGTATTCCATTCATAATGTGTCCGTGCAACATTGCAGCAGTGGCAGCATGGTTCCATTTTTATAACTGTGCTTATCACTATGCCCGTCACTTTCGCGCTTACATATTTGGTAGACAGTGATAGGCATGGTGATAAATGATAAGGAGCCGACCATCTTAGCCCTATTGGTCGCTATACATTATTACGCAGAAAACACCAACCAAGAAGTGTTCTAACCCGTAATGCGTTCCACATCTGCATTACGTAACTTGAAAGCGATAAGGAGACACATTCAAATTTTGAATAATGTGATCATAATTTGATATTTATTTAAGACCTGAATCTAACACCCATTGCACCACTTTAGGGGATGAATTCCGTGATCAAAGTATCTTGTGTCCTTTTTCAAGTTATAAACTAATTTTGTGTCAAATTTCATTGAAATCTGTTTAGCCGTTTTCAAAGAACAGATATCCAAACATACAAATGTTGACATCTCTAAAATTCTAATAGAATGAAAAATGACTCACGTTAGAACGGTCCAGGTCTAGGTCCGCGACGAGGCGCTGATCGTACGTATCACCGATCACGTCGGCGTGAATGGCACTGTAGGCTTGCATTGATTCGATGGAATATCAAATCAATATCGTATTTCTAAAATTGGAATACTGCAGGATGGATCACAAGTCGCTCGAGTGCTGCAAAGTGCGATGCAAGACGAAGCCGAATTTACATATCGGAATATGCATATTCTGAGGATTTATGGCTCAGCAGAGACATGCTGAGAAGGAAATTAGACCACAAAATGGAAAGTAAGTAGTCCTGCAGTATAATGACAAACGAAGCCTTTGTAACTAAATAATCAGAAACCTAAATAACACAGTGAGACAGATATAGAAGGATTAGAGTCGAAAGATGCTGGTTTTATATATATACAGATTCATTCACATGCCAACTTCTTAAAACTTGTACTTGCTCTATTTTCTTCGGATAACAAATTTTTGTAACGAAAACTACGTAGTAGTACTAGACATAGACTTGTAATTTCGATCGTATGTATAGGAGCGGCTTTTTTAAAGTGGGTACCAGGCCAAATTCGCTGTTTTTACGTCGCTTTAGCATGCTTGAACCTTGTATAAACAATAAAGTTCTTTACACAATATTTTAGCTTGGTAATTGTTCTTTAATTACCTATAGGTCTACTGATATTTCAAAAAACATACCGTATCATAAGTAAAAAAAAAATCTGTGAACCCTTTTCTCGATTAAAATCCGTATAAACTCCCTTATTGTGCAACGCGTAGACATGAAACTTTAACTAATAATATTCAGTTCAATTCATTTATTTGCAACCATTAAGATGTCCCCCTAATATTTATTTATTTATTCAGGAGATACGTTGGGTGATATATTTGAAGTCGCACCGATGCTGACCCTGGTGCGTTTAAATAAGAAAGAAAGAAAGCTGTTCATTATTGAACTAATACAGGAGGTTTCCTGCTTTTGTTGAAGTCGGTCAAAACATGAAATCACCTACTGTGGCCTACTCCCTTATAATTCATAATCTCGATGCTGCGCCCGCCCCGCCTCCGTGAGAAACGGCACATGTTTGAAATTCAGCTTAATGTCGCTTTTCAGCGACGACCTAATTTGTTAGATATTTCCGGAGACGCATTAATAATGTCTCCCGCTATTAAGTGCTAGTTCGTTCTGCGCTAGAATATGTCCCCAACTTAAGACAGTACATCACGTACTCCTCACTTCTAAAGATTTTCCATTTTCTTTATGTTATTGACACATTAAACAACTAGGTTTAAAGAGTTCCTTTTTTTATTTGCAATACAAAAAAAAGCGAAACGTATAAAGCTAGAATATATTATGCAAAAGCGACATCAAAATCAAAGTGATTTGTTCAGATTTAGTTAGTGGAAACCGTTTTCTCCCGGACATTTGCGTAACATATATCTATGTCTGGCATTAGCTTTCGTTGCTTTTTTTTATAGAAAATAGAGCGAGTAGTAGTTATGTATGTACAACGAAT
Source organism: Cydia pomonella (assembly GCF_033807575.1). Lineage (NCBI taxonomy): Eukaryota > Metazoa > Arthropoda > Insecta > Lepidoptera > Tortricidae > Cydia > Cydia pomonella. The sequence continues at coordinate 6,403,961 of NC_084723.1, read as the reverse complement.
ACCTACCGGACATATAATTAAGTTACTTACTTGAGTTTAACTGGTGACCGAAGGTGTATTCCCATCTGAGCCCGCCTCACGTGACTACCGCCACAGATGGGAATGATTTGTATGTAGCGCCTATTCCCATCCGGCGGGAACAGATGGGAATACACCTGACCGAAGAGCTGGCGGCTTCCTCGCACAATGTATCAGTATTGCGATACAACGAGGAAATCTTCTGTATATATCCATTGTGTATATTGTTATTGTAATATAAAATTATATTCTAATTTCATATTTTTTCAAAATGTCATTTTAAAATGAGAGCGTAACTTCAATTGTATGGAGGCGGCTAGCTTCGTGTGACTCTTAAAACGGATAGAGCTCATCGAAGCTACCTCCGCACCGTCTTGGTACGCAACAAAGTGTGAAATGCCACCATAAACATTCGATTCCTATGAAAATATGCAGTGAAACAAAAATTGACAAATGAATGTTTCCCTTCCTCCCCGTTTTACATGTTAAGGTACGTTTTTGTTAAAAGCCTTTGAAGTTACTGACATCAAAATAAACAATACCTCTGAACAATAATACCTCTTCATTCAATTCTATACTAAGTTTACTAGTAGTATGTTTTCCCGCCACTTAACATTTCTAGTTCAATGCATTGGACGCAGACTTTAGTCTGTCCACTTCAAAGATCACATTACACTTTGTGCCTTATTACAGAGGCATAAGGCGTAAGTTTGTTAGCACATTTTTAAAGCCGATTGGTCGAAAAGTTGGGCTATAAATTCATTAAGCCGGCGGCAATAGCTGAACCCTTAATGAGGTGTAGCGTTGACAAAAATGGTATTTATATTAAAAGTTTTTTTGAAAAATAAAAAGCATATAAAAAAAACGGCCAAGTGCGAATCACTAAATTTTTAACAACGTTTTTTTTGTTTGACGTGAAACGCGAGTGAATCGTCTTTAAATATCCGTAGGGGTTGGATCAAAAACTAAATGTAACGGAAAGTTTGCAAGGGGGGCGGGGGTCAGTTGTCTCTGCAGCTTACTGGAAATTAACATGTACAAAACTGACGCAAAGTAACTCGGATAGAAAAATGAGGAGATAACGTTTCTCTATGATCCGCTTGACTGAACATAATCATTCCTTAGAGAACGCGTTAGAAAATCTACGGCAGCGTCGGGTTAAAATAAGTATTAAGCGGGTGCACGCTGCCGAAGGCCGAAGTCCGAGCTGCGGGAATGTAGTACTCAAATATAGAATAATAGTACAACTGTTAAAATACGAAGGCCGAGTCCCACGTAGGCAATGGTGCGACACTCCTCCTCAGCATTGCTCCGAGCAATTATTATGGTTGGCACAAAATGACGTCCCTGTGCGTGCACAACCACAGATAAGATAATGGCTTGAAATTTGACAACCCTAAATAGCCGAAAGGGATAGTACCATACACTAGAAAGGGACAGCATGATTTGTCCCTGAATCGATGTCAAACTTCGGTTTTGTAGGAAGTGTCATTTCTGTAGAGCAGTACTATTATTTATTCTGTGACGTAGGGCTGAAGACTCGGAGCGACTGACAGGTACGCTCTGCCCGCAACGTCCCCAAGTATTTTAATTGCGAAGGCCAAAGGCAGAGCTACAGGAATGAAGTGCTCAAAAACGAAAGAAAAATAGTAATAGTACAAGCACCATCGCCATTGCGGCTGTGTCCCTGATATTTTTAGTTTTAAATCCGAATCGCGCTTGAGCACTAAAGGCTTTGAGCCTTCGTCGGCCCTACGCGGAGCTCGGCCTTCGCAATTAAAATACGAGTACTTTACGGGCCTTGTGGACATGAAAACATTATTTTGAGGGTACAGAACTTTTTTATAATTTTTAGGGTTCCGTACCCAAAGGGTAAAACGGGACCTTATTACTAAGACTCCGCTGTCCGTCCGTCCGTCCGTGCGTCCGTCCGTCTGCCACCAGGCTGTATCTCATGAACCGTGATAGCTAGACAGTTGAAGTTTTCACAGATGATGTATTTCTGTTGCCGCTATAACAACAAATATTAAAAAGTACGGAACCCTCGGTGGGCGAGTCCGACTCGCACTTGTCCGATTTTATTTGTAATAGTCCCAGTAGTTTCGGGGATAAGGGTAATTTTTTGCCTATTTTCTTAAATAATTCTTAACTATTTATATTAAATTATTATATACAATTTTTGAGATTCTCCAATGAGCTCTTTCATTTGACATATGTATAACTTCGTTTTTTTTAAATTATCTCATTTACCCTATAAAAGTGCCCCCTGTGTTTAATTTAAACATTATTAATTTACGTTACATGCCCGTCTTTGGGCTTTGGGGCACAAACTTACATATGTGTAGGTACTAAATTCCAACTTAATTGTCCAGTAGTTTCCGAGAAAATAGGCTGTGACAGACGGACAGACGGACGGACGGTCAGACGCACGAGTGATCTTATAAGGGTTCCGTGTTTTTTCCTTTTGAGGTACGGAACCTTTAAAATAAACTTTGTGCAAATCTGTTTACGACTGATGACCACTATCACCACTCTATAAAGTATACACTATTTTTACCACTGTTTAAGTTACCTACTAAGATACTAAATTATACCAAGTAAAAAAGCACACTTCAATGACATTGGAAAGTAAAAGGGAATAAATTAAATCCAACACCTCTTACGCTCGAGTAGGTTTTTAACATTTTAGAATATTAAATTCTTTCAAAAGCATTCTAATTTTAATAATTGACAATTATCACTTGTAACATAATGTAAATTCTACTTTGTTCTCTCGCGTGGATAACCTTTTCCCTCCCGCTCGAGAGTACACAATTTTCCGCCCTAGTGCCACAATGTGCTGACGCTACTCATTACAGTCCCGTGAAACTCGCGTGCCGGCAATCTGTATGGTAGCCCTGTTTTTACTTTACACCGGACTGTGAAACCAATATAACTTTGAGCTCCGACGAAGAATACTTGGAAGAGATTGTTAGGTCAGGTTATAGTGGAATATTTAGGAAAACTATAAATCATTGGTAATACAAGATTTCTGATAATCTACACGTGTTGTAGATTATTTCAATGTTCGATATAACAAGGAATTCGGTGTAATTATACGGTTGAAGTTAACGAAACAAGGGCCTTGGGGCTCTTGGGTTATGTTTCTGTGATTATGAATAATCGTGTACTAAATGTAGAAGGGCGGGGAAGGAAGAAAATGTCGCATTAGGATTTTATCGTTTTATATGCAAATATATTTCTTTATGTAGGTAATTTTACGGATTTTATGAAGGTGATCGGAACTGAACTATGGGTGTGAGATAAATATACATTACACGACCGGTCTAGCTTTTTCTTTTTGTCTGTATTTATTTGTTCCTGAGTCATGGGCGTATTGTGTGTATTTTAGTATTTACACATATTTATATATTATATATATCGTTTTGCTAAGTATCCACAACACAAGCCTTATTGAACTTACAGTTGGACTTAAGTAGTCAATATGTGTAATAATGTTATATACTATTTATTTTATAAATAAATGCGACACGCTGAAATCAACATCAAATCGAATATAATAGAAAATTATTCGTAAACACGAACACAAACGAGACAATTTACATATAAGTATGTGATATAAAAAAAACGTAAAAAATTATGTGCCGCTAAATGGCCTCGTCTCGGCATGTTGCTGGCGAATTCCAGCGTTGATCACACAAGACACAAGTCACAAGCTAAAACAAAATAAACAGAACAGCTTATTTGCGCACTAGTGCGCTAAAGTAGCACCATATATACTGTAAATCATGTTATTAAATACGTATGTTAACGGCACCAATCGTGGGACATTTAAGAGAAAATTTGGAGTATTTTTGATATTTCACCGACATCTGTAAAATTTCTACCGCTTTATGCTTTAAAAGTTAAATGTCCAATTCGTCCTCTATGTTTTCTATTTAATGAAAGCTACTGCAATTGATTTCAATATTATTAACCGGTTAAAACTATGTTTTTTGCACCAGTCATGGGATGTATGGCGCCATTAATTTTCAAACTAACTGTTACGAATCGTTCAAAAATGGACTCATTTTTGATCCTCCATTCGTTAGGTTAAGTCATTAATGTTTGCAATTAAAAATCAATATTTTTTTATATAATTTAATTTAATGTATCCAAATATTCTTATAATTAATTTCATTCAGATTGCATATTTTTTAATTAAAATATTCAATGAAATGTTTAATTCAATCGTTGCTCAATGTCTTTATGTTCTAATTTAAATATGGCAATTTTGTGTTCAAAACATTGACAGTTTACACAGCTTTTAAAAAACTTACGGTTGTTATCCAATTCCCAACGACTGTTCACTTTGCCACTTTTTTTATTTTTGTATTTTTTGAAGTAGATCAGCGTCTATACTACAGTCCACTATTATTTATCACCTCGACAACACCTGAGACCAGCGAAGATTTTACACTAACAAATATCAATGTAAAATTAAACTTAGCAGCTCTTTGGCTCTTTTTTATGGTAAAATGTTGCCAGCTATTAAAAACTGATGGTAAATATAGTCGGTCAAGAAGGGTATGCCAGTAGCAATGTAAAGCAAAGTGAAACACAGCAATGTACCTACATCGAACCGAAATATGGTTTTTTTTGGAAGGACAATTTAAACTGGAGTAAAAATGATGTTAATCAATATGATTAACAAGTTAGACGAGATCAAAAAATATATGGAAACGGACTGTTCTGAAAAAAATAATGTTTGAATCAAATCATCACTTCCGCAGGTATTCTACTAGATTTTAATATATTATCAGATTTCTCTGTTGGAATTCAATATTAATGATATATAAAATGCAATACAAATGCTCCTGTATGCAACCTTCAAAAGCAAATTAGGCATAAAACAGATTTGTTTTAAAATTTGTAATTTCAAGTTTAAAGTATTCTTATTAGTAGTAGTTACATATAAAACTTAGTCTAACAAGAAATTTGCCTTATAAAAATATTAGATATTTACATATATCGGCTAAATCATATTTTGTATATTGATATTTAAAAAAGTCATTTAGATATCAGGAGAATACTGTTAAGAAATTTATTAACTTGCACATTAGGCTATTCAAGACTTGTCATTTTGGAACTGAGACAATTTCAGGTACTCAAAATATTAACAAAAGATACCTTGACAATGTAAACTTACCAACTTTCACTCATGTGAGTCTTCTTCTTCTTCAACCTAGCGTTTTCCCGGCCTAGCGCCAGGGTCCGCTCTCCTACTTAATCTTCTCCACTTTGCCCGATCTTCGGCATCCTCAGATGTGAGATTGCTCTCCACCATGTCCGCTCTCACGACCTCCAGCCAGCGCTTCTTAGGTCTACCGCGGCCGCGTGATCTAGGGCCTTGGACAGTGAGATTGAGGCATCTATTTCCGACGTAGTCTACTGGTCTGCGGCTTATATGGCCATACCATCGGAGGCGACTTTCCTGCAGCTTATCCGCTACGTCACGAATTCCAAGGCTGCCACGAATGTGTTCGTTACGTATGCGATCTAATCGCGTAACGCCACACATCCATCGCAACATCTTCATTTCGGTGACGTGAAGCTGCTGGACATGTCTTCCGAGGACAGGCCAGGTCTCGCTACCATATAGTAGGACTGGTCGGATGATGCTCTTGTACACAAGGCCCTTTAGCTTCACCGGTATCCTAGGGTCGCAGATGACACCGGTTACTTCTCGCCATTTTGCCCAAGCAGCACTTATTCGGACTTGGACGTCGTGATCGATTTCACCAGATTCGTGCAGCACGGAACCAAGGTATTTGAATTTATTCGTTTTCACGACAAATTCGTCTCCTACCTTTATGGGGTCGGGGTCCGTGCCGCCACATGCCATGTACTCTGTCTTCGCAACATTTAGTTTCAGACATAAACTTTCACTCATGTGAGTAATATGGAGTAATTGTAAGCAAGTTAATATTGTTTCGGGATAAAAGAAGATATGATTTAAACGTAAAAATATTTTTCTAAAATTATACACTGTGCTCCATATGGACGCTGAATAAATTATTTTCTTGAACAAACAGGTAAATTGACTTAAAACATCTCTTAAATAGATACATATCTACTTCAGCAAGTATAAACTAGGATTTTCCATAGGTATATATGTGCATGAACCAAATCAGATTTCTTGATGCTGAACAAACGGACAACTTTAAAAAAAATCAAAAAATAAAATCAAAATAGTTTATTTGGTATCTAGTAGAATTTAAACAATATTGGTAATGGATACCTCCTGGTAAGTATAACAATACTTGTGTTAGGAGGTACCGCTCCTTCCTGGCGGAGTTTTTCGGGTTTATCTCAGTTGACTTATTATTTTACACGGTACATTTTGCTAGTTTAACTATATCTAGCTAACTATATATAGCTTATTTATATAAATATTATTACAAAACCATTTTATGAAATTTGTTGTAACTATTCAAAGAAAAATATAATTAATTATTATTTTTAGAAGAATAATCTAAATCATTGCCCCATTTTTTTTTAGTTTTTGTTAGTTTTTTAGGTAACAAGTTTATTTTTCGTCTTGCTTGCGTTGTACACGTACGTAAACTGCCGTGGGTAAGTATTGTCTGAAGGGAAAAACTACGAACGCCTTATATTGGGCGAGTTTTAATCCTGCAACAAACATACGTAAGGATTAGGTAGATGTTGCGAAAGAAAGGAGATATAATAAAGGCTCTTAAACGTCTTAAGATTGTTGAGAAAGCTTACCTTTGAACATATTTTAGGACTTCGTCTTTTGATATTGGGAACGATCGAACCAGCTGCTAAAAATATTAGAGGCCAGATGTGTGGGCCTATGGACGGTTTCCAGGTAGGCTTGCCAGGTGTCCGGCTTTAGCCGGACATGTTTGGCTTTTTGCGGTCGCGTCCGGCCAAATATGTACGTGTTCGGCCTGTCCGGCATTTGTCAGGCTTTTTGTCAGATACTTTTTTCAACAGCCCAGCTGTAAAAACATTAAGTTTGGCAATAAAAAAAACATGTCCGGCTTTTAGGGCAAAATGTCCGGCCTTATATAGTGCGCAGTCCGGCCTTTGCATTTTATGGCCTGGCAACCCTATTTCCAGGACACAATTTGTGGTCTTATTGGATATATTTAGGCATACGTTTTATCTTTATTTAAGCCTTTCAACCCTGAAACAAAAAAACTGCACATTATCTTTAAATTCTCCGGGATCTGCCAGTAATTACCATAACCTCACATTTCTCTAATGGTTACGATCAACGAGCATGATTGTACTTATATTGTAGGCATCTTGACTTTGCTTAAGTTCATGCACAATCTTATTTATTATATTGGTATTTATTTTAACGGTGAGAGCAGAATTTCTCTTGGAATAGCACTGATTCAGAATATAAACAAACAAAATGGACGATCCACATTGCACAGATAAAACACAGATGATACGCGATTTTGGAATTATTCGAACACAGTGTTGCTAACCCACGATATTCCAAATTTGCCGCGTTTTTCTACTGACAAGATTTCCTTGGCCAATGTTACTTGTTTTACAAGAATTGTCTATACCATCCCATTACTGGTGCCAGTCCCATCATAGGCGTGTTTACTATATTCACAATGTTCATGACTTCGCTTATGTGTATTTTGATACTAGTTAATGCTCTAAACTAACATAATACACTCGTAATATCTTTAATGTTTATCGAAATACATCAGTTTGATTTGCTTCAGTGTACCGTTGGTACGAGTAAATGTTGGTTTTAAGAAGATATATTGTGTCATATTATTATCATAATATTGCGTTTGCGAAATAGTAATTAAGTTTTATTTGAACCCGAGTACATAATAAGTACTTACTTACATAGAAAACATCTAAGAGGAACTATCATAAAGAGTGTTTATTTAGTCACCTGCAATAATATATGGGTTGAATATATAGGTAAGCAACTTTTACTATGACACTGACATTTTCTATGGGACAGTGAACATTTTTTTCGCGTTTTCGGGGTTGGTCCCATAGTAAAAGTGGCTCAATGTGGCCTATACAGTGTGTATTTTTGATATAACCTCAAACTTAAACTAGACGTAGGATTTAGTGCTATAAAACAATTCTGAAAGTTTTTTTTAGTTTAGTCTTCACTACCAGAGCATAATTATTTTTTGCATTTTTTTCGAGCGGCAATGTATTTCGTACATCATGATCACTTATGACAGTTGTGACGTCGCGTCATTAATGAGACGTTTTGAGTTAAAACAAAGTAGTGATATATTGCTTGCTGAATTATTTTGTATGAAAAAATAAAAGTCGTCCATTTTTTATAAAATCTATAAAAGTGTGTTAATTACGGCCTAAACGAACTGCCCTTTGATTATGTGTTAGTATCAAATACACGCTGTATACTTATTCACCCCGTAAATCATTGCAGGTGACTAAATAAACACCCTGTATACAGCAAGCTACAATTGTTCATACCCGCCTTTTTGAATGAATTTTATTCACCCACTTTATGAATGAATAACAAAAATGTTACACTTATCAAGGTTTGAAACTCCTAACCTGATATAATTATGATTATTTTAATTTAACGAACAAAACGGTTCTATTATAATTTGAATTCTTGTCAATTTTTAGGGGTCCGTTCAATAGAAAAAAACGAACCCTTATAGGAACACTCGTGCGTCTGTCTGTCTGTCCGTCTGTCACAGCCTATTTGCTCTGAAACTAATTAACCAATGAATTCCGAAGTTTACCGAAGAAAAATTATGAAATTGTAACACAGTTTTAACATTACTATAAATTTTACAGGAAAAATATAATCAGACCTCAATCTTGATAACTTTTTTTAATTAACAAAAAGCATTTTCGAATTCAGTTTGCAATTTAACCAACTTTACGTGTGTTTATTACACTTAAAATTTCTAAGAGATTACATTAAACATTCATTCTTTTTAAATAAAAGAACATGATAGAGAAATTTTATTATTCTTGAAAAACCAAAATACGTGCATTTACATCGCGCAAATCAGTTAGACAATTTGCCGATAGATGGCGCTGTACTCAAATATACTTGTATATAAATATACTTGGTATAGGTACTTCTGTTCAAAAGTCTTTCGCCTTTATAGTAACACGAGACGAGACAAGTTTGTACGGAACCCTCGGTGCGGGAGTAAAACGAACTCGCACTTGACCGTTTTTTTTTATATCTCGTATTGTTTGATGACTGGTTTGTCGTTGCAGTGGGGATTATTTTATCCAAGTAAAATAACTGTGATATACGGACAGACAGACTGACAAAAAGATAAGGGTTCCATTTTTGCCAGTGTGGCTACGGTACTCTGATAAAGGTTGATAAAACACCCTGTATAAGTTTGGCGCCCGCGTCATATATTATCACGTGCTCAGTTTTACGACAGGTAGTTTGGAAGCGAGGCATGCCTGCGTCCGTGTGCAGAATGACAACAAGGAACTGAAACTGGAACTATGGGGGGAAATTCACAAAAATGATACAGGGTGACATGTTGAAAATGAACATTTCCTAGCTCTATTTCAGGATGCTTAAGATACGACATACTTACACGATTTAGAACATTCATCGCTTATGTCCACGTTTTATACGGGATCAACGTAGTTAATACATACGGCCCAATTCGCACTTAAAGTACGATATGGATCGGATATATCAGTGTTGAAGAAAAGTCACTTTTGACACTGATATCGTATCTACCTAATACTTGACAATAGATGTCGCGAACTCGCGACGAACGAAAAGTCGAATGCTCAACAATTTTCAGCTAATGTTATAATCGTATTAACCGGAACTCTATTTTCAACTCCTTCTGCTTGTAATATTAGCTGTAAATTGTTGAGGAATACACTTTTCGTCACTGATAAATCCGTTACTTGACGCTAGATGTCGTACGAAAATTATAAGCGTTTTGGTAAGAAAACATCAGTTTACATCAGTATGGAGTGAGCACTCTATCTATCATAGCTCTTAATTCGCCGACTTAAGAGCTATGGGACATATTTTTGAGCAACTTGTGCGCACTCATATTTTTACACTTGACTTTATAATAAAAATGGTAAAGTCAGCATCGGAGGTTAATCCCGACCGTTTGCTTTCTTTGTAGTAGTAGTAAAATACTTTATTGTACAGAAAGAAACATAAAACAGGACAGAACACACATCAGGGACCTTTCAGGGATCTCTTCCAGTTAACCTTTGAGCAATTAAGGAAGAATTGGAGAACGGCGGGAATTGCTTTTGAAAGTTATTAAAATCTGTTACAGTCGAATTGTTACGTATGGAGATATAACGACCAGTCTGGCCTAGTGACCCTGCCTATGAAGCCGATGATTCTAGGTTCGAATCCCGGTAAGTAATCAAAATCGCTGCCAACTTGGTCCTGGTGGACTCTAGGTATTTCTTATTGCAGTGTCAAAAAAACGATACAGAGAATACAGTAGTTTAAGGAGAGTACATATTTGTACTCATTCACTTGAACGTTCGACTCGCCGTTTACAGTAAAGGTGAGTTTCATATCACTCGTGCGGCGATATTAATATTTCCCATATTTCCTTGTTTGTGAAGATCGTGCGTTGCTCGCATTTATTTATGTATGTACATTAAATTAATTATGTTTACACGGGATCGAAATTCGGGATGTTTTAAGGTAAATTCATATTTTAACCTTAGTACTCAATGAAATGCATTTGATTCAGTGATATTAACTGGGAATCTTAGGTTCGAAGTTTGGCTCGTGTTGTGTGTTTACAGGTTGGCCAAAAACATGTAGACAAACTAAAATTAAGATTTTTTCTTTCTTACACATCTTTTACAAAATTTTATTGAAAATACAAAATATTTTCCTTGTAACTCTCTTAAGCAAACCCAGGTAAACCCGGGAAATTAAATGGAATCAAAAGATACGCTGTGCCGCGCGAAACTTGCGATGGAAGATATATGACCGTTGCGCGGGTTTTTACATTAAAAATGATATCTGGTTGACAACGGAACCCTAAAATGGCAGTATTATTTCATTAGGTACGAGTGTAAATTCGATCGTCGCAGCAGAACGTCGAATAGGAAATGACAAACGAACAAGACCAAAGCTCATTAGCGACATAATTTCCCTATCACGTTACAAATCCCGCTATCCTGCGGGAAATTGTGGTCGTAAGCAGGACTCATATTGTAATTGCTAGCCGAGCACACGTTAATTTTCGTACCAGCAGTGGGTGTCACACGGCTGGGCAACGTACGAAATATCCACATCAGAGGGAGTTATAAAGTCGCGCCCATAATCGACAAGGTTAAAGAACGTCGCCTACGATGGTATGGACATGTACTCCGCCGCCCTGAAGACCACATGGTACGAGTTGCCCTGAACATACCCACGACAGCGCAAGGCGCCGGAAGACGGCCCACCACCTGGTTGACGACATTCCAGAAGGACCTAAAAGAGATAGGAGTAGATGACACCGTAACCCAAAATCGGGAACAGTGGAAATGGCAGCCAATGTGAGCTGACCCCAGATAATGGAATAAGACTTAGGACAAGAAGTAGTAGCTAGTTTTATCGCCTGTCGCATCATGCGTTACTTTTGCACTTACATAGTGGTTAGAACGTGACAGGTATGGTGATAGGTGCTAAATGCGACCATGCTACCATCGCAAGATTCATTCAATCACACAAAAATTCATCAGGAGGCATTCAAATTTACCGATACCTTACGGTTTTAAAGTGGTTTTGACACGACCTTGACGATATGGTCGCGGTGATTGGCGTGCATGTCACGCACAACTTTCACTTCATTTCGCATGCAGCAATCAGTGTGAGCGATCTTCAAGGTCGTATAATAATAAGGTCAAAACTATAAAACTAATTCTAAAATCTAAACCGGACTCTTGGTCTTTCGTGTCCAAAAAATAATTATTTCATAAATTATGATAACACTGAACATCTGTTTCTTTATACCACGTCAGTCATACCGCCCGCCTGATGGTAAGCGACCACCCAGCTAAAGAACTATTTGCACGCAATAAAGTGTTAACGCTACCTTCTGTCTACATATTGGCAATGTGCCAGTACGTCAGGTCTAACCTCGCTAGGTATAAAACCAATTTTAGCCGTGGTGAGAACAACCGCAGACAGCCAATGTTGGTTGCCCCCGTAAAGCGACTTGCTAACCTCAGGAATTCACTCAGTGTCATTGGGGCCAAGATTTACAACTTGGTTCCGCCTGACATAAAGTCAGCGGAAAGTGACTCCGTGTTTACCAATAAACTTAAAGCGCTGCTAATCGCACAGGCATTCTATAGCGTTGACGAGTTTCTTCGTGGAGTTCATAACTAACCTGTAAAAACTAGTATTATCTTTAATACTTGATTAATTATACATATAAGATTTAGTTGTAAATGTTACAATTTGTAAATATTATTAGTTATTAAAATTTTATTATTTAAATATTGAAGGTAATCCTGACTTGTTAAAACAACGATTTTACCAATAAATAAATAAATCAATCAATCAATCAATTTCACCGGAGTCTGCAACTATAGGGTTCATACATGCGCGTTGCCGACCCTTTAAAAACTCAATTTTCGAAGAGCCCTATACTCCATTCTGTACAGTATTGTTTGTTGACTGTACCTAATAACTTCCTTTACTTCCTTAGCTGCGCTTTAGGTATCCATTGTAGGTATTTTTAAGGGCTTAAATGTATGCCTTATGCCATTAAATCTGCCCTATGTTCTGTAATGATTTTCTTTTGTGCAATAAACATAAATTGACCGAGGTACGTCCTTAAACTACGTCCAAAAGAGAGGTATGGGCCTTGTGAATGTCATATCGCTTTGTGTGGTAGGGCACAGCACAGCAGACGTCATTCCAGATCTAGTACAGAGCCAAACTGGGGAAGTACCTCCTCCTTACAGAAAACCGCAGCCAAATAACACTAGACCCTACTCATAGTGTTGTGTTCCTGCCGGTGAGTAAGGTTGCCAGAACTCAACGAGGGTGCAGTGTTAGGGTCGGCAACGCGCATGTAACTCCTCTGGAGTTGCAGGCGTACATAGGCTACGGAGACTGCTTACTATCTGGCGGGCCGTATGCTTATTTGCCACCGACGTAGTATTAAAAAAAAAAAAACCTAATTCAAGGTGGTCAGGTCTAATTCGTCTGCGAGAAATTACGTAGGTACATGAGCGTTATTTTTTTAACAATAATACACGATTGTTATCGAGAAAGCAGCGGTGGCATCATGGTTCCATTTTTATAACTTGTCACTTACGCGCTTATATACTTGTTAGAACGTGACAGGTACGGTGACAAATGATAAAGAGCCGACCAGCTTAGCCCTACTGCGATTGTTTTTAGTTTCAGCAATCAAAAGTAGGTGTGCTCTATTGCCTACGGGTAATAAAAAAATACTCTCGTGTACGGAATTTTCCACAGACGGCCGCATTGACCTTAGTTCAGTTTTAGATGTAAAATCGATCTTTACATAAAATGCCGACTGTAGAATAAATGATGCTTCATATATGTAAATATCTTCGACACATCAGAATACTTATAGAAAATAAGTAGGTATTTTGCGGGCACGTCACTGAGTTGGTAACGTTCCAAATATATATTTACACGACTTTATTATCAATGTTTCTGAGGCGTGTAATAGTATTTTCTGTTGTCACCTCCGTCTTCATGTATTATGTTAATTTATGTATGTCTTTCTGTAAATGTTATTTTGAGGTTGTCCAGTAAACGATTTGTATTGTATTGTATTTTATACAACCGTGATATAATGGAGAGCTTTTTAGTTGAGTACCGTGTTTAGGCAACGAAACTTGCTGAGTTGCCTAAGTAAGGTACGAGATTGAACAGCTTGATTATGATTATATAACTACTGTATACAATACTTTTTCAACGAGTCATCTAAATTATTACTTTTTTACTATAAAACCTAAATATTTAATAAATACTTGTAAAAGTAAACATAAACTAACATAAACATCATAAACATAAAGATAAACATCAACAAAAATGTAAACATAAACTTGCGTATAGCGGCGCGCGCGCATTATAGTTGTAGTGGATGGTTTGGTTTTACAGTATTTAAATAAATTTTTGATTAACTAATCTTTACAACGTTTAAATATACATTTACACTGGTTTTTCCGAGACAATTCCTCGTAACTCAACCAAAATACACCGCCAGATACGCATTTAAATATCAAAGCGCGTACTGACACCTCATTTCCACTTGTCATTGTCTCCAGTGAGACGTGAATCTCAAACCCTTGGTTACGAACAGATGTTACGGTGAATATCGCAATTTTCGCAGGAGTATGGGTTTGTTTCGTGGTGAATTTAAAACGTAGATTTATGTATGAAGCTGGTTAGCCAACATACATTATAAGTTTATTTATTGTATTAAAACGCGGTATAATAAGTCAGTTCACTCCAATCGTGTATAAGTTAAGGTTCAATATAGCATGATATGATATGTAGATAAAAGAAAGTTAAACGTATTATCTAATATTTATAATACTAGTATGGTGGAGGATAGATTCTGTTTTCTGTCAACAAACTGCTCTGTATCTCGTTTTGTTTATAAAAAATATATTTGTAATATTTATTTAGATGTGTGTTTTCGTGGTTGGTTCTTGGGTAGTAACATTAATTGCATGTAAAATTCGTGGATCAGCAAAGCAATATTTATACAATCGATAATCAATGCCTACCTAGAAGATTTTTGTAAAAAATTAATTGTTATAAAAAAAAAACCCGACTGCACACTAAAAAAGAGGAAAACAAGCCCCACAAGAATATTGTTGTTGATGGTTTACTTATAGTCATTTTGGTTGTTGGTCCCCGCCTGCGATACTTACCATCAACAACAATATTCTTGTGGGGCTTGTTTTCCTCTTTTTTAAGTGTGCAGTCAGGTTTTTTGTTTTATTATAATATTTTTTTTTATAACTTTTTAGCTACCCCCAAAAAACATCCTATGACACTCCCGTGATCAAGACGAATTTAACGATACCTCATATATCAAAATCCATCTTCAAGCCGTTTAGGACACAGGAGGCCACAAAGAAACAAACCTGCATACATACATACATACACTCTAAAAACATTACCCTCCTCCCTTTGGCAGTCGGGTAAAAAACTCGTTAAAGGCTCAGCCGATCATATTCAAAACCATTTAAACATTGTTTTTTTTTTTACTTTTAAGCTAAGTTACGGCTCATGAAGTACACCTATGTTCCAAAATTTCATTAAAAGTTGCTTAAAGTTTTCGAGTAAAATTGCTGTGATATATGCGCACACAAACGTACAGGGACATACAGGCGAACAATACGAATAAGGGTTCCGTTTTAACCAATTGGCTACGGAACCCTAAAAACGCCTGTGAGCGAAAAACAACTATAAATAGGTGTTTATCCCTCAGTAGACCAGCAACCGTAATGCTGGATTTATTTGTAGAATTTGCATTTTAATAAAAAAATAATGCTTATATTCTTGCGTTAGTACTAAAAATGTGTCACTTTACAGTGCGTAGGTATACCTACATAAAGGTATGAACACAATCGGGCCTAGGTTTCACAGGAAAAAATCTATGTGTGCGACGTTTATTGCAGACTTTAATTTTATGTATTTGAGTACAAAATATTTATTTGTAAAACAAGAGAGCAAAGTTTATATTTCTTCGAGCGCTTATTTTGAGTCCAGTGCAAGCGAAAGTTTCGAAGCGAGTGAATCTAATTTAGAATCTTGAGCATAGTAAGGGACTAAAAAGCGCACGAGATGTAAATAACTTTGATCTCGTGTAGTACACAAGACTTTTTACATCAGCAGTGAGAACATATTTGGAAGGTAAAAATACAACCTGAAAAATGTAATCCTTCTTAATCGCTATTTCACTCATGTATTCTTAAGGTATTCTAACAATTAAGTTTAGTCAATAAATCATAAATAAAGAAATCACAATAAAATAATACAGAAATAACAAACATCAATTGACAGTTCGAGTTCAATCGACAACTTTTTTTGGAAAAAAAACCTTTGTACGTACCTATAAGATACGGTCCGAATCTGCGGATACTGCTATTTGTCAACTATATTAGAGATCGTTAAAAGTAGAATTACTTATTTCGCTTAAAATAAATCATTGTATTTTTTAAGTTCATTGTTTGAACTGTACCATAAAAAATGGTGTTTTTGTAAAATTTTGACCTGTTTTTTTCAATTTGATTATTACGAATATATACTCGTAGGGTGATTTGGGATGATGCGGTCTGACTTATTTCAGACCGTCAATATACCGTTTAATTGCGTTTGAACTTTTTTTGTCTCTTTCTTTTTGCTAATGACGTGAAACGTACAGAGAGAATAGAATGCAAATATTTCGAACTTGTATTAGGCCCATCACGTAGAAATGACATGTAATATGAAGGTCACTTTAATGTCATTTTGTCTCATTCAGAGAGCAAAATGCGACTTTACTCACTGTTTTTAAGCAGCAAATTACCCTTGTTCAAGTTGCTGAGGTAACAAGGTTAATAACAGAACTATTTAAGATCTTTGGTGTTTGGTCACTCTTCATTGTGGACACACTGGCGGTTACACATTTAGTTATTCAATAGTTAAAATACGTCAAAAATCTTGTTTAAAAATGTGAGATACGTGAAGACGGTAAGGTACTATGACAGTATTAGGCCAAATCGAACGTACACTGACATCCGAATGATATCTAAATGATGTCATTCAGTTATTGTGCATTTCTCTCATACTTGCCCGTACATGTATTGGCGCGAGAGAGACGAACGATAACAACAACGTCAACGATAACAAAACATCAACGTCATTCAGATATTATTATTAGACACCTACAACTTTTTTTATGACACATTAACATTATTTGTTGCAAAATAGTGCCCTTTAGTCACGTCGTGTCGTTTAGCTTCTCCTTCTGGACCACATATAACGGAGACGCATATTTCAGATCGACTTGACTCCTTGGAGCTGCGTAGAGATATAGCCTCGCTCTGCATTTTCCATCGCATGTATTGACAGTGCTCCGATAAATTGTTCGGATGAATCCCTGCCACCTCTTTCCGCCATCGCCCTACGCGACAACATTTCCATCTTTACCACTTAGATGGTTGAAAGTCCTCAACTGTAACTGTGCGTTTCTCCAGAAACTTCTCCTTCTGGACCCCATCCAACGGAGAGCGACTCCAATTGTAGTGCTCCGAGGAATTTTTCGGATGAATCCCTGCCGCCTCTTTCCGCCATCGCCCTACGACAACATTTTCATCGTTACCACTTGGATGGTTGGCAGTCCTAAACTGTACATTTCTCCAGAGGCTTCTCCTTCTGAACCACATCCAACGGAGGTCCAATCCAATTGTCAGCAGCAAGTATATTTCAGATTAGCTTGACTGACACTGCGTAGAGATGCAGCCACACTCTGTATTTTCTATCGTATGTTTAACGGGAAGTGCTCCGAGAAATTGTTCAGATGAATCCCTGCCGCCTCTTTCCGCCATCGTCCTACGACAACATTTTGATGGTTACCACTTGGATGGTTGGCAGTCCTAAACTGTGGATTTCTCCAGAAACTTCCTGCCTCTCACAGCTAAAATTTGGAATGAATCTGTCGCCTGCGGTATTTCCGAACCAATACTACCTTCGCGTATCTCAAAGGCCAGCAACGCACTACCCCTCTGGTGTTTTGGGTGTCCATGGGGCAACGGTAATCGCTTACCCTCACGCGATTTGTGTGCTCGTTTTCCTCCCATATCATAAAAAAACGTCCTTCCTGTAATTTTATATTAAATTTATTCTAGCAAAATCTGCAAACTCAAGAAATAACCATGTAACCACCGCCTTACATAACAATGCTAGTGTCGCAAAATAAAGAAATACCCGCGCCCACGGCACAGAAGATAAAGATAAAGTATATACAAAATATTTTCCCCAAAACGTCTCCGGGCTAAATGTTCCAATGAATTCCTTTGTGGCTGACTCGCATAGTGCAGTAGTATTCTGGAATGCTTGATTAAATTTTTATTCAGGTTTTTATTCATAACTACAGTAGCAAAAGCTTGTATAGAGAAAAGCCCTGTAAATACTAACTCAACGTTGTGATGTCTTGGGCGAGTTGGGGGCCAATTCTGACGAATACCGAATCAATATGGGATACTGCTTCTACCCGCGACTTCGTCTAAATGGGATGATGATAACTGATAAAAACTATCTTTCGTCTATTCCCGGACTTCAAACTATCTCCATGCCAAATTTCATCTAAATCGGTTCAGCGGTTTACATTATACGTTTAGCGGTTACATTTGTTCATTCATTCGGTCGTTCGTTCATTGGTTCGTTCGTTGGTACGTTCGTTCATTCATAGTTCATTAATTCGTTTATTTATTTATTTATCATACCAGCCAACATGAGGAAACAACTCAAAATTTGTAATTGCTTTGCCACTCTTGAGGACAAAATGTAACTTTCTCATCACATTTTCTATTAATACCTAAAATTAAAAAACCGACCAAGAGCATGTCGGGCCACGCTCAGTGTAGGGTTCCGTAGTTACTCTTCCGTCACAATAAGCTAAACTGGAGCTTAAAGTATAGTAAATTGTTAACCAAGGGATGAAACGGTACCTTTCACCCGAGTTAAACAAATAGGCAAATTTGCATAATCAGTACCTAATTAAAGTAAGTCTTTTTACTATGAAGGGAAAACTTTTTGCGATAACTCAAAAACAGCTAAACTGATCATGTCCGCTATAGTTTTCATTTAATGTCTTTCTTAAGCTCTACTTCCACGATTTTTTTCATATTTTTTGGACCTATGGTTCAAAAGTTAGAGGGGGGGGGGACACATTTTTTTTTCTTTCGGAGCGATTATCTCCGAATATATTCACTTTATCAAAAAATGTTTCTTGAAAACCCCTATTAGTTTTGAAAGACCTTTCCAACGATACCCCACACTCTAGGGTTGAAGCGAAAAAAAAATTTCGCCCCCACTTTACGTGTAGGGGAGGTACCCTAAAAAAAAGATTTTTAGATTTTATTGTACGACTTTGTCGGCTTTATTGATTTATATATCCATGCCAAATTTCAGCTTTCTAGCACTAACGACCACGGAGCAAAGCCTCGGACAGACAGACAGACAGACGGACATGGCGAAACTATAAGGGTTCCTAGTTGACTATGGAACCCTAAAAAGGAGTGGTCAATACCACTACTTATATTCCCAATGTCAATTGCTTGTATTTTAGAAATAGCATAGAGTGACAAAATCGAGCGCTCGAAATCCAAAATCGACCCAGGTGTGTTAAAAATACTATATATATGTACATATACATATATTTAATATTCTATGCCGCAACGTGACAAGTAAGTGACATGAATTCGTCTCGTTAGTTATTCCAGTGATATACAAACAAAAATAATGATGTAGTTGGTAGAGGGAAGTAGGGAACTGAGGTAAATGTACACAATAGGTACACATTGGCAATAGTTGTGAATGGTTGTCAACTTGTCAGCGATTTAGCCTTTTGATTTTTTTTTTACTTTTTGAAAACAATCATAGAGTAAGACCAAATATTATTATATATTACCAGTATACGTGTCTGTACCTTTTGCTTTTTTGATACTATTATTTTTTTATAAGAACTAGGTTACTTTAAAAAGTGCTAAAAACGAGCAATTAAATGCGCCGTAATCAGATGCCTAGGATACAAAATTGGCAACAATAAACGCCAAAATCAAAACAACCAGACAGAGATAATTTCTTTCCTATTTCATTCCCAAAATTTTGTTTCTATTGATTAAGTTTTGAAGAAGGAAAATGCGAGAACGACACCTCGATTTCTGAGATTTTTAAGCAGAGTGTTTCGCCTAAGGTTCAGTTGTCCTTACCGCACTAATTTTATGAACGGCCCCCATCAACGCGACGGAGATATTTGCCTAAAATTCTTAAATCTGAGCAAGGAGCTCTAAAATGTTACGTTATGCAGTGAACTAACGTGAAAGCTAATGAAGAATAATTAGTCTTGAAACGTGTTTAACCATTCTTTGGTCAACACCCGGCAATACATCGTGATTCTCTGTAAGTCCAGCTATCACTTTACTAAAATCAACTAAACAAAAAAATCATACTCTACGAACACACTTTTGACATTGGCGATATCATCATAATGATGGCAGCCATTTTTTAATAATAATATTTGATCCAAGATCCGAGAGGTAGGTATTCTAACAGATAGCCACGCGATAGTGTTTTTTTTTTATGTAATAGGCTGCAAACGAGCAGACGAGCCGCCTGATGGGAAGCAGTCATCGCCGCCCATGGACATAAGCAACATCGGAGGAGCCACTTATGCGTTGCCAACCTTTGAGAACCCTAAAAACCTGCTTCTTGAAGAACCCCATGTCATAGCGCAAGGGAAACACCTCAGAAGGTAGCTCATTCCACAACTTGCACGTTCTGGGAAAAAACGAACGAGATGCCCGCTTGTTTTTGGTTTTCCACGTGTCGAGAAAGTGAGGATGAACTTTGTTTCTTTGGCGGGAGGTGCGGTGATAAAAACGTGACGGTGGCACCAATTCAAAAAGTTCTTCAGAACATTCCCCATTGTACAAACGGTAGAACAGGCATAGAGAGCCAACGTCAAGTGTTAGTATAATCACACCTATACACAGAGTGCAACCATGGATAAATCACAATACATATGCTACATCTCCTACTCCTACAAGTTCTAAAACATGTATATAACAGAGAGCTGTGATGTGAATAACTTTATTATCGTAAAACAATACAAATAATACAATACAACAAAAGCTAGTGAGCTAACAGTGAGTTAAGTGTTTTTAAAACAAGTACATTAGTGCTTTAAAAGAAACAGAAAACATTTCCTGAACAAAGAATTCCATTTAAGTCTGCTTTAAAGAACCCAACTAACTGCTGGGAGCTCCTGGAAGCTTATTTATCGTGCTTTTATTAGAGATCCGCAGATAAATATATTTAAGTGCGGTTTACTTTAACCTTATTTATTTAACATAACAATATACATAATGCAAAATACAGAGGATTACTACTTATAACTAGCTTAAATCTAAAATCAGAGCTCAATGAGGGGGGGGGGGGGGGCGGGTTTAGGGTCGGCAACGCGCATGTAACTCCTCTGGAGTTGCAGGCGTACATTGGCTACGGAGACTGCTTACCATCAGGCGGGTCGTATGCTTGTTTGCCTAAAAATAGGCCCTTGAGGCATTGTACCAAGGATGCTGGCGGCATTTCCTCGTTGTATCGCAAAGCTGATACGTTTTGCGAGGAAGCCGCCAGCGCTCTTCGGTCACCAGTTACGTCACGTCAACCCACAAAAAATATGTGCGTCAACCAGACGCTTCGCGAGTTCTGCAGTGCGGTTTATTTATATGTAAAAATACATCTTACGTGCAATTTTATATAACCTATTAGCTTCAATCGAATTTAAACTGTCAAAGTTCAAATTTAAAGTTTTTTATTGGTAAGAATCGGGTTACATTGTAGGTGGAATATACAATTTCATATTTAATAGTTACACCGAAACTGTACCTTTTCAGTAGGGTTAAGATGGTCGGCTCTTTATCATTTGTCACCATGCCTGTTACGTTCTAACAAGTATGTAAGCGCGAAAGTGACGGGCATAGTGAGAAATGATAAAAATGGAACCATGCTGCCACCGCAGGTGTATACATTTACAGAGAGTGAAATATAATAACAATAAACTAATTTTACGTATTTATAGTTACTCGCGCGAACGCGTTCGCGAAGCACGACCGTTGTGAGCCCTGCTCGCACTATTAAGGGGCCCACTGTACCCCTAGTGTACATTTATTCGATAGCGTGACGTTACGTACGCGTTTGTTTTAAGTCTCATTTTGTATGGGATTTTGAGTTTACGAAACGTCCCGCTTGGCGCGCTGTTTCTAGATCCTATACAAAAGGAGACTTAAAGCAAACGCGTACGTCACGTCACGCTATAGAATACACTAGGATTTCTTATTACTAGTTCGCCGGAAGATATCGGTCTGTCAGTTATTCGCAAAAGCTGACAATCGCGAATAACTGACAGGCCGGCTCTCCGACACATATCGCGCGAGTTCCTAAAAACAGGTGAGTGTAAACCATAAAATTAATTTAACCTACTAGCTTTCTGCGCGCGACTGCGTCTGCTGCTGATGATGATGATTAATAAAAACTATCCTATGTCCTTCTTCGGGCCTCATACTTTCCCTATATCAAATGTCATCTAACACAGCGGCTTACGTGAGCGAATAACTGGCGAACGAGAAGCGGTGCGGTGGCCCACGGCATTCGCGTTCGTAATGAGATCGCCCACGTAGGACACTTCCATAAATATCAAAGGATTGATTCACCCGCACCGCGCTGCACCGCTTCGCGTTCGCAAATTATTGGCTCACGTAAGACGCTGCGTAAATCAGTTCAGCTGTCTACGGTGCCGTAGGTTCAGAGAACAGAGTTTTTGAAAAATAGTAGCTTTTTTATAAAAATACGGTTGCCAAAATTTAATTAGCAATCTTGAGAAGTTTCTCTAGGGACTTCAGTGATTTAAATCCTGATTTTCTTACTTTGGCTTGATAGAAAAAAATCACGAACATAGATTTGAAACGCACTTAAAAATTTATTACAAAGCTAAAATTATAAAAGTTGCTTGTAATAAAATGCACATTTTTTTAAAGAACTCAGGGATTACTTTTTCTTTTTGAAAACTTACAACAAATTAAATTTCAAAAAACATGATATCTCCGGTCCCGAGCTCGAATTCGCTCAGCGAGAGTAATAGAAGAACACGAATCTACGGGGCCTTAATAATTTTAGTATTTATAATATGGATGTGGTATTCACAATTGCTTTTTATATTTCTAAGGGAAGACAAATAGCATTAGAACCTGAGCACAACCATTCCACGCGTTCCAAATAGCCCCACCAGACGGTATCCATGAATTGATTGACCTTAATTTTGCCGGTTAAACCAAGGTGCGATAAATATGTTTAGGCTACTTATTGACCTAGTCTTGCGTAACCTATCTAAAAATGACACTACCATAGAGTTAATAACTACAAAAATATGAAATCTTTTCTTTGAATTCTAATGTCTAACTAATTATGTTTTTCACATCTTGCTCTGTGACAGCTGTCATCTCAGCTTTGGTCTCGGACCGTCTAGAACACAAAATTACTAGTGTAATATTTTGCCTATATCCCTTTTAGTCTACATCGCAAACGGTCTAGGACACAAAATGACCAACTATAGGTAGGTTAGGTTAGTTAGTTATCTTTTAATGGCCGAAGGCCAAACCGCACAGAAATAGGAGCCCCGCTGGGCTCCATGTCGACATCACTAAAAGGTAAATCGACGATACATAGATAAATAAAGGTCTAAATAATTGTAGTCATTTGGTGTTCTAGACCGTTTGCGATGTAGACTAAAAGGGATATACTTAGGCAAAATATTACACTAGTTACTTTGTGTTCTAGACAGTCCGAGACCAACCCAATACAATTTGGCATTTTAAGGTTAGAAATTGTATTGAGATGACAGCTGTCACAGAACCCAAGCTATGTGAAAAATATTATAGTGAATTTTTATAGATACTACTTACGACAAACTTTTTAACATTATTGTTTTTGATTAATAATAATAATAAATCCACAGGGCAACTTGTGGCCAGCTGTTGGGGAGTAACGACCCCACGGACCCGAGTACTTCCGAGAGTCGGTCAGGGTCTCCGTGTCCGGCTTGCCTTCATTGGCCGTCCAGATAAGACGCGAGTTGGCACAGTGGCTGTTATCAACCACTGGGTAGAAGGCGGCGTACACCTCTCGACACCCCTGAGCCGCTCACACCAGTGTTGTTCCTGGTCGTCTTCACGACGGCATTTTCAGGGGCCCATCTAGTGGGCGGCGAGTCACCGCCTGCCTCGATAACTAGTGAAAACATTGTTATGGCAGGTGTTTGGACGTCCTTGCAATAACCCAGTCTCAATTGTCCTCCCAAACTTCAATCCATAGACCGGTATACTGTTCACTTTTACAACAATAGTCCCAATGCCTGTTGCTACCTGTTCATGGGTGTCTATTGTTGCGCCTGGGAACGGGTTTCAGTAGGCATTCTACATGAGATGAAAGCTCTCCAAGGGGCCTCTACGTGTTGGATCTATATCCCCACGCAAGGCTATCATAAGACCGGGATTTATAGGCCCGTGAAATCCAAGGAGATACAATAATAATAATATGCATTCGGTATGGCTAAATTATATTGAACATAAGTCGATATTGCTACTTAAAAAAGTCAACTTTACAAATACTCGAATAGGTATAATAAAACTTAAATAAGACTCAATTTACACACTAATTAGTGTTCAGTACGAATTCACGCATTTCCCACTAAAAGCACTTGCTTTTAGTGAAAACCTAGCAAGAAAATTAAAAAAAAAAAAAACAATCTACAAATCGGGCTTGATAAGTGTGTCGCCTATCAGTGTTTTTAGGGTTCCGTAGCCAAATGGCAAAAAACGGAACCCTTATAGATTCGTCATGTCCGTCTGTCTGTCCGATTCTGTCACAGCCACTTTTTTCCGAAACTATAAGAGCTGTACTGTTCAAACTTAGTAAGTGGATGTATTCTACGAACCGCATTAAGATTTTCACACAAAAATAGAAAAAAAACAATAAATTTTGGGGGTTCCCCATACTTAGAACTGAAACTCAAAAAATCTTTTTTCATCAAACCCATACGTGTGGGGTATCTATGGATAGGTCTTCAAAAATGATATTGAGGTTTCTAATATCATTTTTTTCTAAAATGAATAGTTTGCGCGAGAGACACTTCCAAAGTGGTAAAATGTGTGTCGTCCCCCCCGTAACTTCTAAAATAACAAAATGAAAAATCTAAAAAAAATATATGATATACATTGCCATGTAAACTTCCACCGAAAATTGGTTTGAACGAGATCTAGTAAGTAGTTTTTTTTTAATACGTCATGAAATTAAAAAAAAAAAATTTTTTTCATCATACCCATACGTGTGGGGTATCTATGGATAGGTCTTCAAAAATGATATTAAGGTTTCTAATATCATTTTTTTCTAAACTAAATAGTTTGCGCGAGAGAACCTTCCAAAGTGAAAAAAAGTGTGTCCCCCCCCCTGTAACTTCTAAAATAACAGAATGAAAAATCTAAAAAAAATATATGATATACATTGCCATGCAAACTTCCACCGAAAATTGGTTTGAACGAGATCTAGTAAATAGTTTTTTTTAATACGTCATGAAATTAAAAAAAAAAATTATTTCATCATACCCATACGTGTGAGGTAGGTCTTCAAAAATGATATTAAGGTTTCTAATATCATTTTTTTCTAAACTGAATAGTTTGCGCGAGAGAACCTTCCAAAGTGAAAAAAAGTGTGTCCCCCCCCCCCTGTAACTTCTAAAATAACAGAATGAAAAATCTAAAAAAAAAATATAATATACATTACCATGCAAACTTCCACCGAAAATTGGTTTGAACGAGATCTAGTAAGTAGTTTTTTTTTAATACGTCATAAAATTAAAAAAAAATTTTTTTCATTAAACATATACGTGTGGGGTATCTATGAATAGGTCTTCAAAAATGATATTTAGGTTCCTAATATCATATTTTTCTAAACTGAATAGTTTGCGCGAGAGACACTTCCAAAGTGGTAAAATGTGTGTCCAAAGTGGGAAAATGTTGAACAAGATCTAATAAGAAGATTTTATTTAATACGTCTTAAATTGTACGGAACCCTTCATGCGCGAGTCCGACTCGCACTTGGCCGCTTTTTTATACTATGTCGGTGGCAAACAAGCATACGGCCTACCTGATGGTAAGCAGTCTCCTTAGCCTATGTACGCCTGCGACTCTAAAGGAATTACATGCGTGTGGCCAACCCTTTAATCACCGGCACAAACACAACACTATGAGGTCTAGTGTTATTTGGCCGCGCTTTTCTTGGTGGAGGTACTTCTCCAGTTGGACTCTAGAACTGGAATGACATCCGCTGCGCTGTGCCCTACGACACAAAGCGAGATGACATTCACAATGCTCATACCTCTCTTTTGGACGTAGTTTAAGGACATACCCCAGTCACGTGTGTGTGTGTGTGTGTGTGTGTATTTAGATTTTTATAAAAAGTCGAGTTTTAATTCGTCACTAACATTTTAAGCCAAATAAATCAACATCCAGACTAGCATTCTCAGAAGTTTTAAAACTGACTTCCGTAAGTGACGCTTCGAATGCGGCAGCTCTATTACTTACTTAAAAGTTAAATACCGAAGCGAAACTTTGCCTCCATCTTTACATATGACATAACGGCCAACTTTGCTCCCAACGCCGACGCTTTCAAATCCTTTCCTAACTTTACCACAAATCGTCTAACTTTGATAGTTGGTGTTTAGAAGAAAAATGTCATATCTACTTTAAATTTTCATGGAAGTACGACGTTATGTTGGGTATGAAACGGGCAACGAGTAGTTTTGGAACTTGAAGACAATGATAAGTTACCGTCATTATTAAGTAGGTACGAATACTATTAATTCGGGAATTGTTAGTTGTTCAAATGTCATATTTGTAAAGCGACCTGCCACCCTCGCATTATCAAATTATATAGGTACTACACCTTCCTCGAGAGGACACTATTGGAAAGTGCCGCATAAAAATCCGTGCAGTTAATTTTGCGTTTATAGTGGACTTTGTTTTTCGAAAAAAAAGATAAAATGTAAAAAAAAAAGTCAATCAATCTCGAGTAATTTTGGAAAATTTTCTGTAACATTTATGCTTGAAATTAATGCCCCAATTCATAAGCTATCGAATTTTTTTTTTATGTGAGGTAGGTAAATGGACAGATGATGGTACATTAACCAAGTGCAGTCGTGCTTGGCAGCATAAAACTTTGTAGGGGTGCAGTTTTAAAATGGTTGAGAAAAAACATAGGTATGGGGGTGATTTGTCGATAAAATTAATCGTATTATACGTGGTTAACGGCTCAACTATACGTGGACAAACACATTGTATATATATATTGCTAGTCTGAAGGTAAAAGTTATTTTAATGAACATATAACTTAAAAATTAAATTAATAGTAAATACAACGATATTTAAACTTTAAACTAACTTTCTCGCAACTGTACTCGGTAAGTGTGATCAAGGCATTAGACTCCCAAAAGAATATATTTTACACCACCTTTATTTATGTTATTTATATTTTACCTTCTTTCATAAAAACATTATTATTGTTGTAGAAGGTGAAACAGAAACCGTTCTATCACATCCTGAACTCTATGCTGCAATTTTTCCAACCATTGGAAGTCCGCTGACCCGTACGCCCAATATTATATTCAAAAATGTAGACGATAAGCATTGAGCAATCTAGGTTATAAGGGTATAAAAGGTTAAAAGTATACATAAGGGAATTTTAACACGCTTATACTGAACTTCATCTAACCTATATTTGAATAAAGTCGGACGGAGCTAACATACATACACAACATGCATACTTTGCAATGGCGAACCGTGTGTCACCATAGACGTATAATTTCGTTTAATTTCGAGCTGTTTTAGTAGTATACGTGCCAATATAGTAATATTCACACGAGTATTCTGATTCCGGGATACTGCACGCATATTTCCTACCAAAAATAATGTACACTTAACGATATCTACAGTACCATATGTTCCCATGAATAAACTTTCATTCATTCATTCAAAAAATAAAAGTAAACTACACTTGAAGCTTCTTTCTAAAGAAAAAACGCTTAGCATAAGAACTTTTGTACATTGACCCACATTGGGGGCGATTATTGAATTGCGAGCGCCCGATTATTTGATTAACATGATATCTCACTCGTTTGTTCATATGCGATGCATAGGAAATAATATCAAATT
The DNA here is from genome assembly GCF_033807575.1 of Cydia pomonella. Lineage (NCBI taxonomy): Eukaryota > Metazoa > Arthropoda > Insecta > Lepidoptera > Tortricidae > Cydia > Cydia pomonella. Next base: position 6,375,929 of record NC_084723.1, on the reverse strand, counting down.
AATTTTTAAATTTTTAAATTTGTGTGCTCCCCACATATGTCGCAAATTGGGTCAGATTTTAGAATCTAATTAAAACAAAATATATTTACGAGTGTAATTATAAACTTGTAAAAAAAAACACGGGACAAGTCTCGTTGAGTAAAGTTTTAGTGTGGTTTATTTGTTTTTCTGTCGAAAGTTGAGTTAAAAATACATATTTTCAGAAACGGACCGCGCTGTGAGCTCTACATCTAACAAACCCTCATGGCTTCGCCATTTTGAAAAAAAAAATCCATAAACTGACTCAACGAAATAAATCATACACCGTGGTTTTTTTTTCGTTAATTGCAAGGGTGGATCCCTGAGCTTAAATTAAGTAACTTTCTCAAAGACAAAAATAAATAATGGATTATCTGCGAAATGGAGTTAATTAGAATACCGGTTCTAATTAACTCCATTTCGCAGATAATCAATTATTTATTTTTGTCTTATAAGGTAAGGACGAGTGTATATACTTGCCTTAAGGCCTGTTTACATATTGATTAGTGTTTATTACGGGTTCATACGTTTACTAAACGTAAGCACTATCTCGGACGATCGATGTGGACATTGATATTTCACAGTTTTCAATTGTTTATTTGAATGTAATGCCCGCGTTACAACTACGCTATATGAAACATTTAATTTCTTTGTATAAAAAAAAAATTAAAAAAATATATTTTTTAATTAACTATTCCTTTCGGTTTCCTTTAACGTACTTGCTGATACCCCGAAGTTAACGGAATTCAATAAAAACATGGTGATTATGGCACCTGCTCACAAAATTTTAAAAGAATCAGGTGAGAATTGCAACGTGTAAAGGAGAACATCCGTTGTCCAAGCTGAACCAACCTTCGCTAACGCTCCGTTAATAAGAATTAAAGGTATCTTTAGGAAGCGCTCTTCTTTGCTGTTGGTAAGACCCTCAGCAGACTTTTTTTTTAAAGAGGACTGCCGCTTCTTCATACAAACGTGGTCCCCATTTTCCTCTCTCCATATTGACATTATGGACAATATTGCTTACATAATTACATGTATGTTAACCATAGCTATGCCCCTACGCTTGACTTTTTAGATTTTTTGATTATTGTATAAATCAGGAGCGAAAAACAGATTTCATATAAAGCCCGACCAGAAATATATGATCATTGTCAAGAGGGCGCTGTTATTCTCATCTATAGGGTGACAGTTCAGTGTAGTATGAAAAATTGAGTTCCAATTAAATTCCGCAATATGGCGCGTGATCATATATTACTGGTCAGGCATTAAATTTTTAAATACTCGTAACTCTTAAAATAATTAAAAAATCGAAAAAAATCAAACGTAGAAGTGTGTCAAAATATTTTCAATAATATGAATATCTAGAGAGGAAAATGAGGACTACGTTTGTATGAAAAGGCGATTTCGCGCGGGACCTCCACTTTCAACTAGAGTAAGTTTTTATTATAGAACTGTGATTAATCTTTATGTTTCGTTGTTGTACAGTCACGTCTGAAAACAGCGACACGATCGAAGTGCCAAAAATATGTATACACGACCTTATGGCCCATATATTAGGGTAGTGTATACATATTTTTGGCACTGTGTCCGTATCGATATTTTCAGACGTGACCGTATCTCTCAGGTTCGAAGGAAGCTTACTTTCGCTAACGAAACTTATTTTCAGGCCAAAGCCATAAGTACTAGAACTTTATTTTCAGGTTCCTGTACCCATTTATTAGACCCCTAACACCGACATAAATATCCCTTAGAATCGAACCTATAAGCTGGACCTAGTAAGAACTGATCATAAACCGACCTTATTACATTGCAATAAGGATTACGACTGATGATTAAATTGTGTAAGCGAGGGTACGTGAGGAGACTGGGAAAAGATCTGTGTTTAGACATAAATACTGTTATTAGTGAGACAGAGGCTCTGTTTGACTTGTTGTAATGATACTACTCGCGATATTGCCTTCTATTAAATCTCAATTAATTTGTAAGTTTATTATACTTCAAAATGTAACAAGGTTTACCCCATGGATCAAGCCGATATACCGAGAAATGCTAGAGTTATACCAAGATAAGTTGGCACTTGGCAGCGATATTGTCAGCCCAGAGTGTGTAAGTGTTATGTTAAACGTCAAACTGGCCTACCGGTCTGGCCTAGTGGGTAGTGATCCTGCCTATGAAGCCGATGATTCTGGGTTCGAATCCCAGTAAGGGCATGTATTTGTGTGACCAGCACAGGTATTTGTTCCTGAGTCATGGATGTTTTCTATGTATTTAAGTATTTGTAAATTATATATATCGTTGTCTGAGTACCCACTACCATGCCCGCCCATCTCGAACTAGTTATAATTATTTCTAAATCGATATCATAGATGGCGCCAAATGTCACAATCAGCCATTACGAAATTCTTATCCTACATATTAAGACATATTTAACGTGCCATAAATTAAAAACACTATAAATGAAATGTAAACATTAATAACAACACGAATTCAATGCATTAATTTACAAAATTTGATACCACAATTATATTGCGATTTGCGAGTTTTGCGACTGACTACGTTATGACTAGGGGTACTGAACAATGTTTTTACTGTTGATGACCGACCCGATTCGATTTGACGACAACGATAAGTTCTGGTTTAGATAAGTTCTCATTTATTAGATATCGTTTGTATGTCGCATAATTCACAAAAGCAGCTCGATTCGGGCAACCAATGTCACTTTGACGTTAGAAATATCGTAGATCTTAGATCTTATTGGGATCACAACGGAATCGAAATAACCGTCAATTTTGACATATCGTTTAGTTATCGATCTTTTAAAGATCTTTCCAAGATCTTAAACGTGTCTTAATCATTCTTCGAATCGGGCCGTATTTCATTTAACATTTACAGCACTCATTAGTGTTAATTTCAAGTGTCACATACATAGTAACTAATTGTAAGAAGCTTTGGCAACAATGCATAAAACATTTTCATGGTAACTTTGCAATTTTTGAAAATTTCCTTTGGCACATTTCTAAGCAAGGCGTAGAGGTGGCTTAGAGTCAACGATAATGACAAGTTTAAATATGAAGAAGGTCGGCTAGGAGGCTAAGGAGTCAGAGTTCCGGACGAAGTACTTAAGTTTATTTAAGGTCCTTCAAACCTGATGTACACAACAAATGAATGAATGTGAATCTTCTGTTTTTGTGCGTATTTAAGAAGCTTTAAAGATCGTGTCACTGAAAAACTATAATAATCCACCAGTTAACCTCGCAAGTCACTCAAGATTTCATTGAGAATTCATATCCTAAATAAATAATGGTCGAAGTACTAAGGGCCACTGCGCGCCCTCCAGGGTTAGCTAACTCGGAGTTAACCGGTTAAATCCGAAGTTAATAGTACAATTTAACCCTTTGTTCAAGGTTAAGGCCCGCCACTAGCGTCTTTTGAACGTCGGCGTCTACTCAGCGCTATAGAAAATGGCGTCGCTGCGCAGTTGCGCCAACGTTGCGTCGAGCAGACAGCCATAGAGTGGACTAGACGCCGACGCTCAGGAGACGCCAGTGTGGGGTGGCTCTAACTCCGAGTTAGTTGGCTAACCCTGGATCGCGCAAGTAGCCCTAACATATTACAGTAGGCTAATTTATGGTATACTATGTCGCTGCCTATTATCAAAGATATGTTGATTGAGTAAGATGCGTAAAATCTAAGATATTTCGTGCTTCGAATTGGACAGGTAAACGAGATGACGCTGTACAGCTCGATACATTTTGTCAAAAATTGACGTTTGACAATTCAGTGACCGCAAAACACATGGCCCCGTACAGCGCCATCTGTTTTGGACATCAAACTAATGGTCTTGTTTTTTTTTGGACTTTATCTATTCTCTTTGCTATTATATTATGTATTATCAACCAATTTAAAACAAATTTTCATATTGCTCCCGATACCTTTGTTCTATCTTTTTGTCATAATTACACGAATAAAGTTTCTAATTAATGTTAAATTATAGACCACGTGCCAGCAAATTGTATTAACGGCCTCTTCTAAAATTGCACTCTGTTGGCTCGAGTCCAAATATTGACTCGGGCCCAGCCACTTGATCAATTAGTTATTAGGTTCGGAAAGAGGTCGACGCTGCCAGATATACACATCCATTATTTAAGAGATGCTTGTCAATAGGGTGTTAATTGGATTTTGGGGTAATTTATTACCATATTTAGTAAGTTAAAGCTGACAGCATCCTTGATACGGTCTGAAAATATCGATACGGACAAAGTGCCAAAAATATGTAACACTACCCTAATATATGGGCCATAAAGTCGTGTACCTATATTTGGCTCTTCGATCGGGTCGATGTTTTCAGACGTGATTGTACAATGCCTCAAGGGCCTATTTTAGATTTAAGCTAGTTATTAATTTAGTTTAGTATTTGTACATGCACAGGTGCTGTAATAACCTCTCGTGTATATCAACTTATATGTAAAAAATCGAAAAGATAAGTTACAATACAATAGTAAAGTTTAAAGTAAAAATAAACATAATGGATACGCTCCACCACGACCTGAACTTATTCTATGCTATTACGTGAACAACATATTCTATAGGTATCTGATTTAAACTTTCACGATTTTCACACATTATTATTTACGAATACGGGACTTAATCACGTATAATTAAGTGCAGGCAATTCGAAAACCTCGCGCAGCTAAAAAATGTTGATTTTCAAAGACCACGGAGACAATGCCGTATTCGAAACGTCGGAGGTAATTTTAAAACTTTACAAAAAGGTAAATTATGTACACAGGAGAATTGAGTCTACCAATGCAATTTTCTATTTTCTTTACTCTCCGTGCAGACTGTAGATACCGTATTGGGATCAGAGATATCAGTAACATCATTAGTAGTTCAGATTCAGCAAAGTTCGTTTAAGAGTCACCGCGGGACGTCGCACAAACAACTTGTTCCTAGCTCGCTTAAGGCGCCATTCGGCATGCGAAGGAGAAGACGACCTTTAAAATAAAACACAAAATTTGCCGGTTTATCACTTAATCCTCTTTAAACTTAAATAGCAGAGGTTAACCAAATAATTAATAACCCTTCCATCTTATCTTATCCGCTTTCTAAATATTTTAAAAGTGCCTAAGGGGCCTCCGTGGTTTTCATCGATTTTGGACAAGTTTTGAGTCATTTCTCCTACAGTTGTTGCACTACAGATAGAATTATAAGACAAACGGCTATCGGTTCTTCGATCTTTTATCTCCATTCTGGTCAAAAACATTGTCTAAAAAACATTTTTTTCGTTACTCGATTGCTCTGAAGGATTTCACATGTACGAAATCTTCACATTTGGGGTAATTTTTGACGTCTCCAGAGATTGGTCATAGATTTTAATTTTAAACTAATTAACACTAAAATTATGGCCAGAAAACCAGTTTTTTGGCCTAAAATTGTTCAACTTTGATGCTAAATATCTCGAAGGCAGTGAACTTTGAAGTAAATATGGGATACTATACTGCTTAAAGCCGTTACTATACTTGCTATTAATATGATAAGCTGCAAAAACAAGAAAACTAAAGGATTCAGATCGAAAGTCATTGGCGCTAGGGAGCCCCTTAAGTAAATAGCCGGCAGGTGGTATTTTCTCTAGTTAGCGGACTGTTTGGTGAGCAAATATAGCCGCCATATTAAATCTGAGGTTTCGCTTATTGGTTTAGTGGTGACTTTGATTCGAAAATCTGTTGGCGAATATAAAATTAATATAGATACTGGATCAACAACTGACTGTTTCATTTGGAAATATTCCAATAGAATATACTACTTTTACAGCACTTATTTGGCTCAAGGCATAATTTTTTGAATTATAATTTTGTAATGCTGCAGCAGCTAACTAATATGCACTTACTTAATGAATGAATTTATTTTCCAAACAAACAAGCATACGGCACGCCTGATTGTAAGCCGTCACCCTAGCCTATGGCCGCCTGCAACTCCAGGAGTTTTACATGCCGACCCTTTAAAAACTTGCACACTACTTTTTTGAAGTACTCCATACTGTTGTCCCTCAATTTGTCCCAAAATTTCGGCAGGGAGGTCATTCCACAGCCCTTAACCCATTCAGCGCTAATCACGACACGTTGTCGTTTTGCCTCTACGAAGCATTTTCGCCACATACCGGTAAACCCATGTTATCGGCTACGACCGTAGCTCTGCGATTAATGTGTTAACATTGAATGTAACTGTACATAACATTTAACGCTTTCACTGCCAACGTTTTCGAGGCGCTACGCTCGTAGCCGATCCCAGCGTTTTCCCGCTTCGTAATGGAAAGCGACTACGAACAGTACGAACAGAGAATCCGTCGAGCGGGTTCCCGGCACTTAATGTGTTAACGAAGAGATGTATAGCCTCAGGTTTCAGTATATTTGTTAAGCATGACGCTCTAATACGTAATGCCGTGGCGTCAGATGCCCATAACCGTTTACAAAATTTTAAAAAACCGGCCGAGTGCGAGTCGGACTCGCACAGGAAGGGTTCCGTACACTTATCTATAAAAACGTGCAACATGGATCATCAGTCCAAGCCCAGGGCTTCTTCGCCCCAGAATAGGTATCGCCTGTCGACTGAATTCTCCCGCTAAATTCCGCAGGAGACAGACTTTAGGGCCTTATCGTATCGTAGGTGAGTTAACCCCAAACCCCCAAAATAAATAAAAATATATAATAGACATTTATTCGTGACAACCACAACACAAATAGAATATGTGCAGACTTCAAAAGCAAGGTAACGAAGATTAAAGTGCGACGAAATTGACCCAACTCACCATAAACTTATTAAAAACCGGGCAAGTGCGAGTCGGACTCGCCCACCGAGGGTTCCGTACTTTTTAGTATTTGTTGTTATAGCGACAACAGAAATACATCATCTGTGAAAATTTCAACTGTCTAGCTATCACGGTTCATGAGATACAGCCTGGTGACAGACGGACGGACGGACGGACAGCGGAGTCTTAGTAATAGGGTCCCGTTTTACCCTTTAGGTACGAAACCCTAAAAATCATTGCGATATTGTGTTACCAGCCCCGAGCGATTTTAACAAAGTACACGTTTTCGATCTTCTTATCGTGTAAAGATGATCCAATTTCCTAAATTATGTTCGTCCAATGTTTAGCCACTTGTATTCCTCGGGGAGATGCTTTAAGGAGATCATCGGTAGTGCAGGTGACAGGGCATAGAGGGCACATTGTCATGTGCTGTATCGTCTGATATGATCCGCAAGAACATTCGGCGCTTGAATTCTCGGGTAAGATTCCCCATTTTATGAGATTTTCCTTTGATCGACCGACTCCCACCCGTAGACGTTTTCGATTAAGCGTAGGTACTATGTTTAGGATTCTATCCATACCTTGCACGTACTTATTGACTCTCGAATCTCCCGTAAATCGACTCGCCAAGGCTACATCTAAACGAGGGAAGTAATCGCCCTGAACCCGAACGATACCAACTACAATGGAACAAAGCGTTCTTATCAATCGCTCGCAGGCTCCTAAACAGGAAACAGATACTTGCCTTTAGCCGGGTGCACAGATCACTTCCAATAGCGATTCCATTATCGATCGAATTAATGTTAACGGAAAAAATCGAAAGTCGGTTAATCGAATATTCGAATTAACTGAGCACACTCGTGTGCCAGCTGCAGTAGGTAGTAGAAGCTAACCCCGAAAAAAGGTAAGTAGATAAACTTTGCTATAATATCCTTTACATATGGTGCTACTTTTCCGCACTAGTGCGTAAATTACCACATTATGTAACTATGTTTAAAATTTAAAGGGTCATATGTACTGTAAAACGTTGTATGATACATGTGCGAATACGTAATTCGCAACTCGTGTCGATTTAAAACACGCCACTCGTTACGAATTTCCTATTTTTCGCACTGGTATCGTAAATAACTATTATCAAATGGTTGTTTCGGATATTTGGGAGGCCTCTGCGAAACCAAAGCGGATGCTGCCCTTGCCCGTATTATGGGTGTAAGAACTACTGAGAGTTGATGAAATCTAAAGTGAACTGGGCTATTGGGTGAAATCGATGGACTAAATACTGGGCTAACTTGCCACTTATGTTTCCACATCTATCCTCAAGAACGCAGCTCTCGCAGCTTCCTCTGGACGGCCGGCTAAGGCAAGCCAGAGGCAGAAAGCCCTGTCTTACACACCCACCTGTCGGGACATAGAACTCCCCAGGAGCACTCGAGTACGTGAGGTCGCTAGTTTCTCAACAGGTCGCACATGCTTCCACGCAATACTCCTCATTCCTCTTTCTCCAGAAAAGTTTTGTAATCATTTAAAAGTACGCATTTTACAAAACTCCAGGCTCTGACTAATGTAAGATTCCCACCGACCGGCTGCAGTCAGGTCGCGCCGGAGCGCATTTTAAATATGCCTATATACATTAATTTGTATGGCAGAAGCGATAGTGTCCGTCTGGGGCCGGTCAAGTCCATGAGGAGCCGATCGGTTGCGGCCGTACAAATGAGAAATGCGCACCGGCTCCGCCCGTTCGGTGGGAATCGTACTTAAGGTAGAACTATAGGTAGAGCTAATGTAATGGGATATTTTAGAAGAAAATAAAATGTTGTAGGATGGTACGTGTTCGGCTAGCGACGTAGTATTTTACAAGTAAAAGCTTGTTTGGTGACCTTTTTTTTAAATAACTCAATGAATTGGAGTCTATGGGTGAAAGTCTATGTATAAAGCCAAAAGGAGAGTAATCTCGCCTTGAGCTGCAAATCCTATTAATCAACCATCTGCCTCGTATAGGCTTTTCCTTCGCGTGTAAACAAAGGTTCTTCTTGCACTTGACATTTGCCGTTTATACAGGGTATCCAGCGGCAGATTTCCGATTTCAAATTCAAACAATTTTCGAAAGCGAAATTTTTTTTTTTTTTTTTATACTACGTCGGTGGCAAACAAGCATACGGCCTGCCTGATGGTAAGCAGTCTCCGTAGCCTATGTACATCTGCAACTCCAGAGGAGTTACATGCGCGTTGCCGACCCTAACTCCACCCCCCTCGTTGAGCTCTGACAACCTTACTCACCGGCAGGAACACAACACTATGAGTAGGGTCAAGTGTTATTTGGCTGCGGTTTTCTGTAAGGTGGAGGTACTTCCCCAGTTGGGCTCTGCTCTAGATCTGGAATGACATCTGCTGTGCTGTGCCCTACCACACAAGGCGAGATGACATTCACATTGCCCATACCTCTCTTTTGGACGTAGTTTATGGACATACCCGGGTCCAACCATCGTCAAATGCGAGGTAGACGTCAAAGTAAATATGGTAATAGCTTTTTACAATAAAATGAACTAAATTATTATTTGTTGTGATTTATACCTAATAAAACTGTCATAATGACTAGACTGTCATAAAGTGGCGCCATCTAATAGATCAAACGCCAAAGGTATACGAGTAGCAGCATCGTTTCGAGCGATGACGCCATAACCTTTAGGTAATGCCCGGTACGATGGCGCCACTTTTTGATATTTAACAAATTGAACACATATCGGTGAAAGAATAAGGATCAAAGTCAAATGGCGTTCAAAAACTTTTATTTCTGTGTCGAAAGATGGCAGTAATAAGTCGCTACAAAGTTTTCATTGACAATACACCTCTATTTCAAATTCTTTTTGCTATGGGTACTAGGCGACGTTATACATACGTATATAGATAAACACATACTTATATATATAGACAACACTCATGACTCAGGAACGAATATCCGTGTTCATCACACAAATAAATGCCCTTACCAGGATTCGAACCCAGAATCATCGGCTTCATAGGCAGGGTCACTACCCACTAACTAGGCCAGACCGATCGTCAAAACTAACTATGTACCTAAATAAATAATAAATAAATATTATAGGACATTATTACACAAATTGACCAAGCCCCACAGTAAGCTCAATAAGGCTTGTGTTGAGGGTACTTAAGCTACGATATATAATAAAAATATTTATAAATACTTAAATACATAGAAAACACCCATGACTCAGGAACAAATATCCATGCTCATCGCACTAATAAATGCCCTTACCAGGATTTGAACCCGGGACCATCAGCTTCATAGGCAGGGTCACTACCCACTAGGCCAGACAGGTTGTAAATAATATCTATATTCTGTTTTTTTATTCCGTAGACTAAAATGACATTTCATGTGGTACTAAGAAATGTCATGTCTTACATATGAAACGTCATTTTAGTCTACGGAATAAAAAACAGAAAAAAAAACAGACCTTAGTCGTGTCTATTACGGCACGTTATCGCCCAATTATAACCGTGCAAATAAATGATGCGTCATTATATTGTTCGCATAACCGGCTAAAATACCTTGAATAAGATCATTAGACCTGATTTTTTTATTAAATCACATTAAATCACCGTATTTTCAGGAGCCTACGATGACTTAACTTTATTTTTAATTGCTATTAAATAACAAAGCAAATGTTTAAAATAGAGTTGAGCCAGACTTCTACACTTAATACTTATTTGAAGTCAAGTTTAAAACTTCGAAGTTATACTACAAAACGAAGTTCTCAGTGTGACATTATGTGTTCAATATAAATAAAAGTTCTGCAATCCCATATTTTTTTGTATTTATTATAAATAAAGTGTAGAAAATCTCATTTCATAGTTTGACAAGTGTTTTTTTTATTATTATTTCCTTTATTCTTTTCTTTTCTCAGGCTAGGATTTTTATAATATGGATATAAAAGTAAAATATAAAAACACTTACAAAACAATACAAAAGATATAAACACATTATAAAAAACCTAACCTAGGGTGCCACCAGCAGCGGGGCAGGGCCCAAGCTGCCGGTGGTCAGGGCCGCAGAGAGAGGAACCGACGTACTATACGCGCCGTGTCCAAAATTACTGCCTTCTGCATCTGACCCTTGATCCAGCCACCTAGCGAGAGTCTCTCTAGGTGTTGGTCGAGACTCTTCGCTATGAGACCGTTCGCTGACACGACTATCGGGACAATGATCGTCGAATCAACATCCCACATGGCGGTTATCTCGTGAGCCAAGTCTAGGTACTTACTGGACTTGTCCTTCTCGGCTTTCACGAGATTCTCATCATGGGGGATGGTGATGTCGACGAGCACGGCCCGGCGTTGCGATCGATCTATTATCACGATGTCAGGCTTATTGGCTACAATAGTCCTGTCAGTAATAATAGATCGATCCCAATAGAGCGTGGCACGACCATTTTCGAGAACTGGCGCAGGTGAGTACTTGTAGTACGGTACTTCGCGGTCCACAAGGCCGTATAGAAGAGCAAGTTGCTGGTGAATAATCCTGGCTACGAGATTATGTCTGTGCAAGTACTCGCCGTTAGCAAGATGAGAACAACCGGAAATAATATGCCTGAGTGACTCTCCGGGACGGCGGCATGCCCGACAAATGTCGACCGTACCGTCCTTCAGGATATATTTCCGATAGTTGTTCGTCATCATCACTTCGTCCGCAATTGCACAGGCAAAACCTTCGGTTTCTCCGAAGAGGTCCCCGAATCGTAACCAGTTCACCGACGCGAGCAGGTCCACGTCGGGTCCCGTGAGGGCCTTGTGGAACCGCCCGTGTAGCACCTTACTCTCCCATGCCGCCTTGCGATCCGCAGTACTTAGTACCACAGGTTTGCGCCAGTTCTCGTTTGCCAAGGAGAGCGGCGTGAGGTTCCTGTCTACTGCCACCACATCACGATGCATCCCACACTCGTTGTTAAGGAAATAATTCCTGAGATTGCACACCTCGCGGTTATGGAGATCTTTGGCGTTTAGGAAGCCGCGACCTCCACATTTCCGTGGGATGTACAATCTCATAACTGACGAGCGTGGGTGTAGCATACGGTGTGTGGTTAGCAGTAGTCGGACCCTCCGATCCAAGGCGTCCAGCTCGGTCTGAGTCCATCTTAGTATGCCAAAGGAGTATGTGAGTAGGGGCATTACCCAGGCGTTGAAGGCGCGCACTTTGTTGCCTCCTGACAAAAGACTGTTAAGGACTTTTGTGAGCCGACTGAAAAAGCGCTCCTTCACCGACTGTCTAATATCCTCGTCCTCAATACCCAACGACTGTGTCATACCAAGGTGTTATGTTTAAGCAATGAAACACCGATTTGGACTGACATTACATTTATTAGGCGAATATGTCGGTACTTGTAGCTTTCCGAGCTACCTACAAATCTACCATACATAACATTGTCCTCCTCTAAATTAACCAAAACGTTTCTTAAAATATAACAATAATGGTTCATCATAGATGAGACATGACTTATAAGATAGCTGTTATTGTTGTTGTAATTGTTAGTTAAGTGTCACACGAGTATTTATAGCATTATGGAAATAGTCTACATTATGAAATAAAGGGCATATTTATTACGTCACAGGTCTAATATGCATGTTTGTGACTAACTATTAGCAATTAAATCAGACAAATATAAAAATGTACTAACTTTAAAAGCTACAAACAATATGGTCTTTATTAGTATACACATAAGGCGTAATGGCAAAGGGACGAATAATTTCGACTAATAACCTACATTTGTTTAAATCTTTCTAAACAACGGACAGCAGCTTTCCGGCGCGAACGTTCGTCACGTTTTGTCGGAGTCCCCGGGGGCGTGCCATACTCATCCTCGCCTCCGCCTTCCCCGTCGTTTTTATCCGTATCGTCAGCGGGCAACCCCGTGGCATCCGGAATGTCTACTTGGACCTTGTCCGCTGGCTGATCGGAGACGGGTGATATATTAGGTGCTTTAGCGTCAATGTCACTGAGCGTAAATCTCGACTTTCTGAAATGTAGTTGATCTACGTGTCGTTTATGTGTGCGGCCGTCACTCGTTCGCACTACATAAGATACGGGTCCTTCTCGCGCGAGCACCAGGCCCTCGGCCCACTTGTGCGCTCCGCGCGCGTAGTCTCGCACCAGAACCTCGGCCCCCTGCTCTGCCTGGCGCGGCGCGTGGCGCTCGCTGCGCCGCTCGCTGGCCCGCTGCGCGGTGCGCACCACGTCCGCAGTGTCGGGCCGCAGCAGGTCGAGGCGACCGCGTAGCCGCCGCCCTAGAAGCGCCACCGCCGGTTCTTTCTTAGTAGTACTGTGTTCCGTATTTCTGTACATGAACAGAAACCTACTGAGAGCCACGACATCCTTCTCGTTCTCGATAACAGCTTTTTTTAACACTCGCTTAATGGTACGTACCGCATTTTCGGCCGCGCCATTGCTGGCCGGATGATAAGGAGCTACTAAGGTGTGTCGAATTCCGTTTCGTCTAAGATAAGAGCCGAATTCGGCCGATGAAAACGGTGGCCCGTTGTCGGTGACTAATTGTTTCGGCAGGCCAAAGCGTGCAAATAGTGTTCGTAAACAATCAATTACCATAGAAGCAGATCCCGTTTTAATTTTTTCGACCTCTATCCATTTAGAGTGAGCGTCGATTATAACTAAATAATAAACATTATTAAAAGGCCCCAGAAAATCTAAGTTTAATCTCGCCCAGGGTTCCTCTGGCCACGGCCACGAGTGCAGCGGCACGGGCGCCGGCGCAGGGCGCTGCGCGCGGCATGCGGCGCACTGCTCCGCCACCCGCTCGATGTCCGCGTCCAGTGTGTCCCACCAAACGTAATTCCGCGCGATCTGTTTCATCTTTACAATACCGGGGTGGCCACCGTGTAATTCGTTCAAAACCGCAACTCGTAAAGATTTTGGAATAACCACTCGATATCCCCATATTAAACAACCCTGGTCTATATTAAGAGATTCTTTTCGATTAAAATAAGGCTTTTCTGACTCACTGCTATTATTTGGCCATCCGAACATAACGTACCCGTAAATTTTGCTCAGAACGGGGTCTTTCGCCAACTCACTTTTAACCTCCTTAAAACTAAGTGGAAAATCCCCTTCTACGAAATTTAAATAGCTACATCCCTCGTCTTTTATACTCGGCCTATTCTGACTAACTAAAGGAAGACGAGAAAGAGCGTCCGCATAACAGTTCCGCTCTGATCGGATAAATTCAATATTAAAATCATACGCGGCTAACTTTACCGCGTAACGCTGCAAACGGCTTGCCGCAGTCACCGGTAGCCCTTTGTTTTTACCAAATATGTAGCTGAGTGCCCTGTGGTCCGTCCGCAACGTGAATTTCCGCCCGTACACATACTGGTGGTGTTTAGTGACACCAAACACGATCGCCAGCGCCTCCTTGTCGATTTGCGAGTAGTTGCACTCGGCGGCGTTCAGCGTGCGCGAAGCGCAGCACAGAGGTCGCTCCACGCCGTCCGCGCCCCGTTGAGTCAAGGCCGCGCCCAGGCCGTAAGGGCTGCTGTCCACCGAAAGAATTAGCGGCAGTGATGGATTATAGTGTGCTAACACTGGAGCACTGCTTAACACTTTTTTAATTTTTTTAAAGGCGTCATCACATGATTCGTCCCAATTCCATTTTACATTTTTCTTTAAAAGACTGTACATTGGTTTTAAAATATCGCTCATATTAGCACAGAATTTTGCATAAAAATTAACAAGCCCCATAAAACTTTTAAGTTGTGTTACATTTGAGGGGGCCGGGGCATTAACAATAGCAGCAATTTTTCGTTCATCCGTATGCAAACCATACTTATCAATTCTATAGCCCAGGTAGTTTACACTGTCTTTAAAAAATTGACACTTAGCAAAATTAATTCGTAAGCCGTTCTCTTTTAATCTCTGTAAAACGGCTCTTAAGTTAGACATATGCGTTGCCTTGTCTTTCCCCGTTACACAAATATCGTCGGCGAACACGGCCGTCGACGGCAAACCACTCAACGTCTCCTCCATGATCTTTTGAAAGTTTTCGGGAATACACTTTATTCCGAACGGGACGCGTTTGTATACAAATGTACCGACGTGAGTGGTTATGGCCGTCATCGGCTGTGACTCCTCCTCCAGAACACATTGCTGAAAGGCGTTAGACAGGTCCAGTTTGGTATACTGTTCGCCTCCGCCCAAAAGAGCAAACAGGTCCTCGATCCGCGGTAGCGGGTAATGAAAATCTTTTAACCGCGGATTTATTGTTATTTTATAGTCGCCACAGATACGTATGGTGCCATTTGCTTTTACTACAGGCACTATAGGGGTCCCATATTCTGATCTGTCGACTTTATAAATAACCCCCTCCCGCTGTAAGCGATCGAGCTCCCGTTCCACGCGCTCGCGAAGCGCCAACGGTAACGCCCGCGCCTTAACAAAAACTGGCGTGTCGTCCTTGAGACGGAGCTGCAGTCGCGACTTGAACGTGCCTAACCCCCCAGCGAAAACTTCTGGAAACTCTTGCTTAAGAGATTCTGCCATCGTGTCCTCACCTTGAAAATTGATACAATCGGTAACCCTTAACTTTAATCGTCTAATCCAAGTACGGCCCATCAAAGGAGGACCGCCGTTTTCAATTACATATAACTTCAGTCTATCCACATTGTTACCGTATCCTACTTCAACATCCAAATATCCTACTGTCTTGATAGGATCTCCGATGTATGACCTAAAACGTAACATTTTATTTTGTAAGGGCAAATGGGAAAAACATCTATCATAATAGTCTTTAGATATAGCCGAAATTCTGCTACCCGTGTCGACTTCAAATTTGCACCGTATTTTCTGCACAGTAAGCGTAACGTAAAAGGGGCCGTCCCCAATGTCCTCATCACTGTCAATTTTATAAAAATGGCAATTACTATCATCCGAATCAGAATCGTTTAAAAAGTACTGACCTTTTGTTGACTTTTTAAATACCTCCTTTCTGCACATCACTTTCAAATGGCCTTTTTCACCGCACGCGTCGCATGAAAATTGTTTGTACCGACATCTGCCCTCCGCGTGACCGGTCTTGCCGCAGCGCGCACACGGCGCCCGCGGCGCGGCCGTCGCCGCCGCCGCCGGGCCCGCGCCCCGGCGCCGCGCCGCTCCCACGCGATGCAGACCGTCGTCCGGCGGCGCCGACGCCGACGCCGACGCTGACGCGCCCGCCGGAGCGCCCACCGCCGCGTGCTTCTCTGCCGCCTCTAGAGCCAGGGCAAGCTCTACGGCGCGCTTGTAGTCGATGGCCCGCACGGCAAATAGCCTCGACCTCATCTCTTCGCTCAGCAGCCCCGACACGAATTGATCGCGAAGGTTGACCTCGAGACCCGTCCCGAAGTTACACGTTTTGGCCAGATGTTTTAAATTCTGTAGGTATTCGCGTATACTTTCACCGAGTAGCTGCTTTCTTTGACGGAAGATGTGTCGTTCCGCTATTTCCGATCTCTCGGGTTCCAAATGCTCCCTTACTAGCTTGACTAAGTCGTCGAATGTTTGGTCCTCGGGTTTAGAGGGTGCACACAAATCACACATAAGCTCATAACACTCCGCACCGACTAAAGTTACTAGTGACGCCACGTGTAAATTGTCGTCGATCGCGTTTAACGTGATGAATTGCTTAACCCGACGCACATAAGCATCCCAGTCTGACCCGACACGAAAACACTCCACACTTCCGAGAGGCATTGTACACAAGCTATTAAACACTAAAAATCGTTACTAAATGGGTTTTAAACACCAAAATACCGATCCCGTCGCCAGTGTTATGTTTAAGCAATGAAACACCGATTTGGACTGACATTACATTTATTAGGCGAATATGTCGGTACTTGTAGCTTTCCGAGCTACCTACAAATCTACCATACATAACACAAGGTATTTGTAGGTTTCTGATTCAGAGATAGATCTGAAAGACATTGTCTCAGAAAGTTGTAAATTTATTGAATTTACAACCTTCCCCCGCTGTACATGCATAACCGCACATTTATCGACACCAAACTCCATGTTGATGGCACTACTGAAGACTTCGGTGGTTTTCAATAGCTCCAACAAGTCTTGGCTATTTGGTGCAAATAATTTGAGGTCATCCATGTACAGAAGGTGAGAAATGACTTCACCCTCTCTCCGAAGCCGGCAACCTAGTCCCGAATCCTTCAGCAGAGTGCTGAGGGGATTCAGAGCTAGGCAGAACCACAGGGGACTCAGACTATCACCCTGGAATATTCCTCGCTCAATCCTTATAAAATCCTGCGGGCCAGGGCGGTCATCCCCGCCTCCTGGTTGACGAAGGACTGTGGTCCACTGCCTCATACACGCGCTTAGGAAGGCTCTTAAAGCTGTATCAACTTTATACAGCTCTAAGACCCTCCCCAGCCATGAGTGAGGCACCGAATCATAGGCCTTCTTGTAGTCAATCCAAGCGGCAGAGAGGGCCCCCCTATTCCGCCGGATTTGTTGGCAAATGGTCATGTCTATGAGGAGGAGCTCTTTAGTACCACGGGACCCAACCCTACATCCATTTTGAGCGGAGGCCAAAATGTTGTTAGCGACAATGTGCGCATTTATTTTTGATCTCAAGATGGATGTAAGGAGCTTGTAGAGTGTAGGCAAGCACGTGATGGGTCTGTAGTTCTTAGCTTCCGTGGTACTACCGGACTTATAGAGCAGGAAGGTGACACCAGTTGTTAAGGAAGGTGGGAGAGAACCAAGCTCGAGGGCTTGTTGAAATTGTGCTGCCAAGCGCGAGTGCGAGCATCGGAACCATTTTAGCCAGAAGTTGTGCAATCCATCCGGCCCAGGGCTTTTCCAGTTCTGGGCCGTGCGGATGGCACAACTTACGTCATCGGGGCTGATGGTGACTGCCCCCATAGGTTCGATGGACTCGCACTCACGCTCGACAGCACTCATCCAACCCCCCTCGGTATGTTCGACAGGCACTGACCAGATGCTACGCCAGAAATCAGTCATGGCAGTAGCATCCGGCGACCGCGTGTCGGACGCACGAAGGTTGGTTTCCTCCCACTTTCGGTATACCTTCCTTTGATCACTCTGAAAAAGACGATTCTGCTGGAATCGATCCACACGCTTTCTGTAGCGGCGAATACGGTTTGCCCATGCATACACTTTCTGCTTAAGAAAGTCGATGCGCTCAGTGAGATTGGCAATATAGTCGCGGGGCTCAATACCCGTCCCCGCGAACGCCTGATTCACAAAGCGCATTACTCGGGGGCGGTGGTTGCCCCCCCTGAAGCAGATCAGCTTTGCAATGAGAGTCCTAAACGAATTGATACGTCGCTCGATCCGTATTTGCCATGCGGGGGCACCTCCGGCGGTCCTAGGTGCACGTTCAGCGTCCGGAAACTTGATTCGTGCAACACGGCACGCCGCGATGGCTCCGCAATACATGATCGCGTGCGTATCATCTAAATCTTTACTAGTCCGCAGATATGGTTCTAGTAAAGCGTTTAGGGCTCCCATTAGCGCTAGATTGTGTCTATTCATAGGCAAACGTGGTAATCGTGGCCTAGTGTTGGGTGTGGACCGATACTGCGTAATCACCTCTTCCAGAGTCCTCCTCAGTTGCTCATTGGATGTACTACTCACACTCTGCGCGAACTCCTCCTCCTCGTCGGCACTGAGATCCACCCGCGGCGCCCTCGGTGCCTGGTCTGGTGCCGGCACCGGATCCGGCGACGTAGCGGGCGGGTCCCGCGCCGAGGTGGAGGTTGAGCGAGCAGAAAGAGCCTCCAGGCGGAGCCGATCAAGTGTAGAGTCATCCAACCGCTTTCGCCGCTGGATGACTCGCACCTGATCCGATAATCGTTGCGCAGTCACTTCGATGTTCGGTTCAAGAGCCTGAAACAGAGGCAGAATTCGGACACGATACGCGGATAGTTTAGTTCCCCCCTCTGTAGCCCCATAGTAGGCGCGCATGACGTTCTCATTCATGGATTGAGACCATCGCATGCGACGCACTACACCACCGGCAGCGGGAGCCGTGGGCGGGGCAGGATGTCCCGCAGGCCCCAAGCGTGCCGGCAGCGGTGGCCGCCCTCGTCGCGCAGGTGGTCGTGGCGGCGGCGGCGGCGGCCCGCACTCGTCGCTCGACTCGCTGGTGTCGGGCGCGGTGGCGAATTCATCGCCCGACGACGATTGCGAGGAGGCTGACGAGGCGGGCAAGGGTGGTGGGCGTGCGCTGGTTGTAGAAGACGCTTGTGAACGCGCTTTACTTCGTGTTAACATTTTCCTTTTCCTGTCATTCGACCATTGTTCTTCGGCTATTTTTGTACATAGTTACATTGTTGCGTTCTCTTATCCTTTTGCGAAGTGTCGCATTAATGTGAAGGTAACTCTCCGCAAAAAACAGTACAAATAAAATGTAAAAAAGCCATTAAAAACATATTTGATCAAAAATAAAAGGAAAATTTTGTAAAAAACGCGTTTGACGTTGACGGCGTCAAGTTTTTTTTTTTTTTTTTTTTTTTTTTTTTTTTTTTTTTTTTTTTTTTTTTTTTTTTTTATTATTATTATTATTAAAGTACATCCACATCATACATATTATAACTTACACTAAACACATTTTAAAAGGTAATAAATAATGATATATACAACAATTATGGAGTACCTACCTAACATTGACTACTTATATTATACATAACAGTGAGATTACCTAAACTTAGCCTAAAACTAATCTTATACTAATCTAAAATTATACTAATTTAATTCAAGTGTTAAAACATTTTCACACTAACAGGGCAAAAAATATCAATTCAAAAACGTACGCACAACCGTCTTGCTCGCGCTTACGCTCAGTGAGTGTGAGAAAAGAACCTGATCCCATGAGGCCTCTTGCCTCAGCAATTTTTCCGAACTATTAATTACTTTTAAAAGTAACATTTTTCAAGACTAAGATCTCATTTACACGGGAGAACTCGCATGCCAGTTTTATTACAAGATACAAAATACAAGAAATTTATTGGTAAAAGTCAATGTTTTACAGGTCATTTTGAGTTAGGTACATATTCAACTAATACTAGTAGGTACACAGCATTTTTTGGATAAATGTCACTTATTATAAAATAAAAAATATGTTTAAAGTAGAACAAATACATAATCAGTATTCAATAGGTCGCATATGTCTTTCAAGTCATCATGTTATTTATAAGGTAAAAAATTAAAAACGTGTTTATATATAAATTACCTACTTAGGGTTAGTACACGATTCAACAAATTCGTCGACGCTGTAGCATGCTAAGTCAGTTAACATTGCTTTAAGATTTTGGTCAAACTTTTTATTCGTTTTTGCTAGTTTTATTTCCTCAGGTATTGCATTGCGGTATTTGATTGGTCGGCCGAATTGGTTGTAACCTCAATAGTTCGCGCATGGCGTCCGTCCTCATATCTTAACGGAAAATAGAATCAGGTCACTTATGTATGTATAATGTAAACTTAAATAAGACGGTAAAAGCATTTCAATAAGAGGCGGCCGCAAAGTCGATACTTGGCGGAGCGCCAGCAAAATGCAATTTTAAGTGAAAGGTTAGCATTTTGCAGAACTTACTGCCCGATATATATCTAAATAGACTAATAGGAAAACACATTAATTTTATTATTTTAATTTACGTAAGATAATTTCATAAAATGTGGCCTTTGAACTTAAGTGCCAATTACATCTACACTTCCCGATATCGGGCGCGATTTCGGTTTCACGGAATATCAGCACATCGTTAACAATATTTGAAATTTAAATAATACTTAGGGCCGGTACAGACGGACTGCAACTCGACTGCAACTTGTATGGGAACTGCATGCCGACTGCACTCCAACTGCAACATACAAGTTGCAGTCGAGTTGCAGTCCGTCTGTACCGGCCCTAGTTGCTAATTGCCAAAAATATTCAATGTTTGATATTTTTGCATATGAACCATTTTTTACATTTCAAATATTGTTAACGATGCGCTGAGTTTTGGTGATACGGAATAATACTCTTGCCTGGGCCCGATTTTGGGCCTGATATCAGTCTAGATAAAATGTGGATGTAATTGGCACTTTAGACACTAGAAGTTTTTTTTTTTCATGTAGACACAGGGCCGGATTTCCGCCTAGGCCCACAAGGCCCGGGCCTAGGAGCCCAGCTTAGGCTACCTAGCATTCCTAGCAATGGTTTTGAGATGGAGAACGGGGGTCCCCTTCTTAATCCTAAGTGTCATACCAGGTACGTAGGGGCCCCAGGTCTCTAAATCCAGGCGTGTAAACGATCGCTTCATGAGACATGACTAACTAGTAGTAGATACCAGCGTAGGTATTTAGTGCATTATTTCAGACATGCGTGAGAGGGGATACCTAGTTCTTAATCATGACAAATATTCATATCCATGTGTCATCTATTATAATAAACATCTGTGGTATTAGTAATATTTTTAGCTGAAATACAATACGGATTTCTAGGAAAACATTTGTATCAATTTGGTTTTATTACTTTTATCAGGCATTTATACTAAGTAATCCTATAAAATTACACAGTAAATTAATTATAACACAATGTATTTATTTACTAAACAAGTAAACAGTGGACATTATTTTATTTTAATCCTTAATTCAACACAAAAAGGGAAGATAGTGATTTCAAACCTCCGATCAAGGGTTGTAGATAATTTAGTAAACGTCATAATTTCATACTAGAAGTTTGGCATTTAAAATAACCCTTGCACCCGTACACCGTTTTGGGCTATCAAAAGTGCTGCCAACTTAGCTTGGTCTGACTCTAGATAACCAACACATGTACTTTCAACCCTGCCAACACGCAAATTAGCGTTAATTTCATCTAGCGTCCACATGTAGGTACAAAATGTAATCACTTATTCTAGATTTATTTTGACGCCTCTGCTGCTAAACGGAATTTTGAATTTGACAGATAAACGCTCGAAATTTAAAAATTGCCCCCAAACTGCTCACTGCTTGCGTACTCTCTGCCACACTTACCTACGGCGGGTAGGTGTGACAAAGAGCACACTACGTATTCGCGTGCATCGATTGTTTGATTCTACTATATATTATCGTCGTAAATTGGCATTTTTGCCTCTATGCCTTCGGTCACAATCAAATCAAGTGGAATAGGCAAGCCAATGTCCTTGAATTCCATTCTTGCGTCCACACCCCGCCATTACATTGTCAATTTTATCAGATTGTGCGTGAAATTTTCCCGACTGGGCACTACGTTGCGGCACAAGTTATTAAAAATTAAAAAGTAAAAAGTCATTTATTTAAGTAGGATTTTACAATCTCTTTTGAATCGTCAAAAGCACATTATAAATAAATTAATTAAAAATAAATAACAGATTACAAAATAGAAAATTCAACAATTATAATTTACTACCAATACCAATATACATTTCATAATTCATTCATTTATTTATAGGAGGCCATGCATTTTTGTCATTAATATACTCTCCGACTGTGTAATATGCCTTATGCTGTGGACCAGATTTAACATATATTATTGTTTAAGTCTAGGAAATGTTAAATCCAGTGCTTCCCTTGGCAACTTGTAGAACTGTATACACTGTCCTAGAAAAGATTTCCTTACTCTCTTAATACGAGATCTAGTTATTGCTATTTTGTGATTATTTCTAGCACTTTGCATTTTATTAAAGGTTTCTAAATTTTTTAGAGCATATAATATGCAGTCGTATAAAGCGCTGGTGGCCTAGCGGTAAGAGCGTGCGACTTGCAATCCGGAGGTCGCGGGTTCAAACCCCGGCTCGTAGCAATGAGTTTTTCGGAATTTATGTACGGAATATCATTTGATATTTACCAGTCGCTTTTCGGTGAAGGAAAACATCGTGAGGAAACCGGACTAATCCTAACAAGGCCTAGTTTACCCTCTGGGTTGGATGGTCAGATGGCAGTCGCTTTCGTAAAAACTAGTGCCTACGCCAAATCTTGGGATTAGTTGTCAAGCGGACCCCAGGCTCTCTTGAGCCGTGGCAAAAATGCCGGGACAACGCGAGGAAGAAGAAGAATATGCAGTCGTATATAAATTCTGTGGCCCTAGTGAAAAAGGGTACAAGTCTCTGGCAGTTTAGGTGTATAAGGGCATAAGTGTTACGTGGAACTTACACCCCTTTACACCTGCGCTGCCAGAGACTTGTACCCTTTTTCACTAGGGCCACATGTATTGTGATGCATTATTAGTATATTAATTTCAATTTCTCTGAAACGTTCTCTTAATGAAACATGTGACCCCAACCTATATATATTCCGCACTGCTCTTTTTTGCAATACAAAAATTGTTTGTATATTCAATTTGAATCCCCATTTTTTGTGCAACCTCAAACCTAACATAGCTATCCCCGTACCATTACATACGTAAACAATGAATGAAAAACTCATTTAGGCCAAAAATAACCAGCTACACAGCTATTTCCTCCATATTTGCGTTTATTAAACTGTCATATGGAGCACGTCACGGAGCACGCTTACCTGATGTTCGTGCCTGACTGTACACGTCCCAGCATTTCGTTATGAAGCCGAAATACGCACACAAGCGTACACGGCAGTCGGTAGAGTTGGAACAGTACGAATGTTTATTTATCTATAAGCTATACACCTCAACCAAGGATCAGAACCGGTTTTAAAAACAACGGTAAATATCGGTTTATTTTGATTTCACTCCCAACATTCATAAGAACGAGAACATTTTAAGAACTTTATTGTAACCTAAATAAACCGGTTTATTGGACGAGGGACGAGCGAACAGCGGACGAGACAGCCGTCCGGCGTGGTAGTGTGCCGCGTAAACAAAGACAGTGACATAGGGAGAAACTGGTGCTTATTGTTCTAAACCGGTTAAACTCACAAGAAGTTGGATGAAAATATACTCCTAAAAACCGGTTTAAAAATAACGGTATTACAAACAAAACCAAAATTAAAAGGTTAAGCGCCAAGTACATGATAACGGTATGGAAATTTAGCCGGTTTTCGAGCCTTGACCTCAATTAACTAGAATACCTAACTGTCTGACTAGAGAACATAACCCCATGTGTATTGTGCCGCGCCGCAAGCGGCTTTATATTTGTAATGTCCAATATTGTAATGACGCGCAAGACGTTTGAGATATAGACATTTATTATAGCCAATCAAAAGTCTTTAGTAACCATTAACCAATCACAACTTTTTCAAAAGCGGGAAATTAGTATTAGTAATATAAATGGGTAAATATTCTAAGCTGCGGGCAGGGTATATTTATGGAGAAGCTGATCGCTGATACTCCTAAAAAGATCATATTTTTGCTGACTGTACCAAATACTTCTGACTGCGACGGCTTCCAAGTTCTTACTTCTTCTTCTAAAGGTCTGTAAACTGTCTTCACTTTCTAACTACCTTTTCAATTTGCAAAACCCTAGACAGGCCTCATCTTTTACGATCTATCGTTTTCTTTCGATTATGAATTGAACAATAGCATTATTAATTAGCAGCGCACTTACAGCTTCCAAGGCATTACCATAGGTTTGTTTCTATTGCAGGCCAACTGCTTAAACTTTTAACCATTTGACATTCCTTTCTAGTCAATCAATTTGGAACCGTAATTCTTATAGTAGAGATGTGTTTTGGGAAATAGGCGTGATTATATGTATGTATGTATGTATGTATGTATGAAGTGTCTCATTCTAAGGGCAGAGCACACCGGCTGAGTGTGCATGAAAAATGTTGCAGCCGCAAGCGCACGTGCTAGACTGCACTCTCCTCTTTCCGCACAGACTCTGACAACAGTATCATTCAAATTTATTATACACATAAATGTAACCTACTTTAATAAGATTATACCTATTCAATGCCCTTCTTTCACAAGTCAATAATTATGTAAAATCTCCGAAATAAGATTACTGTGTATCTTCTTCCACTATATTCATTCACATACCATCAAAAATTACGACAATACTCCACTTTTATTTGACATCAGCCCGCTGCCTCATTTCCAAATATTTGGTTTTGTCTGTATATTTGTAGGCGGCCGATAGTAAGATTACGCAGATCGTTATGTTCCTGTGTAATGTTTTATTTTCAATCGAGACATTGACATGACATTGACAGATAGAAAACATGACACACTTCTTCAACGAAGGGGGTAATTGAAATATTGTAAATGAGAGTACCTATATATATTAGCCTCAAGTGTGCAATACCTATTCTTACCCTCGGCACGCAATGTTCTTCATCACACTTGCGAAGATAGTACTAAATTTTTAGCGAATTATTTCTTAAAAACAGTGACGTTTCAAACAATTGTCCGCCATATTGTCATTTTTCAGGTGGCATCGAAGGCAGAGACGATCCGGCATTCGGCCACGTTTGAAAATTGTGTAAAAATATTTTAAGTGGCTATAATATCAATCAAATTAAATATTTTTATTTGGCACTGGACAGTTAACGTGTTAAATAGTGTTGGCGTGGCTCTGCAAGCTTTAGACCTCGCAAATATCGAATACCGCTATATATAATCGAAAACAAAAACTATAGTTTACTGTTGTGATTTTTAGAATTAATAGTTATAATTAGAATATGTAGGTGGTTGTATGTTGGGTTTATTATTGAGCGGTATCTCGCCGCCATCACAACATTATTATTAAGTATTAAAGGGTAGTTTAAAAAAAAAGTAAGATGTGATGGCGGGGAGTTGCCGTTGGTGGGTAAGCCGTAGGCCGTTGGCGGCAGTCGGCTATCATCGGTGCTAGCGTAAGCGTCTTGAGCAAAGAAAGATTAGTGATTAACTAGTGCGAATATTTGTAACCTTAATCTGTTGTGATCTGAAATATAACAGTTATCCAGACGAGTTGAGGAGTTTTATTACAATACTTATCGAAATTGCGATCAATTTTCAGTCAGGAGAACAGCCGTACAGATGTATAACATAAGCCGAAACAGACCTTTGCTCTCATTTGGTGAGTTAAAGTTAGAAAATCACTAGAGGTCTGGACAACTCAGCATACCGCCATTAGCATTTTCAGGATGTTGGAACCCACTCACTTCTATCGTATTTACTCTTTTTTAATCCTCCATACTCTCTCCCTTTATTTAAACTTTGTTTTCACCGCTATAAACAAAACTACAAATAGCTATCGGTATATAAAAGTATTATTAAGAAAAAAGTTTTTTCCTATTTCACTGTAAACGAGGGTAGACCCGCGTCTTGCACAGCTGGAAGCAGTATTGTCATTTTCTTATAGCTAATATGTATATACAATAAACTTTTTATGTTGTTATTCTGTCCTGTTGTCCAAGGGATAATAGTGGTACAGTTTGTAAAAATAAAAGTTTTATAACATTCTACTCAATGGAAATGATTTAAAATTACCACTAGTCATATTTGGTAAATTTCAATATTTTAAAATCAGGATTTTAAGAGTTGTTTTCACCTGTACAAGTAACCATAAACCTAGCAACGAGTAAAACTAAATCTTGATTTACTTTGTATAGATAATCAGACAAATAATGCCTATAAATACCCAAGTGTAGCATAAATAGTATTCCAGATAAGACTAAAATATTATATTATTTATATCGAATAAGAGCGATCTTTCTTACTTTTTAAATTTCTTTATATAATAACGTATGCTTTTATTTGCAAACTTCATAATAAGAAATAAAATTGTATTACGTTTAGGCAGACGTCCGGTTTTTTATCCCATAGCCCAGTATTTATATTTAACCCATCGCTTTCACCCAACAGCCTAGTTCATTTTAGATTCCATCAACTCCCAATAATCCTTATACCTTGGCGATTGTGCCCCTACGTGCGTCCCATGACACGGACAAGGGCAGCATCCGCTCGGTATCCCCCATACATCTCATTAAAGTGTCAAAAGGTAAGTGTTTGCTTCGACTTTACCTGTTTATATTTTTATATATTTTTAGATATTCCCAACCCACTCACTTCCGCTTTGAAATTTTTCCGTGCATTAGTTTCTAACTTGTGTTAAATATTAATACTTGCTAAATCACTGTATGACACTGCCTTTACTGTTCTGAGCTATCTTCTTGCCCTGGGCTCCACGGAAGACCAGCGCTGTAGCATATATATGTTAGAGCATATGCTGAGTGGTGTGCATTTGTAGCCTCTATTACAGCATCATCACTGTAACTATTGCATGTTAGTATAAGTTACAAGTAGTTATAACTGTTTAGTGTAGGTATTAGGTCTTCTTTCTTACTTCTTTTTGTTTTCTAATGTGGTGCTGTTTGTAGATGGTTTTGCAATAAACGTTTTTCTATTCTATTCTTCTATTCTTCGGGTCCGCGCACGCCTCCCAAATGTCCGAAACACCATTGTTCTGTGATGGGTAAATTATGTTTTATGGATCTTAATTTTAACTGATAACCTCTACCAACACGCGGTGTACAGTAAAATCAATTTCCCAGAAATGACTGAGAGCCCTTAAAAGGGTTCAGCAGCCCCACGTCCGCCCAATGTGAGGTGATGCAGAACACTAAAAATAAGACTCTGTTCAGGTAAATTACTTAAATATTCCCTTGCTTGAAGAGTATATGGGGTCACGGCTATTTTCCGTCCGAAAGCGATTATTTCTGAAAATATTCTGTTTATCAAAAAATGATTCATACCTATCCAATGATACCCTACACCAACCATAGGGTTGAAGCGGAAAAAACATCCTCACTTTACATAAGGGAGGTGCGCAATATTATTTTGATATATATTTTAAATTGCAGCTTTATATCACTAAGGGTCTGTTTCACAAAGTCTGAGTTTCTAACTTCCATTTAAAACTACCTACAAAACAAAACACTTTATCTACCTACTTTATTCGTCAGCGAAGTGGCAAGTAGCTTATTCAGGATTTTACTTGGACATTGTGAAACTGGCCCTAATGGTCTGAGAGCTTAGCCGCTCTTACTATGTTCACAGACAATTCCGAGCCCCGTGAGCAAATTTGGAATAAATAATAATCACTGGGGACCAGGTCCAGAATGTAGGGGGGATGATCCAACATTTTCGAAGTCACATTTCTTCAGGGCAGCCATTGCAATACGACTCTTGTGAACCGGAGCATTATCTTGCAGAAACATCGCAAAGCATATTCCTTGCCTAGATTCCCACATTCGCTCCAATCTTGCGTAGTACTCTCCAGTAATTAGTGACACCCTTATCTCAAGTCACCCTTAGTCAAGGCTCGTATAACCTTTAACGTCCCACGGTCCTAATTCTAGTATAAATTACCTCCAATTAAATTTTAATTGTTAAATAGAACAGAGTTGCTTTTGTTTCGTTTCGTTGCGCTAAAACGAAACAAATTCAATTCTATTTTCTAATACCATTGATTCACCGACTGTCAATTTTACAAGCTTTTATTAATCTTGCCCTGTTAATTAGTATGTATAATTATGTGTGTACGTTTGTGTGGGTCAAATCTTTAATGCTAAATTTGATTCACTTCCCGGTTTCCGATTGAGCTGAAATTTTGCATACATATTATGTAAGTCGGGTGACCATCGAGCTGATCTGATGGAGACAGGAGGTGACCATGGGAACACTGATAAAACAACGCTAACTAATTGCGTTTGGGGTTTTTAGAATTGTCTCGATGAGTATTAGTTGTCTGTGGAAAGAAAAGTACAGTTAGCGATAAAAGCTTGTACCAAAAATTAAATTTTTACCGAAAACGTATTTCTTGTATATTAGGCTGATAGAGAATAAAATACATAATACCTACTTAAGTAAACTTATATTACATTTTCAAAGGTGACATAGGTTATAAAGGTAGGTCATGCACTCATGACCTAAGAGGCGAGTTATATTAAATAACTTCAATAAGATATATTGTAAATAATTTCCACCTACACATAATTTGATAGCATCAAAGATAAGGAGATATATTCATTCTTGCTTTTGATCGTTAAAGTAATATTACTTTATAAATAAAATTTACGGAGCAGTCTTTTTTATAAAAAGTATATTTAATGATTATTACTAATTGTATAAAATAATTAGTTTAGCTCTATAAGAGAAATGTAGGTAGGTAGCCTACAGTTTGAGGTTTTTCATAAAAGAAGCGTAGGTACCCATCTAAATACAAGATTTCAAATCAACTTGTAAGGTAAGGTAAGGGATTCGACATTTTTTGACATTTCAATCTCCTACAACACAAAAAAAAAATACGATCTTAAAATTGTCCTCTACAAATAAAGATCATAGCTCTGTGCACGCTTTTACACGAAACTGCAACTGTCCCATCAAGACCTTTACAAAACTGCTAATTTTAAACTTTCAACAGGCTAATTTTAAATAAACAATAAAACAATGGTAAAATAGTAATAAATATGTATATACATTTAACAATCCCGTACTACTAATGTTAAAATAGACCTATATGTTATAATTATAAATAACGTAGAAGCTCACGGAGAAAAATAGAAACTATACAACTCTATGCCAAAAACATAAGGTTTTAAATTCAAAGCGCAGTTACAAGCATTATAAGAGCTTGTTAAAGTTACTCGTTCTCTCACCCTCACCGTGTTCTATTTTTTCTTAAAGTGGATAATTATACAATCTGCATTGTGCTGTTAAGTGTGCCGACTCTGCAATGGAAACTGTACCCAATTGTAATGGCTGTAGGTTTATTTTTGTGAGCAGTGTAGTGAAAAAATATTTTTTTTTGCTAAGGGCGAAATTGATTTGCTAATTTTATGTTTTATTTTCGCTTTGAGTATGTAAGAGGTTTTGATAAAAGAGAGGTAATTATTAATAAAAAAGATTTTAGTTACGTTTAAAAGCGCCCAAATATGCTACTTAACTTAGCTATAAAACCTTCCCTTGCAAACAGCGGCCACGAAATAAAACATAATTTGTAATTAATTAACGATTTTCGTTTGTTTACATCACTTCTAGACTGGAATACACGATCTTTCTACCAAAAATTTGAAAAGAAAAGAGGCATATCTGGTTTTGATCTCATTTTGATACGCCCTTAAGATCGCTCATGCTGAATGGTGCATGTAAACTGAAGTGAAAGTCGTGCGTGAGATGCGCGCCAGTCACCAGACGATCGTCAAGGTCGTGTCAAAACCAGTTCAAAGTGTTCAAACCCTTAACAAGTTGTTCAATCTGAATCGGTCGAGTGTATTACAGGATAAATTAAGATTATTATTCACGTAGGCTTATTACAATACGCTTCTGAACGTCAAATAAAGCAACACCGGCTCTAACCCTACACCTCTGACTGACAAGATTTAAATTTACTTAGACATTGCAAAACAGGTCCTTAACTTCATATAAATATTTAAGGGTCAATTCATAACTATCAGAAATCAATTCTTAAGTTTTCCAACTATTTTAGAAGACTACTCGCAAAGTATCTCGCGTCACCAATAAGCTCAAGCGAGGTTAGTGTATACCGAAGTCCAATAGAGAAAGTAAATAATGTAAACAAATATAGGTAACAGCTTTTGTTGGTATTTGCCATCTAACCTAAAAAAATATTGATCCATATTTATTGAAATACAATTTTACAGCATAAAGTAAAGTAAAGTAAAAGTAAATTTATTTATTGTACACAAGATAACTTACACAGAAATTTAAATTATTCAGTCTTAAAACTAAGAAGCAGTATATGTACATTTAAGAATTTTCAGTAGGTTTCACTGGCTCCTACACTAGGCGAAGCCTGTCTCGTAGGTAACCGTTTCAGACATGAATTTCCAATGATATGTTTTTTTTTTTTTTGCGAAAGCCAATAAGACACGTTTAATTTAATGAAAGTTACAAATTAGTCAGATGAAATTAAAACAAAAGAAGGTAGGACTTAAAACTATCTACAATAAACTTAGTCTAAATAGAGGTGGTTACAAGTGCTGCGTCCGTTTTTAATGTTGCTGTGTGTCTGGTATATTGGTGTGTGTGTGTGTGTGCATTATAGCTAATGGGCGCCAATCCGCTGTAAACTTAAATAGTAATAGAGGTATAAGCTAGGTAATAAAATTATACGGAATACTCGTAATATGGAGGTTGATTTCACTGAAATATTATTAATTAACATATATTCATTGATACAAATAAAATATTAAAGTAAGTACCCAAAATAAATTGTTGATAAGATCTTGATTATTATTATAGCGATAAGATCGCTCGTTGTTACATCTATCCAATTGTTTTTCTTTGTTTCTGTATTGTGTTTGACGACCGGTTTGGCCTAGTGGGTAGTGACCCTGCCTACGAAGCTGATGGTCCCGGGTTCAAATCCTGGTAAGGGCATTTATTCGTGTGATGAGCATGGATGTTTGTTCCAGAGTCATGGGTGTTTTCTATGTATTTAAGTATTTATAAATATTTATATATTATATAATTATATCGTTGTCTAAGTACCCTCACCACAAGCCTTATTGAGCTTACTGTGGGACTTAGTCAATTTGTGTAATAATGTCCTATAATATTTATTATTATTATTTATTGTATTGTATTGTATGATTGTCGTCAAACAGCGCTTGATTATGAAGTATTGAAGGCATAGAAAATTTGAAATAGAGGTTTTCAAAGAAAACTTTGTACCCACAGTTTTACTGCCATCTTTCGACACATGATTACTTAAAACTTTTAGAACACCATTTGGCTTTGATCCTTATTCTTTCACTGATATTTGTGTTAAATATTCGCCATCTTACCGGGCCTCAAGATGGCAGTAAATATACTGTGGCTACAAAGTTTTCTTTGACAATGCACCTCTATTTCAAATTCTCTTTATTGAAGTTAAATTGGTTTGTTTAAATTATTTGCAATTTCTACTGGAATCCACTTTAGCAAATTAAGTTGAATTTTTAAGGTCCAAAAATTATGGGGTCCTATTGGGTTTTATGTTCAATCAGGCCCTACGAACGGAGTGGCTACCTTTTCTCACCGTCGTAAAATCGAATCGGATAGTTGCGGATAATTTATTATATGGGGAGTTCACTTGAAATTTATTTTGCATGGAATTGACGTTATTACACGTCACAGGAAACCCGATGTGAGACGTTCTTAGCTTCATTAAAATACAGTATACACTAGGCCAGACCTACAGACTAGGTCGTCAATAAATGATATGAATTTTTTTCTTAATTTATATTTAAAGCTAATTGTTTTAGTGTTTACTGGTACTTTAGCACCTTATATAAGGTACTAATATATTAGGTACCTTATATAAGGTGCTAATATATTAGCTACCGATATTTTAAGAGATGGCACTAAAGTACCAGTAAACACTAAAACAATTAACTTTAAATAGAAATTAAGAAAAATTCTCATATCATTTTTTGACGACCTACTAGTCTGTAGGTCTGGCCTAGTGGGTCAGGTAGGGCATTTATCTGTGAGATAAGCACATATATTTGTTCCTGAATCATGGGTGTTTTCTATGTATTTGTATATTACATATATCGTTGTCTGAGTACCCACAACACAAGCCTTCTTGGCTTACCGTGGGACTTGGTCAATTTGTGTAAGAATGTCCCTACTTATAATATTTATTTATTTGTTTAATTTACCGAATAAAATAAACTAATTATAATCCTATGTAAAAATAATCATCATGTACATTTAACTGAAAAGATGTTTAACACTTTTTGTCATATCAACAACTGTGACGTTTTCAACTAAAAGGTACCACATTGTTGGTTGTCGATAAGGTTGATTTAATTTTAAAGACTTTGAAAATAGCGTGTCATTGACAACCCACAATAAGTACCCGTTTGGTCAAAAACGCCTCAATTTTTTGTCTGGAATGCCATTATCATCGTGTCATTTGATATTTATCAGTACCCAAAGTGTCTCATTTAAATATCTCATTAACAGGGTATTTTTACGTAGCAAATTTATTTTTAAATTTTCTCCAAAAAACGTATATATTGTAGTATATTTAAGTATAAAACCTATAATGTTTCATACTTAAATATTGTAATAAGTATACTCCAGAACCCCTAATGTAAATTTATTCGATAGCGAAACGTGACGAACGCGTTTGCGTTAAGTCTCATTTTGTATGGAATTTAGAAACAGCGCGCCAAGCGGGACGTTTTGGAAACTCAAAATTCCATACAAAATGAGACAACGCAAACGCGTACGTCACGTTTCGCTATCGAATAAATTTACACTAGGGGTACTGGAGCAGAGTACTATCAGCTCTAAAAATATCGTTAGCTAATTTTCTAGCAACTTCTATAAAGTTATTTCGTCAAAAGTTTATGATAAGATTTTACCATATCTATTAGAAGAATATTAAGTACTAAGTAGTAACAATCCCCTTGTTTTAACGGTGAAAACTTGAATATATGTCCGCTATGTTACCAACTCCTGAAATCGCAAAAAAAATATTATAAGGGACAACCAATTTAATTTTTTACGATTTCAGAAGAGGGCCCAAAGGTCCCATAGTAAGACTTGTTCAATATGGCTTCCATATTCACCTCGCACGCTTCGCTAAACGTTGAAAAAACCGTATAGTTCATGTCAACCACGATGACGCGCTGATTTGTCAAAACTAACCCTTAATAACATAAAAATACGTGTAAAGGCATGTGTCTTCGTGAATGACACGTTCTATATGAACGTGAACGGAAGCGATCAGTTTGCTGGGCACGTCACGGCGAAATGGACCTCGCGATTGAATCCTGGGCCCCGCGGGTATCGTACATTGCTACGGAGGTAAGCCATAGATACATATAATCTGACCACGCTAACTTTGCACAAACTTGTCAGTAAACTCCGTACTTGACGTAGCGCTTGGCATGAAAATTTAGCGAGGTTCCACTTTAGCCATAAGTGTCATTAGATTCAGGTTGAACCTAACTTAACCTTTTGAACGCCAGATGGCGAACGAATATGCCGTGCCCTGGACGCCAGGTGTTTGGACTGAACTTTACGGAGTTCCGCGTAAGTCCCTATTGCATTGGAGAAGCTGTCGGCTATCGTCGTCGTTAGCGTCCTTGGCAAGACTTTCCGATGATGGCCACAGTCGACGGTGACGGTCAAAAGGTTAAAAACAAGTCGGCCATAGTAGTCGCATAGCGAAGGTTAAAGTAGCATCGGTAACGCTTATCATATTTAATCTTGTATAAAACATAATGATGTATAGTATACTGCAGAGGTTCCCAACCTTTCTTCGTTGAGTCGAAATGTGCTTGCGAATCAAATACCTACCCAAGAAAATCTGTGGCGTTCTTTATTGCAAAAACTTCTACCTTTTAGACTCAAGTTTTTAACAGATTTCTTAATTTCTTAAACAAAATAAAAGCCCCCACAGATGGTCCCGTCCACACTGGCTACATATGTACCTATAACGTTATATAACATCGTGTGACCGGCACAACATGATAGTATTGATAGTGTGTTATTATATTCTCCCTGTCACACAATGTTATATAACAACCAGGGTGGGACCATAAGGTATCCTTCATGCGCAGTGTAACATAACCATTAACCTTACATAATATAAAATCGAGAATCGTATAGATTTTTACGGTTCCTCAGCGACTCCCAAACGGACTGTCCTAACAGAGCCACTATGTAAATCAGGCGTCGTGCCGCATTTAAACGACAGTTTAACTCGGTTGAGAAACAGTTTTAAAGGTTTACAACCCCTTGGGAACTGTATGGTGCAATAACCAAGTTAGAAAACTGTGTCAAATGGCGAGGACATGATGTGTCGGGGAAATTTTACCGGCTAAGTTCGTGTCATCCACGATGACGCGCAGATTTGTCAAATCTAATCCTTAATAACATGACGATACGAGTCAAGGCACACGTCGTCGAGAATGACACGATCTGTACATTATTTTAGTCATTTGTGAGAGTATCTAACCATTACTATACGTAATTGGTCTAATATCTATAGTTTAACTAAGGCCAATATTAACTACTTAGAGAACGAACGAGTTGTGTCCTTTCGACGTTGAAAACAGTAGGTTAGGTTGGGTAGGTTACTACACTTCCTACCCAATATATTTATTTGGACTTGACCTGACGGAAGGATATGTACCAACCTAAATACATGTGATGCTATTGTAGAAGATATGTAAAGTCTAAGAAAAAGCTGTGCACAGTGTGTAATGTAGGCGTAACAAAACATTATCAGATTTTTTTTAAGTAGTTACCTAAATAACTACAGCAAAAAATATTGGATTTTGCATCTAACGATTTATTTCCAGTTGTATTAATATAACCACAATAACCATTTTTTCCATCCTCCTTTCGCGCCCGTTTCACATGATTTCCATTTCCCTAAATTTTATTTTTAGAATTCCCGCGCAGCCGTTACAGGTGCCGCCATTGTTCTTAACTCAAAGGGCCGGAAGCCGCACCCCAATATCCGGTATTGGAAAAAGTTCGTTACGTTACATGACTTCCTTTTAAAACGTGTGAATTGTGTGCGAATATGGCGTTTACAGACAATCATGGTAGTACTACAAGTATGAGTAGAAAGCTAGGCTTTGGAGTTAGGATGCAGACATAAAAATTAGGTTGGTATTTGTCCCCGCCCCACGTGACCTCCGCCATACATGAGGCGGGGACAAAAAGCGAATGATTTATATGAAAACACCTATTCCCATTTGTGCCCGGTAATACCATAATTTTTAAGAAAAAAAAACCGACTTCATTGAGGGAGACCGGTGAAAAAACGATTATTGTTGATTTGAGATTTCATACAATGAAATGAAAAAGACAGCGTCCTACGCCTAATTATGTAGAAAAGGAGGTAACATGTTTTTTTTTGCCACTACACCCACCTTGACACATTTCAGATTTGCCCTATGGTTGATTGGTAAGATATCTACCCGCAATAGGGTCGAATGACTGTATTTAAGATAAATTATTTCAAACCATGCATGAAATAAAGCACCAGATAATTATTAAAAAAACTAAATAGGATAGAAATATAAAAATGTGCCTTGAAAACCTAACTGCTTGGCAAAGAGAACAAATTGCCAAACGTGAACTATGCATCATTGAAGAGTTCCGTTCTTTTTCCGGTCGTTTTTTGGTCAGGTTGAGTTAAGAGGTTTGTGACTTTAGTCGACGATATTATGACTTACTAGCTGTGCCCGCGGCTCCGCCCGCGTGGAATTCGGTCTGTATCAGTAAATATTTGGCAACTAATATAATAAAGCTGAAGCGGGTCGAAAGTCTGTACACGGAAGATATTCGAAAAAAAATAGGCTGGGGATACTAAGAATCGTTAACAGAACACGTTCCAACAGTTTTTAGAAAATTTGTCTGTTTCTCTGTTTGTCTGTTTATTTGACCTCGCATCACGTGAAAACGGCTGAACGGATTTTGATGCAAACTTTACTAATCTGTCGAGAAAATGCCCGGCCAAGTTATTGGCAAAGTCACATTAATGTATATTATTATTAGGTCTTGACTATACTGCTGTATTAATATCTAGATGTCACTTGATAACTATAAAGCTCAATAAAACTTTTTAACAAAAAATAAAACCTACTTCAAATATTACCAAAAGCGCCATACATGTACCTATAACTTTTGAAGTTCGCTCGATTTCTCCAAGATCCCATCATCAGACCCCGACTTGGTGCCAACGGGCCCATCTCGGGGTTATACGCGTTCGATTAAAAAAAAACATTTTGGAAATCGGTTCACGATTCTCGGAGATATCGAGTAACATAAAAAAAAACAGTCGAATTGAGAACCTCCTCCTTTTTTGAAGTCGGTTAAAAAGTCATAGGCACTTCATAATTAGGCACGAAATAAAAATACTATATAAATATCATTAGTATTTAATTAAGGAAAATTATTACATAACAGTTAAGAAAAAAGTCCATAAAACTTATTCTAATGGCACAACTAATATAAATTATGACTAACATACTGCATGACAAATCTACACATTTAACATACATAATATCTAAATAATAGGTAACGCCGCCAGCATTCTGGGGTGTATGCCGGAAGCAGGGGATTTGGGGGAGGGGGGATATTTAGTTGAATTTTAATTGCCTTAGGTTTTAATTTATTAATTTTATCTTCCTTCCTTCTTGTTTGTGTGTATTATGTATTTCTGATTACTGCATATACTTGTCATTACTTATATCTAAACAATAATATGTTTTTGGATGTAAATTAGATTCGCAACTTTCCGAATATTTTTTTTACCAGCCAAGCCGAAGATTAAGATTGTAGCAGCGGCAACCCTTGTTGGAAGGTAACATGCAGTCGCAAACTAGTGTTTGCGCCAATTCTTGACATACGGTTGTCAGCGAACCCCAGACTCTCTTAGTGAGGAGTGGCAAAGAACGGGGACAAAAAATGATGTATATTGGTGGAGTGATGTATGTGTCGTGTGTGCGAAACTTGTCAACTATTATTAAAAGTCTACTGTGACCCGCTGCTAGGCAAAGGCCCTCGTTCTTTTTCCACTCTTTTCTGTTTGGTGCTATATCAGGTCAGCCTTTCAGAAAGGAGTCCAGGTTATCCCGCCATCGCCGACGGGCGCCGCTCTGCGGTAGTCTCGGCCCACCAGTCGCGACTGGACGACCAGCGCAGTTCCATTTCAACTTACGAGCTGCAGCGTTCCGGACTCGTTTGAAACATCTGAGCCGATTTAATGAAGGGAGTATAGTTGAAATTTTCTGAGGTGATTTTTTTCTCTTAGACCTTGATCTGTTAAACGAAAGGCATTGTTTCTTTTCTGCAGTGCGAGTAGCTACAGAATTCGTCATCAGTGAGAAGGAACAAGCGCGTTTAAAAAGCAATATTACTATTCTACTAATATGGTTCAAATTCAAATAACAGCTCATTCGGAGATAAAACGTTTGGGTAGTGTAGGATGAATGTATTATCTCTGTTGTTAAACATGAACTTGAACCATATATATAGGGTAATAAAATTGCTTTTTAAACGGGCTTGTACGAAGGATTCGGTGGCAATCCCCGCTGCATAAAAGAGTCAATGCCTTTTGTTCAACAAATTAAGGTTTAAGCCGAAAAAATCATCTCAGAAAATTTCAACTATTACTTAGTACCTAGGCCACATGTTGGACTTCCAAAAATTAAGAACACAAAAAGGACCGTGGTCGCGGTATTCGTTTTTCAGATCTTTTACTTTCTTTCTGTTTAATGCAGACTTGTCATGAGTTTTGTCAATATCTGACAGTTATAACTTTGGACGGATACAAATACGAACATTAAGTTTAAATGACGGTAGGTATGTTTTACTTACCATCAATAAGATAAATAAAGTGAACGAAAAAACGTGCCTCGAAACATCAAGAATAAATTTTGCTCGAATAGATGGCGACCTTTGGCCTATACTCGAGTATTTAGATGACGACACCGTTTGATATTTAACACACATCAATGAAAGAACATGGGTCAAATAGCCATATGTCATTCTAAGAGTTTTAATCCTGTGTCGAAAGGTAAGTAAATTTAGTTGACTACAAAATTTACTTTAATAATACGCCTTTAATAATTCTCTTTGATACCATTAAATGTTTAGGTTGGTTAGGTTAGCATCTGATGATACAAGCAGAGCATCTGTTACATATACGCAGAAAAACAAATACTGTCTCTACAAACTAAGTTGGAGCCAAATTTCTGGATGACTTATTTTTAATTCATCTGCAAAACACACTTCCTGTCTTAAAATATTTGAGGTAATCAACAATGATATTATATAACTATAGATAGGTTATACGCATACATATAAGGAGCACAAAAATATTTCCATATTTATTTCCGTACCTACTACCGTTGTTTTTTTTTGTTTCAACGAGTGTAACAATGAATGAAAAAGAAAGATACAAGCTAAGGGTGTGGGGGGAGCACGTTACCACGTTATAGCTTGCCTACGAATAGAGAGTAACTGTACAATTTGTAAAAATTAAGCACCTCAATTTTGAAACGTCTATAACCTATCGAGATTCTGGAGTCATAATATCATTCGTAATAAAATAACAGGGACTTCAAAACTTACAAAAGATCATAACCAGTTCTGTATGTTATGCTTAAAACATAGACAATGGACTGACAGAACGAACAAAGTAATTAATGTAAATTATTATAGGCGGATTTTTGACAACTGAACTGGATGGCGCTGTACTGCCTCGTACACTTCGTTTGAAATATTCGGAATTGTCCGAATACACCTTACGTATTCGGACAATTCCGAATATTTCAAACTGTCGGCATTCCGAAATCACCCACAATTCCACTATATTAGAATCCATTTTTGCAATTATTTTATTATTATTAAGACTTTATTTCGGACATCCAAGATCCATATGTTAGGTACACTATTACTTATCACTATGTTAGTATTGACAAAACAATTTATATTTAAGTACATACATTATTTACAATTAGATTAAATTAATTCATAAAAATATTATACCTCATTTATCCATCCGGTAGATTGGGACATGCATTGAGGCCCAACACTTACAAAAAGGATTATCAAGCCTCTCGCCAATTTCGGTTAGAAAACTGTTGGAGCTGTTCCTCAATCGGTGCATCTGAGATGCTGTGCGTTTTCTGATAATGGCGTAGAAATCATCCATTCGTGCCTCCGCAAACATCCCAGAAGCACTGCAAAACCGAGGCAGCCCCAACGACCACAATAATGCAATGACCACAATAAACCTTACCTATATGTGTGAAGTGTTAAGTTTGTAATGTTTTAACACGAAATGTATGGTATGAATTGTATAGTATGAATTTTCTGAGGTGATTTTTTTGAGCTTAAACCCTTAATCTGTTCAACAAAAGTTACTATTGTTTCAGTTATGCAGTGGTTTGCTACTGTTTCTTCATGAGCGAACGGGAACAAGCCCGTTTAAAAAGCAATTTTACCATCCTATTTATATGGTTCAAATTCATGTAACAGTAAAAACTTATCTTGGAACAGAAGCACACCGCTGCATAACAGAAACAATACGATGTGTTTAACAGATTAAAAAATCACCTCAATAAATGCATACTATACATTTCGTGTAAAAGAATTACAAACTTAACCCCCTTGCCGCATGTAATAAAAAATATTTGTTGAAATATGAACTTTAATAGTTATCAATAGAGTTGAATATCATATCCGCCATATATGGCTTCGTATGCGGTAATGGGTTAACTGCGACCATTATTTAACAGATTAAGGGTTTCAGCTCAAAAAATCACCTCAGAAAATTCCAACTACATATATGGCACTTTGCAACGTCATCTAGTTCAGCAGTCAAAATCACGCCTATAATAATTTGCACCGATTTCTTCACATTGCTGGGTTTATTCGTTTGGTTTACACTTTCGATGTAGTATATACATGAAATATGAAGTCAACATTAGATTTGTAACGAAATATTCCGTTTACTTTTCAATATACACCTAATTGCTTATTATAATAACAATCCACTTATAGTTTTATTCTTTTGAAATCCAAGGAGATATTTTCAACCTTTTCATAAATAATTTCTCTAAATACTTAAGATAAGACAAGTGAGATACAAGATAATGTTCTAATGGACGGAATGTATATGAGATGCGTCTTTTTAACAAAATACTCATTGAAAAGTAATACCTATAGAGATTCTTAGTCAGTTTAAGTACCAAAAACAAATCGAAAAGTTGCTAAAAATACTAAATGTTACTGTAATATAAATTACTAGACAAACTTATATCTAACATTCAGCCTTCAAAACCTACAACTTACATTAAACAAACAGCTACATTAATGGAGTTTCATGTTTTGAGCTAATTTTAGTGATCATTTTAAAGCAAACGTTTTGTATACCAACATTAATTATGTGGATTCAACGGACGGATTGGTTCCTGTTCATTTCTTTCGACAGTTGAGACCTGAAACAAAAAAAAAGTATTTTTATAGGTATTTTTCTAGTCGTAAACTTCGATGGTTAAATAAAGACTTCGTATACCAAAATATAATCGCATATTTTTCACTATAGGGAGCGAGCATGAACTGTAGGAGGATTTTTGACGCGAGGCGTAAATGTGATGTGTATTGTTCCGATGTAGCCCAAAAGATGGCAGAACCTACTATGCACAAGAAAATACGTAACGTGTAAATGTACATGTTTATGGTTCCGATTCAGGCCACAAGATGGCAGACCCTCTAACGCGCACGGTCCCTATAGGCCGACTTAACTATAATGACTTCATTACGAAACGCCTTAGTGAACTATAATGAATTTGACCAATCACGTTTCGCCGCGGACAAGAAGAATGCGGTTTTAGTGAAAAAGAAGCTCGTCGAAGCCTTATGTTCTATCCCTTTATCTACTGGGACACTTATTGGGCTGCAGTCGCGCTCGTCAGTTGACGTGTTTGGTGGCCAATGGGTTAAAGAGACAACGTGCCAAATTAGCTCCAGCTCAGCCAAAAGATATCTGCTACGCGCTGCCACCGGTAACTAGGTGGTACAAACCTTAGTGTTATCGTGGGTGTAGGTATCGTATGAACCAAAGATATATCGATTGTAAGCCCCAAGCAGCTTGTTTTCCAACGCATGCTTCCCAAGCACCTGATGAGTGCAGCATCCGTTTGTCCTCTCCGCCCATATTCGAAGTGTTTATAATAATTATTAATTATGTATGATTGGTATTATTTATATATATTTGTATTTATTTTATGTATATAGCAATATGTCTATATATGTAGTTATATAATAGGTGTAACGTGGTAAATAATGTTGTCAATGTCCAAAATATTAGTTGCTACGTTTTCCGAAATGTTTTTCTTACTGCACCCACATTTGAGAATCTTTGTTTTGCCCTATGGGTGACTGGTAGGGAATGGCTTTGGGCATTAAGTCCGCCATCTGTACTTAATTTTATTGTGTAATAGGGGGTAGGTATTACTGCAATGTTCTGCCGCCAGAGTGCAGCAGTAGCACCTATCGCAATCCATAGAGTTTAACTTATCAAACTTATACAAACTGTGCCTTTACGGAAGGTGGAGGTAAGGAAATAAATCTCCATATACCAAAAAGTGTCATCAAAAAACCATAAATACCTACAATACCTAGAATACTTGAATAAAAAAATCAAATCATAGACAGCGCACTTCATTTGTCAATTGCGCCTAGGTTCTTCAAAGAGCATATAATCACTACGTAGGTTCTTAGCTACTCTAGCGCTACTCTGGAGAGATTTGGAACTATTATTTATAGCTGACAGCTGGACACTTTTGCAGCAGTTCTACCATAAGAGATGTCACTCCTCTTAATTCCACACTCCATATGTGCCTTAAGCTGTTTTTGACAAGTTTTCACAGATTATAAAATTTGACACTGATGCATTAAGGCGGTTTGTTTACAAAGGGCCTGCCAGCGGGAAACGCGAACATCAAAATCTAGTTATCTATCTCTTTATCGCTCGAATATGCAAGAGTGATAGAGAGGTTAGATAACGAAATTTCGATTTTGTTGTTTCGCAGTCCCTCACACGAGTTTGTGATGGATTGTGGTAGCGGTGCCTCCTCCGCAGATTTCGGGTAATATTTCCTATTGATTTTAAATAAATAATAAATAAAGATTGTAAAGTCTACGGAAAATCGAGTTTTTTTAATAAATATGTGTGTTAGCTTTATATAATTAATAACAAATTATTTACATATACTTGTACTTTATTAATAATAATCTGATTTATTTAGTAAAAGAAGCGAGTGTAATGATTAAACCAAGACTTGACAGTTGGCATCTCGACCAATCAGGGCACTGCTAAAATGGTGGCGCGGCGTTCTGATTAGCCGACAGTGATGACGCTTGAAGTAGCGGGAATAGTCGCAACGGCCGTAGGGCAGTCTTGATTTAACCAGCATAAGGAAAGGAGTTCTCAAATTAAACACTAACCTGCATATTACATAATTTGTTTACAACTACACGTTTTACGTTATAAATTGCATACGAGTAAGGCAAGCGTTTGTAATTGGTGAGTTAAATGTGTGTATAAACACAGGGATAATAAATAGTAAGTACTTAAATCCATTACGATATTTCATTTATTTATTTCAATTACATACCTTTGGCAATTTAAAACCATTAAGTCAGCCTCCTGCATTTACATGTATAATGCGTGTCTCTTATTTTAGACTACTCTCTAACATATACATGAGAGTATAGGATCTTACCTGCGGGTTAATATAGCATGATAGCCCCGTTGACCTTCTCCTCAAGAGCGGGAGCGATAGTATCTGCATCTCTCTCGTCAGCCATGGCGACCATGATGCACACGTTGTTCACAAACGCCGATATGGACGCGGCGACCACGAGCCTAAAATGTGAGACATGTCTCGATTAGATACTTGTTTGCCAACAACTTCTTCTTCCTCGCGTTGTCCCGGCATTTTTGCCACGGCTCATGGGAGCCTGGGGTCCGCTTGACAACTAATCCCAAGATTTAGCGTAGGCACTAGTTTTTACGAAAGCGACTGCCATATGGTAAAGCTCCAGGTGTTGGCCAGGACCTGGTCTGACATCCGGTTGTGCTGCAACCGTAGGAAGTACTCCATACTGCTATAGCGAGGGTTCTCACCAGAAGGATAACCCCAGGTCAGCTGTGCCGTCAGAGCTCCAGGTGTTGGCCAGGTCCTCGTCTGACATCACGTTGTGCTGCAACCGTAGATAGTACTCCGTCAGCCATACTGCAATAGCGCCGAGGGTGAAGAGTACTGGAATGATAAATATTCTAGTAAGTTTTATGGCATCTAAATAAATGAAGTTGAAGCTACTTTGTCTATCAAATACGCTGTAAAAAATTACCACATTTTTTGGGACACGACTAGCTGGCCAATATCAAGTGACCTCTGATGTTTTAATCTAAAGTCCGAGCATGATCTACGATGCCATTTGGCCCAGTAGCTGGAGTACATACTGGTGTGTACTGACCTGCCAGCCAGCGCGTTTCTAATGATAAGCGGGTGCGGCAAAAGGCGCGTGTGCGTGGCAGAGCCTAAAACCACCAGTACGCAGGTTCCACCACATGATACTAGTGCTGCCGCTAGATAAGCTGCTATGCCCATCCAAGCCCAATTAGCTGGAGTATATAACGGTGTAGTACTGACCTGCCAGCGAGTTGCTGATGATAAGCGGGCGCGGCATGGCCCGCATGCGCGTCGCAGACCCTAAAGCAGACAGTACACAGGCTCCTCCACATGATACGAAAGCTGCCGCTAGTTAAGCTGCTGTGCCCATCCAAGCCCAGTTAGCTGGAGTATACACTAGTGTGTACTGACCTGCCAGCGAGTTGCTGATGATGAGCGGGCGCGGCATGGCTCGCGTGCGCGCCGCAGACCCTAAAGCGGCGAGAACACAGGCTCCACCACATGATACTAGTGCTGCTGCTAGTTGAGCTGCTGTACCCATCCAAGCCCAGCGCCGAGCTGGGTGAGTGCCCGCTTTTACTGAAAACATAATATTAATTATATTAGAGTACGTTCAGTTCTGGTGCATATGTCGCTAGCGCGCCACAGCGTACGAAAGCAATCATTTTGCAAATAGGCGCATTCACAGCGAGATCACCAGATCTGAGCGCACTTTTGTAAGCTTTAAATTCTGCAAATATCCCGGTGTTTCTCAACTCTTTCTTAAGTTTAATCTGACCTATTTCTCGTAATTTAGATTGACCTCTAATTTAGGTTAAATAACTCCCATGTGGAGCGAAACAATTCTGCTGACATTCTTGTTGAACACTACTAATTTAACCAACCTCTAAGTGAAGTGCTGATGGAGTGATGAGTGGAGTGATCTGGCTATTCCGGTACATATTTTGTGGCGTATGGAGCATACTTTCTATCA
This sequence comes from Cydia pomonella, assembly GCF_033807575.1. Lineage (NCBI taxonomy): Eukaryota > Metazoa > Arthropoda > Insecta > Lepidoptera > Tortricidae > Cydia > Cydia pomonella. Next base: position 6,331,238 of record NC_084723.1, on the reverse strand, counting down.
ATCGCTTTAAGCAAATATAATGTGAATTTCGTGGACGCTATTTTTTATTCCATTTGAAAAACATGATGAAGATGTTTAATCTTCAATGTGGGCATATTACATGCCCAGTGCTCACTTCAAATGTGCCAAAATGTCTTGATTTTTCCAAGGATTCACAGTGAAAAGTGCAGACCCATTAGTGAGGATCCTGAACCAAGTTCTTAACCTGTTAACTCAGTTGGTCTCATAAAATGGAGGGCAGCTTTACGCCACGGGCTGATAGGGAACATAGGCGTCTCGGCGAGGATGATCCATGGGTCCTATCCAATTAATAATTCTATTAATAGGTGTAACAATAAAAAAAGCCTTTCATCCCAAAAATACATAAAGACAGGAACCATTTTTTCTTAGCATAATTTTACACGTATCACTAACCATCGTACTTTTTTGCGTTTACCAAATAAAACATAAGGTCCAGCGATCGACATAGGTAGTATAGGTACATAAATAAGGTAAGCGTGGTAGTTGTTGCCGCTGTAAGTTAAGCGTCATGACCCAGTATATTTTAGTGAATAAAACATACATACCATATGTAACAAAAAAGCGGGGATCCGTTTAATATTCGGTATCGTGTTTTGATTAGCAAAGAGTAGAAGATAGTAAGTAAGTAAGTGTTTTATTTGTAAATATAGGTAGAGTTACATTGGTGGTCAGTTTATATATGTAAAGTTTCACTATATAAAAAAAAAGATTTTAAGCGAAAAATAAAGATTTTCTATGGAGCAGGCCAGGTCGTCCAAGTCTGGCCAACCCTCCATACAAAGGTCAAAAAAAATTCGCGTCAAAAAAAGTTTCTTCTACTTTTTCCTTATTAAGTATAACACGATACAGAATCCCTTAAACGAATCCCCGCTATTTTTGTTACACCTTTTATGTCCTTTTCCATCGAGTAGTGCATAAAAAATAAACACGGCATGAATAGGCTGTATGTATCATCACCGAATTCACCGAATTATTTATGTCCCACTGCTGGGCACAGGCCTCCGCACACACGGGGTAGCCCAAAACCCCCTGACTAAATATAATCATCAGGCCAGCTTGTTACAAATTCGGGACTTTACACACACATTTCAATTTATTCGTAGATAAATACAAGTTACATCATGGAGTTATCTTTCCAAACAGCGACGGATAATTGTCAATTAATGTTTCGTACCTACGTAAATTACAAGAACCTCATTTTTTTTTCAAGGTGTCCGAAAGTTAAGAACAGCTGTTAAGTAACATTGAGACATCTTAATAAAATCTAACTACATATAAGAACTGGGGTTTGCAAGCCGCACAATTGCTCGTCTATTACTGTTTTGATAGACCTGATCATGAGTAGATAATTTAAAGAATGGAAGTTCTCATCAGATCTCTTGCATGAACATTGTCCTTCATTCAAACCTAATTGGACCGAATGGTTATTTCACGGCGTCTATACTGACATATGCGAGGTTAATCTTATTGTGTCTGTACGACTTTTTAGAGCTACATGCTGTTTTGAAACATGCGACATTATAAAAGAATGGAACATTGGACCGGACTATTGTCACATGAGCACATTGCGTAAGCTGATTATTTACTTAATGGTTAATGTGGTTAATCGTCCATTTACATGATAGTGGTTTGTAAAATAGTGTTAGTTTGTTAAATTTTGATTCCGGATTTGGTAATTGTAATTTGTTAATTTTAACGTTATGGCTCTCGGTTTCATAAAGCTAAAAGCTATAGCTTACGCTGACCTATAGTTATAATCGAATATCGTTTGACATGTCGCATGTACAGTAGCCATCAGATCAGAGGCCAAGCCGCTCACAAATATCTGAACACGCAACTCTTGTCAAGGCGTTAGAGTGCGTGTTCAGATATTTTTCAGCACCTTGGCCGCGCCGATATATATAGTCCTCTTCGCCGTATCCGACGACGGCGACTCCTTCAACTGTTTTTATTCGGAAACATGGAAAGCTCTAATATGGCTTGCAAAGCCAAATTTGGTTCCGCGCCGATATAATATGACAGCGACTGTAAGTAGTCTCTGTCAGGCTTTTGATGTAAGTGGGGTGGTGAACCTATCGAGGATCCACGTAACGGATCAAAACATGTCAAGCGAAAACCCAAACTATCCCGAACATCAAATTAACCCTTAAATATTTTTTTTACAAACTTACCACTAAAATTATGACTCCTCCACCCATATCCAAAGTTGAGCTCCTTATGCCCCTCAAACAGCCCAAAGCTGATCCTGCCCTCAGAATCCAGTGGATTCGACGTCCGCCTCGCCCTCGCATCTATCCAATGCGTAGTCCCCAAAGATGCCACTATCAGCGCTATACACAAACACGACCCGAAAAAAGTCGCGAAAATCATCGATCGCTTGAACAAGTTCAACTTCATCTTGACCACTTTCACTTAGTTCACCAGTTCACTAGATGGCGTTGCGTCACATTTTATTCCCCAAGATGGCGGAGTTTTTGCGCGCCAATTGTTTAGCGATTTTCTAATTTGAGTTTACGCCATTGTACGGGTTTCTCGAACGGTCCCACGTTAGAAAAGCTGGAACAATAAGAAAGAAAATTGATTACGTAAAAGTCAAGTTCGTTAGTGTTAGCTAATTGTTAATTTGAGGCGCGTGTTTGAATTGCAAATGGCGATTTAATTTCGCACGGAGAGTGAATGAGTGAGGTTAATTTGAATTTTTAAGTATGTGGAGACGCTAGATTACGTGATGTTCTTTAAATTCATAAAAGTACAGGCATTGTTGACAATAAGAGGTATAGGTATTTATAATAAACATGTATCCGACAACGTTCAAGGAATTCTGATAAGTCATATTTAGGTATTAGTAAAAGAAATCAGAAAATGGTTACAGCATTAAACAAGAAAAATTCCTCCAATCCTAAAATCGATTGGAAACGCTTAGACCACTTTATTTCTTAATGGCATCGAAGATTCAAGCATAACAGCGGCGGCAGTATGGTTATTCAGATTTACGAGTGTTTACAATAAAGAATATGGAGTCCGACCGTACTAGGTACGACAAATGTAGCATTCCTATGGGATTTGTATATATAGCCAGGTTAGTGTAAACTTAGCGTAGCCGGAATCTGAATGAGACTCAATTTCGCAATGCATATATGTCTAAAACCTAATTTTATTACAGGAAACGCATATCTGGCTAGGGGAGTAAGTAATTAAGTGAAGTAAAATGTAGGGTGTTGAGGCCGAGAGAGTTATCGATACTGATCTGAAATTTGTAACCTGACCAGATGGCTGGCTGGAGTAATCAGGGGAACTCTTCAACTGTTATATATCTATAGCGATTTATGTGTTTTTACAGTATATTTAGTAGCACCTCTCATCAAGATACGTTTTTACTTTTCGGTTAGCGTCCCCCTTCCCTCCTTCCACTAGACTCCGACACGTGTACCATCCCCGATTGCATTGAACTAGCGGGTGGGTATCCCACCTTTCTTTCTTTTAATTTATAACGTGTTTATTTAATTACACATTTCCTTCGACGCGCTAACACACAACGTTTAGCACCTTACGCAATCATTCAAATATCAACCTTAATGCAACAGCGATAAGAACTAGTTACGTCAATAACGCATAATAAGTCACACGCGACGGCTGAGCCTGTATTATTAACCTAGTACCATACTGACTCGATTTTGAAATCGAAACGGGTTCTTTTGTCTCACTTTTTGTAGACAAATCCGTTGGCCGGTATTAGACAGGTCTGACAAGTATTTGTTATCGGTGTGATATTTAAGAAATTGCAAAATTAGACAATATGAACCCCCAGTAAGACTAGGTTTTACGTAAGACTGAGATTAGGTATACTCAAAGGGCCTACTGCGAACCACGTTCGACGTGTTGCCTCCCTGTCACACTTACATACAAATTTACAAGTATGACAGAGAGGCAACACGTCGACCGTGGTTTGCGTTGCGTGCCCCAGTAATAAGAAGCTCCCATATAGAATGAACCATACAGGTAAAAATAATATTAGAGATAAGAATTCCAAACATGACTGACAGTTTCATATACACGACTGCTGTTATGTATGCGGACTCACTTCACCGTGGAATACCTATATGAATTGATGGAGAAAGCAATAAAATGCAAGCAATACAAAATAGGTGCCCGTCCCGATTCCGAGCGCACGAGCGGATCATGTATAATTCATAGCGCTCGCTATGGGAAAGTCAGATCGGCGATAATATGTGTAATTGATCGACATTTCTACTTGTCTTCAACGTGTACTATAGCCGTTGGGCATTTAAATTCGCATATAATAATACTCGTACTAATAACTTATGTACTTATTCATAATTAATGCACATTATAGGTTCCTCGAAGGCTATTAACTACATTTCTACCTTATATCTACTACGCATTAGAAAGGGACAGGTTAACAATGCCGGATTTAGAGGTCTGGAGGCCTCGGGCAATAAAGGAGTGGAGGCCCCCTGGCCCCAAATTTTTTCCAAATAAAATGGTAAATTTTCCGAATTCTCTATTGTGGGGGCCCCTCTTTTGTGGAGGCCCGGGGCAGCAGCCCCGGTTGCCCTCCCCTAAATCCGGCCCTGGATAGGTATACGTTCCATACGTATACATATCCCTGTCTGTCCGTCAGATCATATTTATCGTAGACGGTTGTGACTTTATTCGCACACAGATTTGTCCATCGGGCACATTTGCCAGATACATCTTTATATACCGTGGGCCAATTAAACCCAACATATTTTAACCATGCATTCCTGAGGTCATAAGGAGCAAAAAATATATTAGTTTTGGCCAAATTCGCCTAAAAAACTTTTTCTTGTCAAAAAAAAATCCTTTTGCGTTTTCTGCACACGACACGTTATTTTTTTTACACCTTAGTGAAAAAAGATCATTACAACAAATAAGTTCTTTTTTATTTACAGATGAAAATTGCGAGTTTACATAAAAACTTTCACTAAGTTATAACAGAAACAAATTTTCACGGAAATTGTCATTATCTCTAAAACTAGACTGATTTCAGAAAACATTGTATGACATTTTAGTCTCTAAATGCGGTCAAGAATACACGTTTGAAATCTGTCGCGTTTAATTGGCCCACGGTGTATAGGCACATCAACTTAGCAAACGTGTACTATGTACATAGTCTCGTAAAAGAGCTTGATGGACAATTCCCACAAACATTAAAACGATCATATTCGTATTCAAGCAAGCATAACTATTAAACTAACAGTACACTAGGTTAATCACACTCATCGCAGCTTCGCCCATTTGCTTATTGCCCATCGACCCATGGTCAATTGATTATGTATTGCGTAGTTGGAAGACCGTTAATCATGAGTTGTGGTACAGCTCTAAAAACATGAATAAGCTATAACCATTAGTTTATTGAAACGTTTTAATAAATGCATTCAATCCAATGACTCCTATTTGATCTGTCTAGACTCCGTTTGTGTCAATGCCAACCGGCAGCGACACAGGTGTCAGCCACTATGTAAACTTGATTATAAACTGAAATAAAAGTCTTACGTGAAGGAAAAAGTGACCAAGTCCACCGGTGGCGGAGGCCGGAATCGCACCCGCGTTTTCCACCGCCCGGCCACGGCGGTACCCTTCCCAAATTCGTTAGTTTATGCTAGTGTGTGTGTGAAAGTGTATGTGTGTATGTGTTGAAAGGCTAGGCGCCTCTAAGGGCGAGCAGTACGTGGTTCCACCCCTTAATTATTTAATAAAATAATTTGATTTGCTCCCTATTTGTACTTAAACTTGATATTTTCACAGAAACTTGACATTTATGACGTCTTCGAGATGTGGTGCTGGAGGAAGGTGCTCCGTATCCCCTGGACAGCATTTCGAACTAACGTCTCCATATTGCGAGAACTCAAAATCTCATCGCGGTTGTCATCTGAATGTCCACGCATAGTCCTTCAACACTTCGGTCATATTGCAAGAAAAGACGGTGGCAACCTCGAAAAGCTCACTGTGACCGGCTAAGTAGACGGGAAAAGGCCTGGACGCGGACGAAGTCCAATACGTTGCTCTGACCAGATCCGCACCGCACCGATCTTGACTCCACAGTTCACATGGCAGATGAAGAAAGAAAAGATCATAAGGGAGAAAGTGATACAAAAGGAAGGTCACGACCATCAATATTGAAGAATATGACGCAAGGAGGAGGTAAAAAACATTTTGAACATTTCATCAGCTTATCTACTTCTGCATGCTGACTGTAACATGTGTTACAGTTACAGGTTATACACGAACGGAACTGTTAATTGCAGCAACTGTACCTCAATCGTTAATTATTGCCCATCAGCCACGGACTGTTAACGGGATCGATCCGTTATGCATAACATTCAGTTTTACCTCCATTTGTGGAATTTGTAAGGTTATGACGCATATGTAATGTAGGTATCCGTTCAGACGCTAACCTAAACGATGAATAGATAGACGCAATCGTTGAATAGTTGATGGCGCCAAAAGCAGTATTTAATATAGGTATTTCAAGTTATATTCAAGTTACCTAAGGGGCAATATAAAATGCCATACTTTTGAGAAATCTTCAAAAGAGATCTCATAATCATTCAAGTACTTAGTACTAGCTATTTATTTTCAAAACCGTCCCACATAAGTCATTGCGGATAATTAAATAAGAGGCAGGCTTCTCAGCACCCCTGATCCAAACAACATGCAAAGAATTATGAGGGCCTACCTCGAACAGGGGTCATTTATATTTCGTGTGCCTCCAAATTCGATCTCAAATATGATCATCATCATAAGTTCAGCAGGTGGCAGACCTGCTACCCTTGATGATACCCTTGCCCAAATTTAGTCTACATTCCAGAACATGTCTTCTTCGATGATTGTCTGTCATTCGGTAGACACGATCAATTGACCAATACGATATTACCAGCTTATTGACAATGACGAAGCGTGCTAATGCTTTCGGCTATGTCCGTAACTTTCGTCTTCAGCTGAATACGACTGACTAAATTATGATAATTGTCATATTCTGCACCTGACAAATCAATTACCTACCTACATGCTATAGCGTCAAATCTACGTGCGTAAACACCCGGTCCGTGACATTGTCGACATAACGACACGAATAACAAATACTCATCTCAGCTCGACCTTCGTATGTTACACATACTGACGTACGCGTGCCTACATTAAAATGCACGTACGCCATTTTGAAAATGAGTGCGAGTGGTCAACCATGCTTAACGTACCATGACGATAGCCGTTACATGTTAACGTGTAAAATGAGTATGCCTTATTACAATATAATAGAGTTCAATTATTTGTGTTGCACGAATTATAGCTGACAAAGTCCTTATGGCACCGAGATAAGATCTGAGAAAGGTCAGTTAAATGTGTTGCTGTCAGTTCATATCAAAGACAAGTTGATCATTTGCACCTTATGCTTTTATAACAAAAGCGAGAATTGTATACATGTCTCTGATATGGATTGTATGTCTCAATGGCAATTTCCGGGCGAAAGGTGACAAAGATTGTTAGTAAATTTCGAAGATTTTTTACCTTTTAGGCTTGAAGGTAGGATTAAAGTGGGGGGAGGTTATGGAAGCGTGACTGAGGGGGAAAAGGATGTGCGGTTGGAATAAATTATGGTGTGCATGTGGCATCAATAAATTCCACATTTGTTTAATATACAGACGTAAAACAAGCTCCTACACATCTGTGGGATATTTTGTTAATATTATGTTGTATTTGTGATAATTTACGATTTGATATTTGAATGTTCACTAAATGTAATAGGAAATTTGTGTTATTTGGTCTGGTGGTGGCAGCTGCCCCCCTGCCTTACCCTGGCGGCGCCCTTGGCAGATGTCTGATACAGATCTTTGGATCTTTTTTAACTCGTTAACCCTTAACTGATCAATCGTAAACGTTCCTAAATCATATGCTCGATTGAAGATCAGTAAGGAACGTTTCTACAGGGTTGAAATTTGAACCACCAGCCATACTCTGCGTAGAGACTTTATAGGTCATACTGAACAAATTTTATTATAGGACCAATGCCAAAATTGCGAAAAAAAAATTAGGTTGTTTCCGGCTGATTTCGGTGTATTCCCATCTGTGCCCGCCCCACGCAACCGCCGCCATACAAGGGGCGGGCACAGATCGGCATGATTTGTATGTAGCACCTTATCCCATCTGTGCCCGCCGGGCACAGATGGGAATACACGCCGATTTCTATGGGACAGCCAACATTATGACCTATAAAGTTACTTCGCAGTGTTATGGCTGCTGGTGGTTAAAATTTCACCCTGTATTTAGTTTGGTGCAAATTAGCCCGTCTGGTTTAGGCATTCTGGACTAACATTAACAAACTTGTATTTATCTTCGTAAGTCTTCAATGTTGTAGTTTACCCAAAGATAATGGGTCTCATTGTGACATAACTACGTCTTCACGGCTTGACACAACATCGGAAGTATTACGTGAGAAAGCGACAATCGCGGCTTAATTGTTAACGTAATGGGATAAAGGGTCCTCCCTCTACGTCTTTTACCCTCAATCTTGCCCTCCAAGATGTTAACTATGTTAAAAAATGTATATTTGATTATTATTGTGTCAAATTTCGTCGCATTAAGACACTTTTATTCGATTTTAAGTCTATTTATATTAGAATTACTTCAGTTGCTAAAAGGTTATTTCACTAAGAATAAGAATCTTTATTTGCTGTAAACATTACCAGGTACATAGGGTGTTTATACGATAGGTGGTAGGTTTTATTTTTAACCAGAAATGGTATTTGATTGTATTTTCCAAAATTATTTATTTATTTAACCTTCCTTGAAGTATTTCACAGAGTGTCCCGTACTTTAATTTCATGTATTCTGCGCTTAAAACGATGATTATTTTACCAGGCATATGTTTGCCTATTTGTCACAGAAAAAGAAACTCCTATATCAAAAAATCTTCAGAAAAAACGCGGTTGTGAGTGAGTGAGTGAGTGTGTACATGCTCCTCCCTTTCCTCTCCGATTGGTTCGGAGCGGTGGTGCCGAGACTCCGCGAGAGGCTCTCGACGCGAATGCTCCCATTGTACAAAAGAAAACTTTAGGTACAGTACAAAAGGCGGACTTGCCATGATGCATTATCTACTAGACAACCTTAAGTCAAAGCAGAGAGATTGTGGACGGTGCTACTTCAACAACAAGCTGATTAAGAATGTAAATTGCCTTGCAGGGCTCATAGCTGTTTTAGTATACCACCTTATGTATGTACCTATGAGAGCAATAAATTACTGAATTACCGACATTACAACAACAAATCAATCATAAATGGGCTTCTCTTAATTCGTCATGCCAATGCCAAAATGGAACCCTTATAATTTCGTAATTGCATGAATCGTATCTAGTGACAGGAGCAGAAACAAATGGCAAAGTATTGCCAAAGGCAGGTTTATTTATTCCACAACCCGTCAATGAAATACTTAAGCAACATAACTTACAGAAGAGGCACCTGCAAAAACTAGTGTCAGTCTCAGTACTCCGTGAACAAGCCACTAGCGAGACAACTAAGAAAATTGCAACTATCACTAGCAAATTACTTAGAAAACATAGTTATCAATCTAAGAATGTTACGGCAATGTTTTAGAAATCCATCGCTCTCCAATAGAAGCGTAACGGCCATTAAGAGGCCGAAACAAAATTGCCCATTTCACTTACAATTTTCTTGCGTGTCTAGTTACATCTGAAGCGTGTAATGTGATTTAGACGTTATGACGATGGGGGAAAGTTAATAATTGAAAGTTGAGAAAAGTATGAGACGGCATCTTCGAAGGACAAACTACTAAGTAATTAGCGAGATGGACTGAGGTTACTATCACGCTTATGGTTTCTTTTTATGCGTGTAAAAGCATAATTTATGCATATCGTAACTGTTTGGATATTGCCATGTTCGTTGTTCTTGAGACCATTTATTTTAAGTCTGTAGAGTCACGTGCAGAATCTTACACAAGAACGCGCAATAATATATGACATGCTTTATGGCTTCAGAAATAAAATTAATTAAGCAAATAAATATACGACATTATTACACAAATCTAAGTCCCACAACTCCCACAGTAAGCTCAATAAGGATTGTTTTGTAGTTACTTACTTAGACAAGGATTTACAGTGTGTCCATAGCCATTGGACAAAGCCGAAATGTACATATGCATTAGGGTATTTAGAACCAGTGTACAAAGTATCATAACAACCGGTGTAGCGGTTTTGAAGAAATTAACAAATTACCATTTTTTACTTTGGAGCAGCCTGTATGTGTTAGTAGCTCCTAGGGTAATATCCTCAGAGAATAGTATGGAAACTTCTTCGACCTTTTTGATTATCTTTTTTATTTATGACACTAATAAGCTTCTGACTTTTGTAAAATGGCATCATTATCAAATCTCGAATCTCTATATTTTCGAACAAATTGTCAAAAATACTGCCAAAAATTAACACAGTGTGTTTCTTTTTGTTGTCGATTATTGCAAACAACTTTTGTTCGAAAAATGTATTTTTTTATCTTTTGTTCTAATTTAAAAAATATTAACGTCAGAGCATTCCTGAGAAGTAACCCTACGTGGGATTTCAGGGTTTATCCAATGGCTAAGGTCACCCTGTATATAATATACTTGTAAATACTTAAATACATAGAAAACACCCATGACTCAGGAACAAATATCCCCGCTCATCACACAAATAAATGCCTTTCATCGGCTTCATAGGCAGGGTCACTACCCAGACCCACGAGGCCAGGCAGGTCGGTCGGTATTGCATAAATAAGATTGTAAAGACCGATTCTAAATGATAGATAATAATTGAAAATATTAGATGTTATATTATAGACATAGAGCACCCGATCTCCTAAGCTAAAGGTTTTTTTGCCTTAGGTTACTTGAAACATAGGTGAATTACTTTGTTTCATTCAATTCTAATTTACATATTAAAACTTCTGTGGCTTCCTACAACATAGTGACTCATTTCATTCGGTCACAATTATTTTTAAAATTTAGTCGATCTATGATGACTAAATAAGCCTAAAGACAGAATCATCTTATAGGGTCATCTTTGAATTTATCATATTGTATAGAACGCCATGGTACAATTTGCAATAATGAAGTGAACCAAACATGCAAGCTCCTGTGGTTACGGCAAAAAGACTGTGTCAAATTTTTTTGTACCTATAGTTTATGTAGAACATAATATTATTTCATTGTACTCTACTGTATAAGTTTGTAACTGGAAAATAATAACTAGTTCAAAAAGATTAGGTAGAGGACTTAAAACGTAACAGTAAAATACAAGTACCTCCCTATTGTGTCACCTCAGTCCTACTGTTGTTTGTCCAACAGTAGGAATGTTTGGTGTTGTTACATAAGCTAAACAATGGTTTAGATGCTCGACCAACCCGTCACGCGTTTACGAGGCAACGGAAACTAAACAAGGCAGTCATGACATTCCTAATGCTAACTAAACTCATTGAAGGTGTATTCCAATTGTCACCGCCCCACGAGGCCATACATGAGGCGGGGCAGATGGTAATGATTCGTAAATTGCACCTAATTCCCATCTGTGCCCGGCGGGCAAATGGGAAATCACCAAATTGAAGCGGTACTCTCATCAGAGGGCCTACCGCGAACACCGTTAGACTTAAATTTTCTGTACAAACTCAAGCCAATGAAAATGAAGACTACGTTTGTATTGGAGAAGCGGTCGCCCCCTTTCTTCTTAATTTATTGCAATAAATTACAAGACGCATTGACTTCTTTTATTTAAACAGCATATTCAAAATAGATATTTTTTTTGTTACCAACCTACCATACCTATTCAAGTTACGGATTTAAAGGTCCGACTACGCTGGCCCGCTTCCCCTGCGCCCGCGCAAGCAATGACAATACTCAGGTTATGACATCGGAAGCTTAAAAGGCAATTGTCTCGGCGTAATCCGTTGACAAAATCGCTGGGAAGCGGCAGCGACCAACTAAATTTTAAAAAGGGCTTATACGCCATTTTAAAGTGATGATTTAAGTCCATTATGAATGAAGTATTAAACAAAGGAACAAATGTTTACCAATCTCGATAATTGAGCGTTGAAATTTCCCTGTCTTTTTGATAGAATCTGGCGTATAGGTATAATGAAAAAATGCTCTGAATTGGTTGGAGTTGATAGGTACGCATTTTTTTCTCCTACCTACCTAAAATAGGTACCTACTTTTTTTGCAATTATTATATACGTAGGTATCTGAATACAAAAGTAATTTTAGTTTGTCCGCCTCTGAACCAAGAATGAAGGAATTTTGATTATGATAACAGTCTTGAACAAAAGATTATTTTCGGCTTACCTATTAATTTAAGTGCTTACCTATCTTCAGTGTTAAACTGTGAAGTTTCTATAAGGACTATTTTCGTTTCTACATTTTCCCTGCTGGCGTAGTTCAATTAGCAAATATGTTTATCGGCATTGACATTCTACACATATTGCAAATCAATGACAATGACTCGCACTTTCGCCACTACTAATAAAATGCCCATCGCGTATGCCAAATAGCCCTTGTGATACGTGTAAACGCGTCGAATCTCAAGTTAGAAAGTGGAAAGTACTAAGTGGAGAACATTACAAATTAACTTTTAGCGGCTACGTAAACATTTGTTATAATATCTTGTATAACGAAGCGGCCAAAATACTCAAAATAGGGTAATTCCACGAGACTGTAACGTCAGTTACCAATTCTTTCGTGTGTTACATTAATTAGGCAAATTTAAGTATCCAGATATCTACCTGTAGGGCTACGCCAGACATACAGACACATACATTTGATTAATTAATGTAAGAACTCACAAAAGAATTGGTAACTGACGTTACAGTCCCGTGGAATTACCCAATATAGATTAGCCGCACAGAGTCAACTATTTAAACCCTTCCAGAAGGCAGGGGGCCTAGCGAAGATGATAATCTTTGATAAAAAACCCCAATCGAAACTTAAATATGAAAATAGTCACGTGACTTTTTGTAGCTTCCGACATGTCGATACATACACCAGGGTTGTAACCGCGAAAATCGAAGTTCGTCAATAGCGGGTTTTTTTCTCTGTCACTCTTACGCCTTAATGAGAGTAAAAGAGAAAGATCCTCGCAATTTGCTAATTTCTGTTTTCGCGGTAGGCCTCCTGGGGCCCATTTCTCGAACGGTGTTAGACTTTTTATAACATTATTAGTACACGAACTGTCAAATCGTATGGGTTAACATGGAAACACACTAATAATATTAGTCTAATACCATTCAAGAAATGGTATCCCTCAATCTCTAACTCCTTTACATTGTTTTTATTTTTTGCCTGACTGCGACTTGTTTGCTGACAAAAATCATAAACTTTTAAAAGATTTTTTACGTTTTCGTGAATCAACATCAGCTTATTATTTTCATATTATCATATAATTTTATCAAAATTCAAAATTTAAAAATTTATTCTGCAAGTAGGCCTCAAGGGCTCTTTTACAAGTCAATACAACATTTATAGTAACATCATATAGTGACATGAAAAATACATAACAACATTTATAAATACAAGAGCCAATACCTGGGTAAACATTACATTATAATAATCTTAAAATAAATAATTAATACAATACAATAGAGATGTATAGTCTCTATGGTTAAAAACACATTAAATCTGGAGATGTAAAAGGTCCCCAATGTCAGAGTACTAATACTAATAAAATTTGGAGGTGTAAAGTCTCTCCAAGTGTCAAATAAAATTTATACTAAATAAATAAACCGCGTCTGGACTGTTAAACTAGCAGTCTCATAAACTAATGCTACAATCTGTACATAACTAGTATGTACCAAGTCAAGTATATTATACAATATGACAGAGACGTATAGTCTCCACGGTTAATACATTAAGTTTGGAGATGTATAAGGTCCCCACGATCTGAGAAAAATAATAATACACAATAATAAGATTTGGAGGTGTAAAGGTTCTCCAAATGTCAAAAAATAAAAAATAAATAAAAAATTGTATGAAATACATATTTCACGTCAAGAGACTGTTAAGCTAACAATCTTAAAACTAGTTCTACAGAATACATAACTACTATGTATTTAATATGTCAATGGCATCATCAAAATAACGAAAACATAACAAACATTAATAAATGTAATTAGTAGATAACTGTCATTGGCCATCTGTTATGTAATCACTCATATGTAAAACTTTTATTTACGGCTGTTGTTGTCCTAAATATCAATAAATAAAAAAATACATATGGTTGAACAGCTAGAAACAACAGCGCCATATGCCTCTCCGGGACACTGCACGCAAAACTATTACAGCTTTTGAGACTGGATACTTGGCCATGATTCCGTGTCTCCCAAGTAGTGATCTATTTTATAGTATCCCTTTTTGAGAAGTGCATTTTTGACGTATTGCTTGAATGAAGTATAGGGCAGATTCCATGCCTCTAAGGGTATCACCTAACTTATAGCTCTATTACTATTTAGTTTTACAGCGCTTTGGCGCCCCTTAGCTGTAACGATGTTCAATTGTATTTCAATAAATATCAATATCAATTATTTCTTTTCTTTCGACGTTTGTCGATGTACGATTGTCATCATGGCTAGGCCCCCAAATGGCGCCGTTTTTTAATATACGATGCTAAAATACCTATAAAATATCAGCAAGTTCCAGCGTAAATACATATGCACCTATCGATTTACACAAGTACCTCAAATTACTGTAATCGTTGATTACTCTTTTCGACGACTGAATACCATCGCTATCAGATATATCGGAGCCGCCAAGGTGCTCACACATATCTGAACACGCCTCTATTGTCAAGGAGTTAAAGTGCGAGTTCAGATATTTTTGAGCATCTCGGCCGCTCCGATATATCTGATAGCGCCTGTACCTTTACCACTGAATTGGAAATGTGTTGAATTAGGAAATATGGAAAGGAAACAATGCGTAACGCAAGGAAAGTGATAAGTGGTGAACAGACCCCATTTTCTCACTCACCAGCTCTTAATTATCACTGCAAACAATTATAACAGAATTCTATACAGTCTTCCTCTTATACCTAACATTGTTACAAGCTAATTTAGACCTTACGTCTGATTCCTATGATTCTGTTTTATTTGTGGTTGGTTTGAACCAGTTTCTTGTGGGAAATGTGTGATTACATTACTCAGAAAAATGTCTTAAGGGCGTCACACACGGCGAAGATACTATAATATTTTATCTTAATAAGAATATCGCTCACTATACAGTTTGTATAAACTATCACAGTCGGCTAAGATAATATATGACATATTTTCATATGACCGTATCTTAAGCTATCAAGCGATATGCCAATTTTATGTTAAGATGCCTAGAAAAGAAAAGATGTCATCTAAAGATGCGAAATATATCTTAACATGCTATCTTAAGATACTAAATATATCGTAAGATCCTTATACGAATATAATATAAATAGGTACAATAATTATACACTGACTTGAGATATCGAGCGGATATATTATCGTAACGTAACAGTGTGTGATACCTTAATATACCTACTATATTAATATTTTATATAACCAGGCATCTTAAGATAAAATATTATAGTATCTTTACCGTGTGTGACGCCCTTTAGTGTTTGGAGTGGTGTCAATTTTAAATGTGCATTGACTCTTATCTGGTATATGCTGTTCAAATGTCATAACAATTATTGTTTATTTTTTTATACTGTAGGTATTAGGGTCTACGCTAGCTGGCGCGGGTGCACGGAGCGGACGAGCGGGTTAACGAAAAATAGTATGAGCGACACTAACTGAAGCGGACGCGTGCGGCGGATTTCACCTACTAGTATAGTCAAGTTAAGAAAAAGTATGGAAGTAAGTCGTGTAGTCGTGCTTTTTTTGGATTTGTTATATGGCGCAACTAGATTGTTTCCCCCGAGTTGCACCGTTTCTATTATGTACGGAAGACCGTTAAATTTTAGGTATAAACTATAAAGTGCCGTAATTTTGGAGTAAATTAAAAGCTATTAGGTTCAAGCTAAGTAGTGTATAGAGAACACCTTGGTGCATAGTATATCTTAATTAAAAAGATGTGCAATGTATGATACCCTAAAAAAATTTTTTTTTTCGATTGCGGCTCGAGGATAAGTCAGTCGGTTGGTGCAATCTCAAGTTAAGCTTTTTAAAGCATTATAAACATTCAGTTAACTTTGCACGCCTGGGCAAATTATGGAACATGTATTTTTAATTATTTTGTACATTGTGCTTCGGGGGAAATTAAAAGAGACGTGAAAATTTTTAAAAACGGTACTTATCTAAAGACACTACATTTGCACTAAATAAAAAATAGTTTTTTTTTTACCGGAAGTTTGTCAAAAAGTAAATAGAATTAATCGCAACGAACTGCAAGCGAAGGTGGTTGGCAGCACGCGGCGCGGGGCGCGCGAGGCGGGGAGATAGCGCAGCGCGCAGCTAGGGTTTGCAATATCCGACAATTTTTCGGATCCGGATACATAGAAATAGGATATCAAGAACGACTGTCAAACTTCAAAAGTGCGACCAAAAATAAAATGCAAGTTTGTGCGTAAATTGTCTATGTGAGATCAAAAATAGTGATGTCATGTTACAACATATTAATAATCTATCGGTGTTTGACTGCTTTATCGACTACTTATTCAAATGTGTTTGATTGTATAAAAAAATGATATACGAGTAGGTATGAAGTCGCTTCCCTTATGGTCATATAGGGCCCAAAAGGTGCCTTTGATGAAACCAGCATCATATTTTAGTATGTTGTTAAGCATGTTATTCTGACTAAAAAACCATCGGGAGACAGTTTCTAACGTGGTTAAGTCACCAGTTATGACGTCATCAAAATGGCCGGTGCCGTGTTCAGAATATTGCGTATACCACACCAAGTATATCACATGTAAGCTTGTGTGGGGTGTCATAAAAAGCAAAATTAAATGCGCTACAATATTGTTTATACATTTGACCTTGTAAATACCATAGTTTGCGAGAAATTTTAAGTTTTATTTAAATTTTCCCGAAAAAAAATCCGTTTTTTGTTTTCATCAACTTTACTAGTAACTTTACAGGAAGACATTGTATCAAGATATGAATGCTACATTAATAAGCTATAAAATTCCATTAAAATATTGAAAATCGGTTTATAAACAAGCAAATTACACTATTTTTGTTCCATACCGGATGACACCACCAAGAGTCGGATGGCTGTTTCAATACAATTTGCAAGGCAAATGATGTTTAAGATAAAGGTAACTTAAAATATTTTCGATAAAAGTATTATTATCAAAATTAAGAATACTGAGATCGTTTTATTGTAATTTACTCCGGATCTAGCTAGTTAAAGTTACACACTAATTAAACAAAAATATTTATTTTTTTACGTATTATTTTGTCCCAGAGCATGCACCTTCGCATGCGCAAAGCATAGTGTATTTAAATCCGTGTTTTACTCCCCCACACCCTGTACAGCGTTCTTTGCACTTACAAGACAATAGCTCCTTGCAGAGGTGTACGCTGGTCCATCATTTTTCTTTCGCCAAGCCTAGTTGCAAGAATCTAGCATTTGTGGGTCTCTATTCAGGTAAATTGGTCCCAATGTGGGTCTGTTAAGCCCTTTTTATATGCTGTAGGAGAGCATCTTGTTGAAGGAATATACTCGATCGCTCTGGTTTTTCCTAAACAAGATCCCCCTCGCAGTATTGACATTACCTATTTGTGTCTGGGAAGTTATATGTAGGGTTTGCAATTAGAATATTGTGATATTCTAATTATTCGAATATCCACCAAAATAAATATCCGAATAAACTGATTTAGATAACAAAGAAATAACGTTTTTAACTATGTTTTAATACAATGATATCACCCCAACTAATTTTAAATGATTACTTGATTACTATAATAGCTAACATAATGTTATCTCTAAAACCGTACTTAATAAGGAGGGTTTATATCTGGATTAGCTGGTGCATAGTTGGAAATACATCCAATGCCTCACCTCGTGTTCATTCGTCATGAAATACTAACTATGAAAGCAATACTTACTTACTTCACTGGATCAGTGAC
The DNA here is from genome assembly GCF_033807575.1 of Cydia pomonella. Lineage (NCBI taxonomy): Eukaryota > Metazoa > Arthropoda > Insecta > Lepidoptera > Tortricidae > Cydia > Cydia pomonella. The sequence continues at coordinate 6,313,106 of NC_084723.1, read as the reverse complement.
CCAAAAAGAATCTTGGCCTTTGATACAAGAACAACGTCACTCTGCTCTATTCTGCACCACTCCACGCTAGTTGGATACTCCGAGGGCGTTTTAGGGCTACTCTAGCTCCCTATTTTTCCTACGCTTTCATCTTCTCTATCTTCATCTCTGATAGGTCCCAGAATATTCCGCCAGAATTTCGTCTTCTTCACTAAGAACTTGTTCTTTTTTTTCTGATTCAGAGTCCAAGTGTAATACTTACCGATGTCATTCATCAAAATCTAATTATTGTCTTATAGACTTGAATCATGGACAGTCTACTGATCAGCTTGGACACTAGAACTCGGCGAAGCGCTGCTGAGCATCTTAGGGCATTTTGGATTCGAACATCTATCTCCTCTTCCCGATTACTTTAGGTAGGTCTTTTCTTTTCGATCTGCGATGGCAGCATGGTTCTATTTTTATCACTTGTCACTATGCCCTTCATGACAAATGATAAAGAGCCGACCATCTTAGCCCTATTCATTTGGAGATATTCTAGTGGTTGATTATCAGACCAATTTTCTCTCCTTCCTACTCTACTATCCTAGCCTTGGCCTTCAGGTTGCTTTTGTTTTAAGCCTATAGCCCCAAGTCATCAAGATATCCAATGATCTAATGTTTGCATTAAGCAACATTCTCATTCATTGTATAAAGTTACTGTGTGACATGATGTACCTATCAAAATTGATGTGCTGTTAGTATTTGAATTGATTAAATATATGAAAATACTATATTTCAATGACAAAATGGTATGAAATTATTCATAAATTTCATTAGAAAATTGTTCCGGTTATAGGTCAATAACCATATTTAACGGATCCGTAATATCCGGATCTTATGACCCGATATCCGGATATTTCGGATATCCGGATCTCAAACCCTACGCGCAGCGATTGTTCCGAGACAGTTTGTTTGACACTTTTGACGGGCAACGAGCACAAATCTTTCTTCTGGCATTAAAACGGAACTATTGTTTTAAACAATCATTGAGAGAACTAAGTAGTCTAACGTTTTCGTAAGTATATGGAAAAACGCGATTTTTCGAATTTAACAAACATTGAGCGTACCTGTATTTAATTTGTTGACTTGTCTGTCTGCATACTCAGAAACCCTACTATTTTTGCAGTACATGCCACTACTCGTGCCTCAAGAGCCGTGCTTCGTCGGTGCATCTACGCGCGTTCCTTCTCTTGCCACTAATCACGCGCTTGTCGCTTCTGTGTATTTATTGCTCTACGTTTTTGGTACTTGATTACAAAACTGCATGTTCCGTATAAAAATGCCAATTTTTTATGGGGTGCGAATGTAAACAAAATCAAATGAATATGATTGCATCAATTTCCAATAGTATTAAAATTTCCCCCGAAGTACAACGACACTTAAACATGAAAAACTACTTTCCGGGTGTCGCACCATGGTGCGAATTTGACATTGGATTTAGATATTTTTTCTAATTATTTACTCAATTTGCACCGAGTACATTACTTTCCCCAGACCCGCAATGGCCAAAATATTTTTTTTTTATGTTGTTTTTTTTTTTTACCTGTTCCGTAGCTTAAATTAACATAAATAACACGTGCGAATTTAGATATAAGTGTTGTAAAACGTACGCCAAATTACACCGAGTACACCTTTTTTCTCTTCTTAGTTATAACCATTACATTATTTTCAGCCGATTTCACCCCTTTCCGGGGGGGTGAATTTAGTAACGATTGTATAAAGTTCGATTTTTAGCCCATACAAAACAATCCGTAGTGATTTTATTAGTCCTTAGAATTAGTTCCTGACTTTAGTGAAATTTGAGTTAATTTGACCGTACTATACAAATAGCACCCGCGTGCGTGCGCACGCGGCGGGCGTTCGCGTCAGCTGGCGTAGGCCCTTATAGGAGGTAAATATCACATAATATGTACGAAATATCAATGATATTTACCAGGCGCTTTTCAGTGAAGGAAAACATAGTGAGGAAACGGGACTAATCCCAATAAGGCCCAGTTTACCCTCTGGGTTCGGCTCATGGGACCCCAGGCTCCTATGAGCCGTGGCAAAAATGCCGGGACAATGCGAGGAAGAAGATACTGTAGGTATTAGGAGAAGCAAACATCCACACTGACAAATTAACTGGATGGCCACTGTGTTTCACCTTTAGGTCCATTTTGTTTAATTCCTGCAATTGTATGCACGTACCTCTGTAGTAGTACATGAAATGGTAGTATTCTTGGAGTCTTTATAGTTTCTCATAGCTTAGAGGTTAGTTCTAGAATAGTTACATCTGTTTTACTTTTCATTTTGCTTTCTTGTACCTTAATGCTTGAAAAAAATTTTTTTGTTTGGTTTTGCTAAGGTGAAGAATTTTAATATAAGTACAAAATGTAAGCGCATAGTATTAGCAAGTTGTGTTTGCCTATAATTGGGTGAATACTCCGGTATGATTTTTGTGGTTATTATTTATTAAGTCCAATTGTATTTACAGTACATATGGTGCTACTTAATCGCACTAGTGCGAATATTAGCATATTACGAATATACATATACATGTGCGAATAGTTATTCGCAACTCGTGTCGATTTAAAACACTCCCTTCGGTCGTGTTTTAATTTATCACCACTTGTTTCGAATTTCCTATTTTTCGCACTTGTATCGTAATGTACTATTGTATTACACCTGTTGGAAAACCTTAATAAATAAAATAAAATCCACTTTACAATCCAATGAAAAGCATTGGGAAAACTAACTTGCCTTGACATAATGTTAAATGTGGACAAGTTGGTGGAATTGGTGGTGTAATCTTTTACACATACTGAATGTGTAAGGAACAAGTATTGCCTAAAGAACAAAAACTATTCAAGACTAACACTATACATTTGTAATACAGTCGGCGGTTATCAAATAAATACTGCTACTACTGGCCTTAGCGTCTATTTCAGACGATCTATGGTGCAATGTCTAGAGACATTACACCGCCTGGGACGGAGTCAAGGAAAACGCAGGGATGCCCAGCTCCTGCGCCTAATAAAATACTGCTACAGTGGCCAAATATATTGCCACAAACCTTTATTACTGTAAAAATAAATTGGCGGTTTTCACGACTTGTCTGTTATTTTCTGTACAAAACAAATGGAGCAGAGTTGTCTATTATGCTCTTAAGTAAAAATAACAAAAAACTTATACATATCCACATAGTAAACATTACATTTGGAGCTCATCTCTTTAATTCCTCTTTAATAATGATTATTATCCATAAACAATAGAAGGAAACAAGCCATAGATTTGCATAACAAGACACAGCATAATGGGAGGTCATTGATGAACCTCAGATTGTATGGGTCAATTATCTTGATGTGTACAAACAATGCTTTTGATGGCAGAGATTTGGGTAATAGTTAAATTGTGTTGATTGTTGGAGATCATCATGTTTGCATGCATAAAAATATACAGGTAGATTACTTCTAGTTTGTGATTAAATTGTTGTTGTGTTTGAGGAGACTACAGACTAATTACAGTGAGACATCTGATTCGGTTCTCGTATGTTTCTTTTATTTAATGAATGTTTTAATTATATAGAATTTTGACTATTGGAAACTCTATACATCTCTAAGTTAATTTGATTAACTATATAATCATTTAGTTCTGACATTTAGAGATGTTTACACCTGTAAATAATTTTAGATTATTTTTTTGTATCTGTTTGTGTTTTATTATTATTATTATTATAGTTTTTTTTGTAATTTAACATTTAGAGACTTTACACATCTCTAAGTAATAATAATACTTTAGTTTGCAATATTTTCAGTTAATAGTATTTTATAATTGTTGATGCGCTTGTTTTTACGTGTAGGTATGTAAATTCCATGTTGACGTGTAAAAGTGCCCTTGTGGCCTATTTGCTGAATAAATGTTGAAGTTGAAGTTACTGTTTGATTCTTTATAAAGAAAAAAAAAATGAATTAGTGTAAACTCTATACAGCATCAAGTGACCGGACAGTTTTTGATGCTTTTCATTATATACAGCAAAACTAATATCAAAGTAAAGCAGCTATACCCAAAAAATGTCAACATTTATGGGGGGTGAAATGTTATAATTTAAATGTTTACAATGTATTATATTTTTTACCATTAGACGGGCATAAGGCTCTCAGAAATCATTCAAAATTGAATCCTGTTACTGCGTTAAAAACATTCAAATCATGGTGGGAAATATCTCTTCTATAAAAGGTTTAGGGGCTTTTACATTTACCTTTTCGTCTCACATTTTCTGCTATCTTACCTACTGCTAAGAGGAAAAGGAAAAATAACATAATGCTTCTATCTTCTATGTTCCCATCAGCATAAAGTGTCACACAAAAAGTAATCTCCATTACGGTGTGACGCCATGGACATATTACAATACAGTGAATGAACTCTACCAAATAGTATGACCGATAGAGTATTAATGAGAAACATCTTCAATTTTGATTGGAAAAAAAACTAACAAGTGCTATCTAGTTTAGGTGTATATCTGTGTTAGTACAGAGAGATAGACAAACAAGAAGTCAATTAGAAAATGAAGGATTTAGTGTATTAACATAATACCTATGTTAAATGTTCAGCATAAATGCCAAAAGGTATGTGGTAGATTATTATTACTATCATTACCTCTTCAAGTGGCATATGTCGTTTTTGAGTTATTAGATTTTTGATTTTATTTCAATTAGTCTTTGAAATTTAAATGACATAATCCGTCGGGAGTCTACGGCATACCACTCCAAGGGTTAAATGTTTATTGACATTGTATGATGTGTGTTTGTAAAGTAAGAAAATTTTGGATTTATTTGACACAAAGGCAGTTAAATGTAGCCAATTGTTCGGCTAAGCAGTATGATGATGAAGTGCCTGTTAAATAAACAAACAGAATAATTTAAAAGTAATATAATAACAACTTAGGCACTCAAGACATGTCTACCCTAAAGAATAGTCAGTTAAATATTATGGCTATATAACCAAAACAAACTACAATAAAACAGATGCTCCTGCTGTTATTACATCAGCAGGCGCAGCAAAAACAGTACAAAACAAATAAAATGATCAAAACCGAGGAATGTTGTAACGATGTGGCGATCTACGCAATTATTATAATTATTCGTAAATAGAAAGTGCTCTGTGATTACGTTTAAATGCTTTTTTATCCTTAAATCCCACTTACCTGTACAAAACGGCCTTGTTGAGACTTTCCAACTTCGAATGGGATGTAACTTTCTGACCGCGATCGAATGATCTTTAATGTTACAATATTAATGACACTTAATTAAACCTTTGCTTTAAAATCAACTCGTGATGAATGAAGTAATAATGTTTTGATGACGATATCGTTTTGTAACGCACAATTTCGCTATTGGAGGTGAAAATACAACGAAAACTTTCTTGTATACGCGTACGTCCAGTGATGACTTCGTTCGGAAACTGGATGGACGGTTTAATTTTTTGATGTTGTTTCATTGGCGACAGTGGTGGGAGTGAAGTTACGTTCAGAAACTTATTTAAAAAAAGTACTCTACTAATTTCATTTTCGAGCGTCAGTTCATGACATGTTCATGAACAAACAACTTAAAACAATTTTTAGAAAAAGCCACGAAATTCATTTTTTTATTCTATGAGATGACGATGATAACCCACATACATAACATTGATAACCCTTCACGCCAATTTATTTTTATTTTGCTGCCTTTTTCTCGTGAAGGTAATGGCTTGACAGACTTTATTAGTATTAGGGCTCAATCTCTCCATGCTTGACTCGAACTATTGATAGATTAGTGGAAAAACTGTCTCGGGCGAGACTCGAACTCACGACTCTGAGATAGCAGCCCGCCTCTCGTCCAACTGAGCTACCAAGTCTCACCCATTGACAACGAATACTTCCACCACCTGGAGGACAGAAGCAGCAAATCGGGCTGCTTGGAGCAGATTCGGAGAGGCGTATGCCCAACACTGGGCGCATATTATCGCTGAGGAAGAAGACAACTTCCACTATATCCTTCATATTATTGGCTTTAGGGGGGGCGCCTAGCGACATCTACCGTAAAACTATTAAACTTCTATAAACTGCTACCGCACTAAATAAATTTTGTAGTAATCAAACGACTGCAAACAATACCACAACATAATGCATAGAAATAAAAAAAGGAGAGGGAAAGTAGTGGTTTCTTTTTTATGAGGTCTGCAGGAGGGTTTAAAGAGCAAATAAAACACCCCTTTATTTTAAATGAGACACTGAAACATAGAACATATTAATAGTAAAATACCCCTTTATTTTAAATGAGACGTTGAATAATAAAACTATAATCTATATTATTATCTTCATAAAAAAAAATTGAACATTTTATTTTCTCAACGGATCCCACGGACAGAATTATGATACTCATAACACTTATTGGAAGCCCATTTACATTTATTTGTATAAATTAAGAAAAATGCTGTTTTCTAATTGGTTTTTTCTTGTTTTGGTGGCCTTGCACCAAAAATAGTGGATCCAACTCTGATTGTTGTTGCTCCTAATTCAATCTGAAATCAAATTATTAAGCATATGAAATAAATGCTACTGAATTAAACGAATTCAGAATACCGAATAATTGGCTATGAACTTATTAGATCAAATTTAATGTTGGCTGTGTGTGGTGTGAACTGTGAACCTTAAATGTTAAGGAAAAATAGAACACATACCGCATGTTCAAAATCTGTAGACATTCCCATAGACAACTCAACACTATTAATATCCAGGTTCAAATTCTTGCACACCTCTTCCCTGCATTTCGCAAGTGAAATAAAATCTGGGTTAGGACCTTGGGACACATCATAATCATACTGTCCTATAGTCATAAGTCCCACATATTCTAAGTTTGGGCAATTATTGATAACATACTGCGACAGGTTTGTTGCTTCTGATGGAGGCACTCCATTTTTAGCTGTAATAATTATGTATTAAATAAGTTACTCAATGTTCGATAGAAAATTTCAATATTTTCATATGGTGTTAACTGCAATAAATACAAAACAGACAATAAGTCAAATAAATGGTTAAAAAAAACAAGTCATCTGTGAACTACTTCACATGTGTTTAAAATGAATAAATGGCTTATTAGTGTGGTGTACAATTTGTTTTACAACAATCTTAAAGAAAATAATACCTATATGGAGGCATGAACACACTACTTTGGCTGTTTTGTGTATGTTAAATAAAAACCTTACCTTCTTCTCCACTTGTATTAATTTGCACCATGACTTTTAACTTCTCATCCCCTTTTCTGAATTTAAGCCACTGCTTGTTCAAATTATCAGCCAGTTTCTCAGAATGCACTGTTTGTACCATAAACAATCCTGGAGAACTAAGGAGTTTGTTAATTTTGTTGGTTTGCAAATGGCCTATGAAATGCCATTTAATATCCTTGCATGATTCTAGAATTAGAGGATCCACAGCCTTATCTGCTAACTCGTTTACATAATTCTCGCCAAAATGATGCTGGCCAGCCTCGTAAGCTTGGACTATTAGGGCCGCTGGCTTTATTTTTGACACAGCTACCAGTCTTGGTGCTATTTGAGGTAGATCCTGAAATATTTTAAATATTATTTATGACTTTAAAAGTTTGGTTAGGTTAGATTTGATTTTCATGTCTTATAGAATATTTCATAAAGTTTGAGACATAATACAGCCGTAAGAAATAAAGAAACTTACTTTGGCCCTTCTGGCAACTGCTGCCTGAATTTTAGTTAAAACATTTTGTAATCCGTACATTACGTCTACTTCTTGGTCTTCCGACGCAGACGCAGACATTCTTGTCTTGCTTCTGTCACTTATTTAATTGACTTTATTTATTTTCAGGGACAACCTACTTTCCTGTTATCAATTATCAACTTTGCTAACTTTGCTTATTGATCCGCAACAGCAGCTGTGAGCTGTCACTGTCAGGTTGCTTGCTGTCACAGTCAATGACGTCAATGTCAAACAACTCGTTCTCTGGTTTAACCAGGGTTTTAATTTTTAATCTTCGTTTATCATATTATTTTAAGTATATTTTTGACTTTACTTTATTTAATGCTGTTTTTAAAAACTGACCTCCTAGTTTTTTTTTTTTTCAACTTCATAACGCAATTTCTGAACGAATAAAGTTATTCAGGAAAAAAAAAAGGGCGGGAAACTTCGACCTGTGCGCGCGTCTTTTTTTACATTTAACAAATTTTAAATAATTTTTGTGTTAATAGTGGTCCACTCTGTGTAAATACTTTGTAAATATCATTAGTAGTTAGTTTATTATATTTTGTATATATACATTCATCACCTAGGTAAGTTATTTGTACATTTTTCACCGCCATGAGCGGTGACGACGATGATCCGCATGACCCAGGGGGAGGTTGTCCTCCGGTTTCCCATACAATCACGATCGACTACAATAATAAATCTGATAAAGAAATGATGGAATATCACAGCGTGGATACAGATAGCTCTATATCCTCTGTGGCTAGGAAACGAAGGACAGCATCAAGGAAGATATGTCGTCATTGCAATAAAAAAAAGCGACATAATAAAGATAAAAATAGGGATAGGGAATCTATCAAAGATGATTGCGATTGTCAGGTTTCCATAAACCATAATAATGATAGTAGACATTCTCACGCTCCACTTACAGCTCCTGCCCCTGCTCCTGCTCCGGCCCCGGCCCCGGCCCCAGCCGCGATTCCTGCTGATGTTATCACCTCACAGCCCACAGCTAGGAAACAATATATTAATTCAGATTGTTCACCATACATTGTACATGTACAGAAGCAACAAGAATCTCCCAGCGATGGCACTTCTATACATTCAGTTGCTTTTGGCAACTTTTTAAAACGCAATCATTTTAAAAACATTGTAAATGGCAGTGTTAAGCGTATAGGTCGCAATAGAGTCTCACTATCATTTTCAAAATATGAGGATGCCAACCAATTTCTGCAAGACAGTCGACTGAATGAGAATAGATATAAAGCATTCATTCCATCCTTTAATGTTATTAAAATGGGTGTAGTTAAAGGTGTTCCATCTGAAATGTCTTTGGATGAGGTGAAGGAAAACATCAGTGTTCCAGTAGGTTGTGGTGAAGTCTTAAAGTTGAGGAGGATTAATTATAAAGTCATGGTGGATGGTTCTCCAGTCTGGAAGCCATCACAAACAGTTGTTCTAACATTTGATGGCCAGGTTCTCCCAAAACGCATTTTTATGTGTTATAATGCTCTGCCAGTAGATTTATATGTATATCCAACCATCCAGTGCTTCAACTGTTGCCGGTTTGGTCACACACAGGCTCAATGCAGATCTAAACCCCGGTGTTACAAGTGTGGACAGAGTCATACTGGGTCCTCTTGCACTATTGAAGAGGATTGTGCTTCTTGTTGCCTATGCTCTGGCCTTCACTTTGCTACAAATAAGTCTCGCTGTCCGGAGTATGAAAGACAGAAAAATATAAAGCTTACTATGGCCACAAGTGCTATTTCATATACAGAAGCGATAAAATTGCATCCTCCTGTGACGAAACCTTATGCAGATGTGGTTATAACCACTCCAACATCTCTACCGACCCAGACAACTAGAAATAATAATAATACAGGCACAACTACTCATTCATATAAAAAACAGTCTTTCTGAAGCCTCGCAGCTTGCCAAAATCCCAAAAAGGTTTTGACACTGCCTCACATTACAATTTAGTTAAAGATTATAACATGCCATCTCCCTCCGGAAATGGTTGTGCCATTGTGCCACAATCTAACAATAAAACTACCAATGACCTCATATTAGAACTTATTCAACTATTAAGCATTAATCTTCATAAAAATCATTCAGAACCGTCCAACGCTGCACACATTACCAATCCTTCTCATGTTTCCTCCAATAATGGCCAACAATTCCAAAATCCTGCAATGGAATTGTCGCAGTATCAACAATAAAAAAAGTGATTTAATACATTTAATTAAGAAATATGATCCATTTGTTATTACCCTATCTGAAACATGGCTTCGGTCTGAGTCATGTTTCAGAATTCCTGGCTATGCATGCCTCCGTGAAGATAGGTCGGATGGGCACGGTGGTGTAGCCATACTTGTTAAAAAATCATTTCATTTCACTCATGTTCCATTAGCACATAATCATGATTTTTCCATAATTTCAGCACTTGTAGATAACATTTGCATAGTTTCAGTGTACATACCTCATCCCTCACTCACCATACTTAGTGAAGTAAGAAATATCATATCATCTCTTCCTACTCCATGTTTAATATTAGGAGATTTTAATTGCCATCACCCTGCTTGGGGGTGTTACAACTCAAGCAGTTTAGGAGAGGAAATAATAGACATAGCTGATTATTATAATTTATGCATATTGAATACTGGTGTTCCTACTCGTCGGTCTGCTCCCAATGAGAATCCTAGTGCCTTAGATTTATCCATTTGTAGCTCTTCCATTGCACACTCTTTACTGTGGGAGGTACTTCCACTCTCCTATGGTAGTGATCATTTTCCAATTGTCATATCTTTTCCTTTCAAAAATAAACCATTACTTAAAAGATCTCCACTGTTGGCATATAAACTTCAAAATGCAGATTGGGATAAGTTTCGCAAACATATGGATGAGAGGTTGGGAGAATTGCCCAATGTATCTCGGCAACATTTGTTCAAATCTTCTGATGCTTTTGCTAAATTTATAATTAATGTAGCTGATGAAGTATTTCCACGTAAGAAGCCCTCTAAATTTAACATTCCCAGTCCTCCATGGTGGGATTCCGAATGTTCAGAAGCTGTTAAAAAGAGAAAACAAATTGAGTTAATGTATAATAATAACATGAGCGAAGAGAACTTTAATTCCTTCTTAGTTACTTCAAAAGAAACAAAGCAGTTTTTGAAGAAGAAGAAAGTTGACAGTTGGAGGTCTTTTTGTGCATCCTTAAGCCCCAGTACTCACCCGTCAGAAGTTTGGAGGAAAGTTAGAATGTTTAGAGGAGCTTTTGTAGAAAATAGTGGCATCAAACTTGATCATGCAGTAGCTGAATTTTTTTTAGATAGACTAGCTCCTCCATTTGCCCCATTTCCCGTGTGTCTGGAACCGTCTCCCTCGTCTAATACTGATAACGATAACTTGCAGCGTTTTAACAGTCCGTTCTCATTGTTGGAACTAAAGAATGTGCTATCTTATGTGAAGGATTCTGCACCAGGATGCGACGGTATTCCATATTCCTTTTTGACCCATTCTAGTGACAATATTCTAGGTTACTTTCTTAATATTATCAACTCAATATTTTTGACATGCGACATTCCACCAAATTGGAAAATACAGTTAGTGTTACCCTTTCTCAAACCGAATAAACCCCGTAATGATCCAAACTCTTATCGTCCAATTGCGTTATCTTCTGTTTTAATTAAGATTTTAGAACATTTAGTTAAAAATAGGTTGGAGTGGTTTATTGAAAGTAAGAAATTATTACCTGATATTCAATATGGTTTTCGCAAAAGTAGAAGCACATTAGACTGTGTTAGTTTATTAGTTTCTGATATTCTTTTAGCCTTTTCAAAACGCGAATATGTAGTAGCTTGTTTTATAGATATCAATTCTGCCTACGATAATGTAAATATATCAATTCTTGTAAATAAATTGTTCCTCTTGGGAGTGCCTGAACGCTTATGCAATATTATTGCTGCTATGTTTTATGAACGGTCGATCAAGTTAGATTTAGATGATAAAGTATTATACAGGACAGTTTGGAAAGGACTACCACAGGGCTCTGTGTTAAGCCCCTTACTTTTTAATGTATATACATACGACCTTAGTTCTAATTTGCCAGATTATATATCTATTATACAATACGCCGATGACATAGTTCTTTACTCTAGAAATAGATCAGTACAGAAGGCCTGCGAGCATATAAATGCTAGTTTAAAGGAACTAAATGTATTTTTAAATAATAATGGGTTAGACCTTTCAGTTCCGAAAACCTCGGCGATTCTATTTTCTCCAAGAAAAAAAACTGTTCATGAAAATTTATCTTATGGTGGATCTGCAATCTCCTTTTGCGAAGAAGTTAAATACTTAGGAATTGTTTTAGACTACAATTTGTCCACCAAGGGTCATTCCAATTATGTTAAAGGTAGATGCGAACGCTCATTAAACATATTGAGATGCTTAGCTGGTGTATGGTGGGGTAGCCATCCTTTCTATTTGAAGCTTATTTATAATTCAGTTATAAGAAGCGTTGTTGATTACGGTTCTTTTCTTTTAACACCGGGTACAGAAGAAGCCTTTAAAGCATTCAATGTCATACAGAATAAGTCACTTAGGACAATCCTTGGTGCTATGCGAACCAGTCCTGCTAATGCTATGCAAGTGGAGTGTGTTGACCCACCTACGCATTTAAGACGTCAATTTTTATCTGACAGATTCATTTTTAGGACTATGCAATTTTCATCACATCCTCTGATCACAAAATTATTGACTCTTTATGATCACATACAGACATCTCCATATTGGCGTAATAGAACTCCTCCTTGTATAATTAATAGCTACCTTAAATTTAAGTCTCTGTCTTCTCCTACTGTCAGATATATTTCCCTTCCTATATACGAGAAAGACTTTGACTCTTTGACTATCTCTCCACAAGTTATTCTAGACTCCAATATTATTAAGCATATAATAAGTGCAAAACCTGTATTTAACAACTTAGTGGGCGAAAATTGGTCTGGTTGGCATCACATATACACAGATGCATCAAAACTTTCTACAAATAGTTGTGTTGGGGTTGGTGTATTTCATCACCAGTATAATGTTGTAGAAAAAATTAAACTCCCTCCAGAGTCTTCGGTATTTACTGGAGAACTATTTGGTATTTATAAAGCTGTTGAGTACGTTTGCATGTTTAATTTAAATAAATGTGTAATTTTTTCAGATTCTAAAAGTTGCCTCCAACTTATATTAAAGTCACCTTTTAAAATGGCATATAATTTCCCTTTGTTATATGATATCCGAGAACTCTTGTTAAAATGCGAAAAGAAAGGGCTTACTGTAAACTTTGTATGGGTGCCAAGTCATTGTGGAATTCCCGGAAATGAGAAGGCTGATCGTCTGGCCGTAGATGCTGTTGCTTCTGGTGATATATTTCCGTATAAAAACTATTGCCATGATCTTCTTTTGCTCCCCAAAAGATATCTCAGGCTAGCCTGGGAGTTCTTTTGGTTTTGGAGCAGCCTGGAATCAGGAAGTTATTACTTTAAGATTCAAAGCGACATCCCTATAAAGCCGTGGTTTTACAATAAAAACTTTAAAAGACGTGAAATATCATGTTTAACACGCATGAGATTGGGCCATACATCTGCTCCTTCTGATCTTGCTAGATTTCAATTTATAAATGACCCTAAATGTGACTGTGGTGCTGATGAGGCTGATATTAACCATATATTCTTTTCTTGTCCCTTATACGATCGCACTGTTTTTATGGAAACTTTACAATCTAAACATATTCCCTTTCCAATAGATATTCCTTCCTTGCTTATTAACCCCGATTTATATAACATCTTAGCTTGGTTCATCTTCCATTATAACATTAAAGTATAGTATTTTATAATATTAAGTATATTTATCACATTGTATTTTTTTTATTGAGCATACCTGACCTGACCACTTTTTCCAAATTCCGAATATCCTTTATTCCTTTCCGCGTTTATTTCCCACCCTTTTACTTGACGTTGGCTATGGGCAACACCGCCTTCAAGTCCATACATAGAAAAAAAAAAAAAAAAAAAAAAAAAGTTATTCAGTCAGAAAGACAGAAACGTCATTTCAACGATTGATTTTCTGAAGTTTGTTTGCGTTTTTCCGCGAAGATATACACAATTTTTCCACTAACTACAGTTCTAATTATGTGCAAATTATCTTTGGCAGATATTGAATAATGTAGAACAGCCATGAACGTGCTTGAAAGGGCTGAAAAGGCCTTGGAATACTTGAAATCCGTCGAAGGCTCTGCGAAGTGAGTTATAGAACATTTTCTTGCACTACGCATTTCCTGTATGGAAACTGACCGGTATTTGTATTATTTTAAGGACTCATGAGCTCCAGGCGGCAGCTGGAACGCTGGGCCGGTGTCTAGGTGCATTAGGAAGTCGACAAAACTGCGCTAGGCATTATGGAAATCTTCTGCACTCTGCCATACCGACATTATTGGCTCTGGCAAGCAACGATAGTGTGAGTAACGGTATTTTAAGCATGAAATTTAAATTATGTGTCTCATTACCATAATTACTTTGGTAATTTGTTAATTACTTCAAAAATGCCTGAGGGTGCTGATCTATTAGTCAAGAAGTGTTCTGTAGTTTCTATGGTCATATCTTATTTACAGGCGGAAATTCGACTGGTGGGTGATGAAGCCTTGAATAGAGCAGTGGTGGGGGGATTTGCATTCCACTCTCACAAAACGAATATTATTCTACAGAATCAAATTGATCACACCAAAAATGCCAGGTAAAATAAATCGATTGAAACATGAACATAAGCTCTTTTTACCTGATTAAAGTATATACCATCCAGTGGCATAGCATGCCTTGGTGGGGCCCCGTATAAAAATTTGTTTCGAGTCCCTTAGGAAGGGTAAAGATTTCTCACAAAAACGCATGTTGGGGGCCCCTGTGGCCCAAGGGCCCCATATAATTGATACGGCAGGTAGGGTGGTAGCTACGCCCCTGGTACAATCAGGTTAAAATTTGCGTGGACAATTTATGAACAATGATACACCACTACATATAAAATGAATCTGGCAATCACAACAAACATAAACTGTACCAAGCAAGCCCAAACATCATGGCTATTAAGATATACAATAAGCTCTCAGATAAATTAAAGAATGAAACATGTGTTCGAGAATTTATTGATGATACCGAAGAAAAATAACATACATAAATGTCATCAATCTGCCTCTATTCACAGCACTGTAATGCTCCTCCGTCCCTACGCAGAATGAATACCACTAATACATTATATTAATATTTTAGCTAAGTAAGACACGGATGAATTTAGGATTTTACCATTAGTCCATTATTATAACCTACACAATAAGAAACAACATGAATAAATTAAAATAATTATTATTAATAAATTAAACAAATCAATCCAATTAACCATTTATCAATATATTCTTGAAGTTGGTGTTTTATGTTCTTAGATTTACTGATAAGATTTTCTGTCCTTTATTTTAATTTTATTTTATTGTTACTAAGTAAAATGGTATTATTATGTTACCAAATAATCTAAAATAGAATAGAATAATATTATTGTGTGCCCTTACAGGGTGTCATGATCTGACTTTATATAAAGTAACACCTATTATGTATGTACAATACAGTATTTAATAAATTGAAATTGAAATGAATGATTTCATTCATAACTTGTCCATGCACTTTTGAACCTTATGGTACCTTAAGCTAAAAGGAGGGAAAATTATTTTAGCAGTCTATGTATGTAAAGGATTGGATAGTATTTTGTTGTGTGTTTCATTGTGTCAACACTACAAAGCCAATTTTTAGTAATGTTAATCATCAATTGTTAATGAACCTGTTGTATATATTATATCATAATTATACATGTGGGTAGTTGAGTAAAGTGCGGTAGGTACTGAATAAAAATAAATCAGTCTTGGTCTAGCTATCTTGGTGGTTTTACTTAGATCCCTAATCCCGAATACTACATGGTGTCAGGTGTAAATAACTCAGTGTATAAATCGTAAATCGGACGTTTTGGTTAATTAGTGATGACGGGGAAAGAAAATGCGGGGTCGAGTGCTCAGAATAGTGGCTATGCAAATTTACAACAGCCCCCGCCCTTATGCGACGGCGGTAATGGTAATATGGCGGACAATTGGCGTGATTGGAAAAAGGCATTCGATTGGTATTTGGTGGCTTCGGGGCGCGATAGGGCACCGGGAAAAGAAAAATGTGCGTTATTCTTACACATCATCGGTAAAAGTGGGCGTGAAATATATGAGGAATTGGACTTTGAAGAGGCCGAAAAGGACGATTTTGATGTGTTGTGCGGAAAGTTTGAATCGAGGTGTGACCCAACAAAAAACATTAACTTTGAGAGACATCTGTTTTTTGAGTGTTCTCAGGGAAGTGATAAGTTTGACAAGTACTATGCGGCATTGAAAGTGAAAAGTAAATCGTGCAAATTTGGGGATCTAAGGGATAGCTTAATATTGACTCAAATGATAAGAGGAATAAAAGACGGTCAGCTGAGAGAGAGGATGCTCAGAAAGTCGGATTTGGAGTTACAAGAAGCTGCAGCATGGTGCAGGGCGGCCGAGGTGGCGAGCGAGCAGGCCGGAGCCGTGCGCGCCGGCGAGCCGCCTGCGCCGAGCGCCGCCGTCGAACCCGTCGTGGCGCGGCCGCGGGCCGCCGCGCGCCCGCGCCCGCCACCATCACCGGCCGCCCGGGGCGTCGCGACGCCCGCTGCCGGCCGGAGCTTGCGGCGATGTTGGAATTGTAGCTACACGCATGACAACAACAAATGTCCAGCTGTGCAAGTTATATGCTTTAAGTGTAATCGGAGAGGACATTTTGCGAGATGTCGTCGGTCTTCAGGATTTGTAAATCATGCGCTGCGTGAGTTATCGTGTCAATCGGCAGAGGAAGTGAGCGAAGAGGAGGAATTTATGATAAGAGGAATTGAAATCGGAACCGTTGACAGTAAGGACTGGTACGAGTGGATAGTGGTAAACGGAGCACGGGTGCAATTTAAATTGGACAGCGGTGCGGACGTGACAGTTATCTCGATAAATAATTATGTGGCTGCCGGATTTGATCAACAATCATTATGTAAGACGAGTTCAATATTGAAAGAGGTTAGTAAGCATATTTTACCCGTTATAGGTTGTTTTGAAGCGTATTTAAGTTTTAATGATGTCACAATTAGACAAAAAATATATGTGCTAAACGCTGCTTGTGACAATTTGTTATCGCGAGATGCTTGCGTACAATTAAGGTTGATACAGCGTGTTTATGAAATTAAAGAAAATTGCATTAGTAAGATGATTGCGTCGCATAAGCACATTTTTGAGGGAATTGGGCAGTTACCGGGGTTACATAAGTTAACAATTGATGAAACGGTCCCGCCTGTTGTTAGAGGGTCTCGAAAAATACCAATTAAATTACGGCCAAAATTACAGGAGGAGTTGCAAAGGCTTCAGCAGTTAAATATAATAGTGCCGGTTAGTGAGCCTACTGACTGGGTCTCCAATATTGTGATAGTAGAAAAAGCGGATGGAAATATTCGATTATGTTTGGATCCTCAGCATTTAAATAAAGCAATAAAGCGAAGCCATTTCCAACTCCCCACTCTTGATGAAATAACGGCTAATATCTCGGGTGCCATGTATTTTTCAGTGTTAGATGCGAGTAAAGGGTTTTATATGTGTGTTTTAGATGAACCTAGCTCAAAACTTTGCACATTCGCAACCCCTTTTGGGCGTTTTCGCTTCCTCCGGTTACCGTTCGGGGTCAGTTGCGCGTCAGAAGTATTTCACAGTATAATGTACAAATTATTTGCGAGACAGGGCGTGGAGGTGTTTATTGACGATATATTAGTTTACGGAAGGACGCGAGATGAACACGATCAGAGGTTAGGGGAGGTAATGCGTGTAGCGGCTGAGTTTGGGGTTAAGTTTAATAAGAACAAGTGTGTGTTTGCACAAGAAACTGTAAAATTTTTGGGTCACATACTTGATAGAAATGGAATTCGTATTGATCCAGATAGGGTGAAGTGCATCGAGAATATGCCTATTCCGGAAGACAAAAAAGGTCTAGAACGGTTTATAGGGATGACTAATTATGTGTCTCGTTTTATTCATAATTATGCAGATAAGGTGGAGCCGTTAAGGGAGTTATTAAAAAAAGATGTAACTTTCGATTGGCATGAGGTGCACACTAGAGCATTCAATGATCTTAAGCAGCAGTTAGCACAGGCGCCTACACTTAGGTACTACTCGCCCAACGAGCCGGTGACGGTGTCGGTGGACTCGAGCTCGCGCGGGCTGGGCGCCGTGCTGCTGCAGGGCGGGCGGCCCGTGGCCTACGCTGCGCGCACGCTCACTCCCACCGAGTCAAGATGGGCTCAGATAGAAAAGGAGCTCCTCGCCATCCTGTTTGGCTGCGGTAAGTTTCACCAATTTATTTATGGGCACTCTCAGGTAACGGTGGAAACGGATCATAAGCCATTGGAGGCTATTTTCAAAAAGCCTCTGAACGAGACACCGATAAGACTACAACGTATGTTATTAAAATTGCAAATATATGCATTAAATATTTGCTATGTACCAGGGCGACTGATGTACGTGGCTGACACGTTGTCAAGGGCGACCACGGATTTAGGCGGTAGGCGTGATCAGCGAGTACAAGAGGAGGTAAATTTACACATAAATACTCTGGTGAGTAATCTACCATTTAGTAGCAATAAAATGCAGGTGATACGAGAGGCAACGAGGATTGACCAAAGTTTATGCGAGGTAATGGAGTATTACAGAAAGGGATGGCCGCATACTAAGAGCATCGTAACTGAAAAAGCTAAGTCTTACTGGGAAGTCAGAGATGAGATCCATGTCGTGGAGGACGTAGTATTTCGGAACGACTTGGTAATTATCCCTAGTAGTTTACGGGCCGAAATGATCAAAAAGGTGCATGAAGGTCATCTCGGGATCGAGAAGTGCAAGAGACGAGCGCGCGATGTGATGTGGTGGCCGGGCATGGCGGCCGCCGTGGAGCGCGCGGTGCGCGAGTGCGAGACGTGCGCCCAGCGGCGCGCCTCGCTGCCACGCGAGCCTCTCGCGCCGCACGCCCAGCCTGATAGGCCTTGGCAGGTGCTCGCTGCTGATATTTTTCAGGTAAAGAACAAACATTATTTGCTCGTGGTCGACTATTATTCCAAGTACGTAGAGGTGGCTACTATAGTGGATCTGAGAAGCGCGACAGTGATAGGTATCTTAAAGCCCATGTTTGCGCGTCACGGGATACCGCAAAGATTGGTATCAGATAACGGTTGTCAATTTGTGTCGCAGGAGTTTAGAGAGTTCGCTAGGGATTGGGATTTCGAACAGGTTACTAGTTCACCGCATTATTCTCGTTCGAATGGTCTTGCGGAGCGTAATGTGCAAACGGTCAAAAATTTGATTATTAAATCACTAGAAACTAAAACTGATTTTTACGTGGCACTGTTGAATTTTCGCAACACCCCAATATCGGGAGAAAAATACTCACCTGCTCAGTTATTGTTTGGTAGGAGATTAAATACAAAGTTACCGGTGAAAAGTAGCCTATTGACCCCTAAAACTCCGGCGAGAAAAGAGATAGCAATCAGTCGCGATATTAAGAATGACAAAACGAGGCAATATTACAATAGAGGAACTAGGGCATTAAAACCATTAAAAAATAATGAGCAGGTGCGTATTCGAGACCCGACCGAGATAAACGGCAGAGGGCGCTGGGTGCGTGCGCAGGTGGAGCGCGCCGCCGCTGAGCCGCGCTCCTACTGGGTGCGCACGCCGGACGGCCGCCGATACCGCCGCAACAGGCAGCAGATTATACCGGCGGCGCCGGCGCCGCCTACTGACAATACTGACAATAATAGCAGTTCACGGATAAATATACCAAAAAACTATGATGACTTGGAGGAGTGTGGCGGAGGTCATATTCCGGAACCAGAGAGTTCCCGTGGACCCCAGCCCCAGATCACAGATCAAGGTTCCACTTTCCGATACACTCGTTCAGGCCGGCGAGTACGCACGCCGGATAGGTTTTAGTTATGCTCCTTAATTAGGTATAAGTTGCCGATTAATGGTGAATTTTGCAATAATAATAATTAAAAAAAAAAAACAACAATTTAAGTATGTAATTACAAAATACATTTAACTTACTTATACAATTCAAAATGTAATACATTGTTTCTTGCTTTAGGTAATGATAATATCCTTACATACATACCTAACTGGTAATTAATGTCCTTAGAAAGAGGAAACAATCTCAGTTGCATTGTATTCATATAAACCATTACAAGTTAGTAATAAGCTTATAGTGAACCTTAGTACAATGTAATAGGGTTTACAATGGAACAGTGTAAATATCGCAGCATGTTAATGTTAATTAATAATGTTTTTTTTGTTAGCCTCAACAAAATAAAAGAACAATATGTAAAAGTTTATAGCAAACAAAAGTAGTGACTTGTTGCTGTAGCGATAGTTAAGTGAATATTTAAACTTATATATATAGGTTATACTATTAACTTAGATACCGTTATGCATTTAATGAGATAAGGTTTTTGATAAATTTGTCTGCTTAAGTTAAGAGTGTTTTAAGCTTGATACCGATTATGCAAATATGCATGTTTATTTATAAGGGGGAAGATGTTGTATATATTATATCATAATTATACATGTGGGTAGTTGAGTAAAGTGCGGTAGGTACTGAATAAAAATAAATCAGTCTTGGTCTAGCTATCTTGGTGGTTTTACTTAGATCCCTAATCCCGAATACTACATTTCATTTAATAACTTGTGTGACATAGACTATTTATTATTAAGTTGGCTATAGCTTTTCAAACATTTTATCTGTGTTAATAAATATGATGTTGTGATGTTTAACATTTTTTTTAATTATTATTAATTGATAATTCTTTTGGATGAATTCTGTTGAAATTATTGTTATAAATTCTTAGCTGTATCTTATGAAACTTAATCAGATGGATCCGAGCAGCTCTCACAAGAATCCTACTCGGAGAAAGCTGGCTGCGACCCGGTGTGGGCAAGATCAGGATGCAGGCCCAGCTCCTGTTCCCAAAACTCAGTCAGATTGTACGGACTACAAGCGAAATACAGCTTACACTGGAGGCTTTAGAGAGCAATTTGGATCGGATATTATCTGCACTGGTTGTTTATACTACAGATGAGGAAATTGCTGGTAGGTAGCTTAGTAGTATTTATTCTTATCATCCCCTTTTACTCATGTTTGATATCAATTATTGTAAAAAACTTGAAAATATCTTGCTTGAAATATGTTTCTGAACTGGAATGAAATATAGACATTAAGTAAGTAAGTACATATTTTTATTGTGCACCATACAGTCAAAAATACACAGAAAATTAAGTACAGTTAAATGCTAGGTGACAACGAGTGGTCTTACACATATTATTATGTTATGAAACATTGTCATCATTCGTTTGTATTACTGAAATTAACAAACAAAATTACAATACTTAGCTAAAAGTTGCAGTTTTGCAAAACTATGCATACCCTTTTCTTTATCATGCACATTGATCGATGACTATGGCTTTTACTATTAGACTAGACTAGCTGTCAGCGTTCAAAAGTCTCCCGGCATATCATCGCTTTTCAACAGCACAAGTGAGAAGGGAAGAGTAAACTGTATTTCACCCAAATTCGATTGCATGCGAATGAGATGGATATGGATATTCTGTATGTTAGTTAGAGCTGTCCTTTTATGTCCTGTTTTGTAGTGTAGTATTTTCATCTTATTACTCTCGCCACCTTTCCTGAAGACAAGAGAACGGCAATAGAAAATTCTAATTTGATGCATTATTATTCTCTTTTTCAGAACTATGCTCCGCCCTGCTCACTCACGCGGAGAGCGCGGAAGCGGGCATAAGACGGCCAGCAGCCGCGTGTGTCGCATTGTTGTGCTCGCACAAGGAGTCAGTGCTGGCTGAGGTGTGCTCTGCTGTGTTCAGTAAGTACTGTTTGACAGTAAACCTAATTGCAACCATATAAGGTCCACATATCGATAGAACTATGCTCCGCCCTCCTCACTCACGCGGAGAGCACGGAAGTGGGCGTACGATGGCCAGCAGTCGCTTGTGTCGCACTGTTGTGCTCACACAAGGAGTCAGTGCTCGCTGAGGTGTGCTCTGCTGTGTTCACTAAAAGGCTAAACTCTGAAGTTGTGAACTCTTGTAGTGTGAATCAATTTAAAAACAATCTTGACAAACGATCTAAATAGTGAAATCGTGCTAAGTGAACTCTGATTTAGACGTACCAGCATCAGCTGCCTGTCTAAAACTAAATAATAATAACAACTAATGATGGTAAGAGAGATTAATCTGCCATCCAACCAATTAGGTAAAATATCTTGTCGAGAGCACATAGGCACTAGTACGTAGTTTCCAGCTCTGAAGTAGGTGTACTTTGCTCATTTATACTCTATCATGTTATATGGCACACTTATCTGGGGTAACTTTTATTGTCTTTACCCATCATGAAACAATATTGTTCTGGTTATTTGAGAAGCGTACGCGGACACTTTAATTAGATGTAAGGTGTACACCGAGCGGATGCTGCTCTTGCCCGTGTCATGGCACGCACGCAGATGCAACACTCGCTAGGGTGTAAGGAATGCTGAGAGTTGATGGAATCTAAAATAAACTAGATTATTGGGTGAAGGCTATGGACTAAATACTGGACTATAGGATAAAACATCCGGACGCCTGCCTATTAAAACGGCATGCCCCCACATGTTGGACCCCCACAAGAAGCGACATCTAGGATGGCTCCATGGCAACACCAGTGTGAGGGCTGAGGGTAGAGAGGTGTCACTGGACTTTTAACATATAACCAACTCTTTACTTACGTTTCCACATTTATTATTGTCTTGTGTGGGACTTAGTCAATTTGTGTAATAATGTCCTATAATATTTATTTATTTATTTATTTATTATTCTATGTCTTTATCCATCACGGAATAATAGTGTGCCGTACGCTGATTATAATAAGGTGTATTTTCCAACAGAGGGACTGTGACATTATTCATTTGTGTTCCTAAATGTGATGAATGGCTAATACATTACTTAGGGTGTTTTACAACAGAGAAACTATGGAAGGTAGAGGCAAGGAACGACATCTCCATATACCAAAAAGTGTCCGACAAAAAAGCATAAATAGGTGGTGCTACAATACCAAGACTACTTGAGAAAAAAATCTTATCATAGACAGCGCACTTCCTAACGCCTAGGTTCTTAGCTACCCTAGCGCTACTCTGGAGAGATTTAGAACTATTATTTATAGCTGACAGCTGGACTCTTTTGCAACAATTCTGCCTAGGGAGTTTCTGTTCCTTGCCACCTATGGGCCACCACAAACGACATGGCACTAATTTTAGCAGTATTATATCTATTTGAACTATTATTTTGTGTCATACAGCAATTAAATTAAGGTGCATTTTCCAACAGAGAAGCTGTGGCCAACGACGAACGACAACACAGTGATTTTGGCGTGGTTCTGCGTCATTAAGGCGCTATTTCAGACAAATGAAGTGTCCAAATTCGCGGACAACGACGTGTTTACGGTGCAGGATTATTTGCAGGTACTTTAATTATCATTGTTATTTAGTAAAAACTTTGAAAACTGGTGGATTTACGTTTCCATTTGTTTTTTTGTTTGTGGCACACATACCTTTAACCATATGTTTAAATTATCGTTTTAAATAAAGCCCGACCAGAAATATATTATCGTTATCCAGAGGGCGTTGTTATTCTCATGTATAGGGTGACAGTTCAGTTTAGTATGAAAAATTTAGTTCCATTGAAATTCCGCAATATCATATATTACTGGTCAGGCTTTAAATAAAACATGAATAGTCTGATTTTGTGTGTTTAATTAACTATAGTTTTAATTCTGTCATATTAAATAATAATAATAATAATGGGTACAGTCAGCAAAGCAATTAGCGTGGCACTGCTCACTGCATATAAATGTGTTCGCAGGGGTGCTAAGCTAATAGTTTTGCTTACTGTATATAGTTTAAAACGTTAGCTTATATATGTACCTACACAAGCCTAAATAATGAATGAAGGAAGAAGGCGAGTTTAAAGTAAATACAAATTGTTATGTAGAAACAGGCCTAAAAACCGGACTAGTGCGAGTCGGACTCGCCCACCGAGGGTTCCATACTTTTTAGTTTGCTGTTATAGCGGAAACAGAAATTTCATCATCCGTGAAAATTTCAACTGTCTGTCTGTCTATCATGGTTCATGAGATACAGCTTGGTGACAGACGGACAGACGGACGGACAGCGGAGTCTTAGTAATAGGGTCCCGTTTTACCCTTTGGGTACGGAACCCTAAAAATATGTTTGTTTCAGCTTTACTACCTATGTATACACTATATAGAGCGAACCACAACTGAGCACAACATCCAAAACGCAGTTCTCGAATGCCTTAGCACCCTCCTGTCGCAAGCGAGAGGGGAATACAGAAAAGCCTTGTTGGAGAGACATCCGAGGAAAGTGTCCTTGGACCACAGGGAGGAGAAACGACATAGGAGGAATATTAGTGAGTTTAAAAATATATATTTTACATTGCATATGGTGCTATTTTACCGCCCTAATGCGGTAACTAGCACTATATGTGCGTATGCCGAAAATTTCAAGGGCCACATGTACTGCAAAATATTGTACAATACACGTGAGAAAAGGTAAGTCTATCCCTGTCTGTCATCACGAATAGTTTCAAATTATTTTGCACCGTGACTTCGACTCAACCATCAATGAATTTTGCTTGAAATCGATATTTTGTTGCTTAGTACATATTGTTGTTTGCCGTTGAAAAAGTATATTTTATTGATCTAAGGTGACAGTTACTAACACTCTTTTATAATATCTATAAAATAAAATAAAAATATTATCATAGGACATTATTACACAAATTGACTGAGCCCCACAGTAAGCTCAATAAGGCTTGTGTTGAGGGTACTTAGACAACGATATATATAATATATAAATATTTATAAATACTTAAATACATAGAAAACACCCATGACTCAGGAACAAATATCCATGCTCATCACACGAATAAATGCCCTTACCAGGATTTGAACACGGGACCTTTGCCTTCATAGGCAGGGTCACTACCGACTCGGCCAGACCGGTTGTCAAGATTATAACTGAGTAGAATATTAAAAATCCACTGTGCGCCCTCTTCTCCCGCGATCTTCGGCATATTCTGCAATAAGAATGAGTGTTTTACTAAGTAGTCAAAGAGATTTGAACCTTCTGTACAATAGTTAATGTCCTTATTTAAGTGGCAACGCCGCAGTTCGCGTGTAGTTGCAGGCGTGTGGCGTGTTGCGATGCTGCCATTTAAATATGGACTCCAAGTACTGCATAGATGGTTCAAATTTCTATGACCAGCGAAATGCGCCCTGAGACCCCGACAAACCGTTACATGTGACTTCTAATTAACTATAAGTAGACTTTATGTCGTTGTATTAAGGTTTAAAAATAAGTTAAATTGGAAAATATCACTGTTTTGGGCGAAGCTCGAACTTGTGACTTTGGATCGCTAGCCCATCGCTCTGCCAACTGAACTACCGATACATCACTCGAGCACAGTGAATATCTCCATCATATGCGGCTTAGGGAGGTGCCTAGCGACATGTACCGTAATTACGGTTAGTAACGGCTACAGGATTCACGATGGCAAGCTTTATTCTGTGATTTCATCAGGTAACGCGAGTATATCGTCTCGAGCGACGATGGGTCCGCTGTCAGAACGCGATTCTGATCTCCTGTTCAATGGAGCCCTACATTTGACTACGCCCAGTTTAAGCGTCGAGGATCTCACCATTCAGGTATTCTCTTTAGAAGCCATTTGCATGACAAGCCTTGGTATGAATCGTTTGTCTTTATCTGTTAATTTAACTTATGTATTTGCAAGAAAGGGATAAAACATAATTTAACTAATTCAGGCTCGTAAAGTTTTATGAATAAGGGGGTTAGTGAATTAGCGATAATTAAGAGATAAATAAGGGTCCGGAGCTTCCGAACTTTCTGAGCTTTTGCTAAAGAGATGATCAACTGTTTAGTGCTAATTCGTGTTTATGAATCATGTTTTTTGACATCGGTTATCAGCGACCTGATCTGTGCGCTAACTTTTTATGAATAAGGGGGTTAATAAATTGTTACTCCTATATTTTTAAACATGGCATATTACATCCAACGGGTTTTGTCTTTTCAACTTTTGATAGACAAACATACGAATTTAACAAGCATTTCTGAATTACAGTTACAAAATGAGATAGTTAATTATCACTCCGAAAATTCTAAATGGCATTTGCTCGTATTCAACAATATCGACCCGCGTTTGAAATTGCTTTATATCCAAACTCTTCATCATCATCATCATAT
The DNA here is from genome assembly GCF_033807575.1 of Cydia pomonella. NCBI lineage: Eukaryota > Metazoa > Arthropoda > Insecta > Lepidoptera > Tortricidae > Cydia > Cydia pomonella. Next base: position 6,286,870 of record NC_084723.1, on the reverse strand, counting down.
CAGCCCTTTATCGCCCACTGTTGAGCATAGGCTCTTATAGTACGCCACTCAAACCCAATCTCTTATCACAAATAACTACTAGTGATTCTGTGAGCTGTAGACCACTTGCGCCCTCATAATGGTCTAAAGTACCATAGACCTACAGGTGCTTGAGACCTTTATGCCAAATTCCGGCATTTTGAATTTTTCTGCAAAAAACTAAACGATGGAAAAATTGTATATAAGTACCGAACTGCTCACAAAATTTCACGAGAATCTGTTGAGAATCGCGACCTATAGAGGAGAACATCCGGACATACGAATGCCTAAGCTGAAATAGAGACCTTCGCTGACGCTCGGTCAATTAAAGTTTATTGACCTAGATTTGTGACGTTTTCAACTAAAAGGTACCACATTGTCGGTCGTCGATAAAGTAGACTTTATTTTGAAGCTTTATGGAAAAAGCGCCTTATTGATAACCGACAAATAAGTACCCTTTAGGTCGAAAATGGCACAATATACATTTTCTTATTGAAACTCCTATTACTGTAAAGAGTTTCGCTATCATGTCTAAATCAAGCTTCTGGTTTCAGAGGCAATTAAGCATCTGGCACTAAACTGCAATAATAAATATCACTTAACCTTTTGACCGCCAAAGACGTCATATGACGCGCGCGGCTACAGCCCAATATCAACCTTCATGCGTACCGACAAGGTTCACGATAGCGGCGTTCAAAAGGTTAAACGGACGAAAATTACTTAACTATCCGACTTAACCACACGTATGCTCGTAATCTCATTTTGACATCCTCAGACGCCAGACTCTCCAGCGAGTGAAATGGACTTAGAAGAGAACACAGAACACTTGTCTAAAGAGCTGCTGAGTTACCACAAGAACCTGACCGAGAAGCTGCAGGAGATCGAGGAGTCAGAGACGAGAGATGAGGACCACGTGGACCATGGAGGTTTTGAGAGTGGAGTTAAGGTATCACGACAGAAAGATGAACAGTTTAGCCAGCTTATACATTCCACACTTGACATAGGCCTCATTATTAGGCTAATTAGGCGTTAAAGTTTTTTTTTTTAATTTCTTCTTCTTCGCTATGGTTTTCTTCACCGAAAAGGTCACAAAAAAGTTTTAAGAGTAAAAGTTTCATACGAACTAATGAAGTTTCAGCACACGATTCATTGAAGAAGAATATTTCAGGACATTTATATGTTACCTAATAAAGTATACTGCCGATATTTCTGATTTTACACACAATATGTCCATGTTTCAGGTAAATATAGGAGCGTCGGCGGACGATGACATTCCACTGAAGTATCTTGCGAGGTTGCTAGCTTCAAAGTTTCTTCTCACTGCCAACAAGGGAGGTGTTATTCCTGACAGGTAATAACCCCTTTTTAACATATTGTGTTTTTGTTTATTGTATGCGGTTACACATTGATTAAAAACAGGTATTAAGTTGACAGTTTGTTTGTGTAAATATACTAACATATTACGACTACTACGTATACTAAAATAAACTAACATATTGTGCCGATCGGTCTGGCCTGGGTAGTGACCCTGCCTATGAAGCCGATGTTCCAGAGTTCGAATTCCGGTAAGGGCATTTATTTGTGTGAGAGTACATAATATTTGTTCCTGAGTCATGGATGTTTTCTATGTATTTAAGTATTTGCATATTTTGTCTGAGTACCCACAACACAAACCTTCTTGAACTTGCAGTTGGACGTAGTCAATTTGTGTAAGAATGTCCCTATACTATTTTTAACTTCGCTGGAAAATACATTGTGCTCCACACAAAAATGTCTATAAATTCATCAATGTTTTAGCATCCAGACGCCAGGAAGGCCTTGGCTCCAGCTCAGTTAGCCTGGGATCCTGAAGCTACTGATCTTCAATCTCGGAGGGAAAACTTTTAGGCATTCAGGGTTGATTTGGTTTCCACACGATGTTTTCTTTCATCGAAAAGCGGCTGATAAATATCAAAGATATTCATTACATAAGTAACATAAGTTCCGAAGAAACTCATTGGTGTACAAGCCAGGGTCCAAAACCACGGCCTCTGATATAGAAGCTTTAATCATAGTTTACGAGCGCGTCAAGAATGACTTCTCATTTCTAAAATTTTCCAGGGTTATTCGAGTATCAGTGAAGTCATCAGCACTAAACTGCATGTCGGAGATTCTTCAGTTGTATCCGCAAGCCATCACCATCTATTTGGACAAAGACGCGGATGCCAAATCACAGAATATCTCCGGTACGTACCTACATGTACATGTACATATTTACATGGGAACATCGGCACCAATTCGCAGCACTTCCTCGTTCGTTTTTTTGCTCAGTCCAACTTATTGGAGATAGGGAAACCTATTGAGGACCATAGAAAATAGATGAGGAAAAATGGTAGGTCAATTGATAAGACACGACACTTTCTTTAACCCTTTGAACGCCACGCCTATCGGCACGTAATCGTGAACCTTGTCGGTACGCATGAAGGTTGATATTGGGCTGTAGCCACGCGCGTTATATGACGTCTTTGGCGGTCAAAAGGTTAGAACTATTTTGGAAGGCAAGATCGAAGGTAGAGTAGGAAGAGGAATACCACGGGCAAGTTACACGCAGCAACTAAAAGGAAAAGCAGATGTGTCTTACAGGGACCTAAAGAACTTGGCCGAGGACCGCGAAAACTGGCGTCTACTCCACCGACAAGAGCCGTGCTCTTAAATGATGATGATGATCTACACCAATGGTCCATCCGTAAATTATGTCACACGAATTTCATGATTTTTTCATCCCTCCCCCTCTTTCCTACACCTGGTCACATTTGACAACTCTCGCCCCTATTGTGACGTCACATATTTATGCAATTTTGTTTTAAACGTAATCAGGAATTCGAATGAAGTATTTTTATTTCAACAAAAAATATTATGAATTTTTATTCATAATATTTTTAATATTATAAATTGTATGAAACTAAAGCTATTAGGAATAGAAATATCACGAATAAAAACGATTTATGATTGCAAAAAGCAAAAACTTATTATTTAAGTGTAGCTAACACATAAAAACAGAACAATATTCGGTTACAGGTGAAGTTAAAGTGGCGTTACCATGTTTGTCTCCCCTCCCTCCCCCTAAACGTGTAACGTAATTAATGGATGACCCCATTGTTTCCTACAAATAAACAGCGGTACTTGCTTTGTTGTCGCTGATTACTTTAGAATAAAATAGTGACCAATAGTAACTCCTCTGGAGTTGCAGGCGTCCATAGGCTACGGAGACTGCTTACTATCAAGTAGGCCGTATGCTTGTTTGCCACCGACGTAGTATTAAAAAAAACTACGTAGTATTAAACTTCAAATAATGAAGCATTCGTCACCTTATTGCCTGGCTTGCAAAACAGTACAGGGTAATAGACGGCTGCTCTCTATATTTCATTCCTAATAATCATACATTTATTAACTCGGGGCACGAAAACTAAAGAGATGTTTATTATTGGTGAGGAAGATTGCTAGAGCGCCAGGGTCGGCTTTCCTACTTAATCTTCTCCACTTTTCCCGGTCTTCGGCATCCTCAAGTGTGAGATTATTCTCTTCCATGTCCGCTGTCACGACGTCCAGCCAGCGCTCGTTAGACCTACCGCGGCCGCGTGATCTAGGGCCTTGGACAGTGAGGTTGAGGCATCTATTTCCGACGTAGTCTACTGGTCTGCGGCTTATATGGCCATACCATCGGAGGCGACTTTCCTGCTTTACATTAATTAATTTCACTTTAGTATTCCTGTGCCCCGAGTTAGCACGTATGCTAATAATGCTAGGAATTAGGTAAAGACAACGGTTTGTTAGAAAATCACTTTTTTTAAGGTAATGCATGAGGAGGCTATGTCTACAATAAAGCAGCCAGGTATAGTTTTTAAAATTACAGGTTCATCGGAAGGAACTGATTACAACCAAGACCACATAAACGACTTCATACTAGAACGCAACGTCTGCTACCAGGACTCACTAACAGACTCCCTAACCCAGGACCTCCTAAACAGAAGCATGGACAGCCACACACCATCGCAACAATTATCAAAAAAAGACAGCAAATCACTCGAAAAATCAATGGACAGCGTCGAACAAAAAAGCTCCTCCAAAGACGTCCAAAGCAATATCTTAGACAGCAAAGTTTTTACCAAAAATGAATTGATCGCTAGCGCAATGACGGATAGCACCAACCCTAATATGACTAATAGTAATTTCACTACAAACTCCAACATGTCTTGCAGTAACGACCCAACTACAGGCTACCCGATGTCCAGCAGCGGTGACATATTATCTTCAAGCATAGATTTAGACATGAAATTCGACCATTTCGGTGAATCTACTACCAATTTAGACAACCTAGATGCCTTTAAAAAGGAAGAAAAGAAACGGGCTTTGAAAAGGACAGATGAAGTCCATAGCAAAGATGCTCCGATTATGGAAATAAGTGAAGATGGAAATTTCGAGTTTCAGCACATGTCAGATGTTTTTGTTCTTTTTGAAGAACATTCGGATCCCCAGATTAGGGGGTTGGTGAGAGTGTGTATAGGGAATTATTTGAGTGCAGCTTTAGAACTTTCACATGGGGATTATAATAGGTGGAGGAATGTTAGTGCTTTGCCGAAGGAAGTTAGTGATAATATCAGCGCTGAAAAGCTTGTGAAGATCATTTTAAAGGTACAGTACTGCAGCTCATACTCATTTGCCTTAAGGTGTATTCGGGTGGATGTTTTTTTTTTGCCAAAAATGTTTTTTTTTTGCCAAAAACTTATAACTAGAGTATCATTTGTAAGACAGACGTTAGTGCTTGACAACCTAGGTAGCGCATGATTTACCGAAGTATTGTCGTATTATTAAAGGTTAGATTTGACACATCTGCGCGTCATCGTGGATGGCACGAACTATAGTACAGCATAGTACTTCTTTCTTTGTCTTAAATATTATTAAATATTGCAGGGTTTAACCGACGAAATACACTCAGCAGTGAACCACACGCTCTCATCTCTAGCCAAGACCGCTATAGCATTGAGCGATGCGTCATCCTGGCCTCTACTGTGGGACTGTATCAACTCCCTCATTTTTGTAGAGAGCAACAAGTATTGGCTTTGCAGAGTTAATTTGTGTAAGCTGTATGAGAAATTACCCTATCAGAAGTAAGTATAGAATGTGATTAAAAATGTCTAGAATTTTAGACCTAACACCGACGGAATAATGTTGAAATCAGTTCAACGGTGAACGTTTTGACCATCACTTCATCTTTGCCCCTGGGTAGCAAATATTATTATTCTAATTTTTACAAGTCACGGTCTCATAGCGAAGAGTCTCGGCAACACCTTGAGGGACTCGCTAGGTGGTTGGATCCAGGGTCAGATGCAGAAGGCGCTGATCTTGGACACGACGCGGATAGTCCGGCGGTTCCTCTCTCTCCCCGCTGCTGGCGGCACCCTAGGTTAGGTTTTTTATAATGTGTTTATGTGTTTTTTTAGGGTTCTGTAGCCAAATGGCAAAAAACGGAACCCTTATAGATTCGTCATGTCCGTCTGTCTGTCCGTTTATGTCACAGCCACTTTTTTCCGAAACTATAAGAGCTATACTATTCAAACTTGGTAAGTAGATGTATTCTAGGAACCGCATTAAGATTTTTGTATTTTACTTTTATATTCACGTTATAAACAACCTAACTTAAGAAGAAAAATAAATAAAGAAAATAAGAGCCTTTAAAAAAATCGTCGTTGTACGTCAGCCTATAATAGTAGGTAAGTTTTATTAATAAGAAATTAATTGAGTTTTGGTTACAGGTTATTTTTATTGTATCCTGGTTTCCACGAAAAAAGTAAAATAATCGTGGATACACTATTTCGCCTTCTGGCCGACGAAGACCAGAGGGTGAGGCAGGCCGCCGCCCAAACTATTACCAAGTAAGTCAATAATCAATACTTTATTCATAATAGGTACTATGACCGCTGAAAATAGGACCTGTTTACATAATTCTTAACTGGGTCAATTTTTATGCACTTCTTTCCGTTGCAAAAAAAAAAAATCATGTATTTTTGTTAACGCACGCAACGAAAAGGTTTTCATAGCTTTCCTTAGGTTATGCTATGACCACCGTTTTTTGTTGTAAGATATAGTTTCGTTTAATTATTTGATAGGGAATAATTTATTTTTTACTTAAAAAATGGTAAAAACAATAACTTAATCAACCTGGCCGTTGATGATAAATAAATATATTGAACGAGTTTCATTTTAGTTAGGAATAGAGTCGTGCAACATATATATTTATTTAGAAAGAAGCCAATTTTTTTAAACAAAACTCCCTTCCAGCATAATACCCAAGATCTTCATCTCAAAACGCCAGACCTCAACCACAATGCTCGCGCAGCTAACAAAAGAGCAAAGCCAACTGTTCACCTTCAACCGCCCAGGGTTGTCACTAGACCTGGTCAAGGATATGTACTTCTACTTCGATCTGCCTGAGGAACTGAGAAGTGGAGATGTGCTGAAGGGGGGAAGTTTGAGGGTTGTCGTGGGCGATGTTATGTGGCGGCTGGTAGCGTGCAATTGTAAATTCTATTCGGTGAGTAATAGAGTCGAAATTATTTTGTATAAAAGACTGTGTTTATGTTGAGTGGAAAGGATGTCATCTTTGGCGAAGTGGTATTTGACTGACAAAAAGACCAGAGCCGACTATTCATTTTCAACCGCCCAGGGTTGTCACTAGACCTGGGCAAGGATATGTACTTCGATTTTTTGAGGAACTGAGAAGTGGAGCTGTGTTACAGAGAGAAAGTGTAAGGGCAGTTGTGGGCTATGTTATGTGGCAATTCTAAATTCTATTTGGTAAGTAACAGAGTCGAAATTATTTTTGTCAAAAGACGGCCCTCTGTGACAGAGCGGAAAGACTATCCTGTGTATTATATTTGTGTTTCTTGATATATATTTGAAACGGTTTTGTATTCTTTTTGACGATACTACCTGTAACAATTGAGCCCTTTAACGGACCAGATTTTAAAATAATCCACATTCAAGCTTCATTGCGACTTCATAGTCATGATATGTCTGCATACGTCATAAAGGGTTAAAAACAGATCATTTTCTTCTGCAAGATAATAAATAATATATTCAATCTGTAAAGGTAATTTTAAGCTAGCTCGAGCTTAATAAAACCTAAATTGAACTCTAGGTTTTAACTGTAAGGTCTATTTTACAGCAGGGGCTGCTAGAATGCTTACAAGCCATATGCAAGAAGTGGTTGCCATGGAAACACAAGCAGGCATATTCGGACCAAGGCATCTTGAGCTACTGCCTCGATAATCTGGACTACTGCAATGGGAGTGTGGCTAGGAGGACATTGCTACTTGATATTTGTAGGCTAGTTTATCCAGGTAAGTTAAATGCCTATTAGCGTAAATATTCCTTTTCTTATATGTAATATTATGAATATAAAAGTTTGCGTGTTTGATTTGTCAACATATCTGGATGTTTGTTTGCTCAATAACGTAAGAACTGCGGAACTGATCGGTAGTTCATATCGGTGTAATTTAATTTTCTCTATATCTAACTAAATATTACACATACAACTCTGTTACACTATGAAGTACCATTGTTTCTATAAAAATGTAGAATTCGTACATTCCCTGAAGCAAATTATATTTAAAAAAAAACAACGGGTTGCACTCCGGGAGTGCCGGCAGAAGTGAAAACTTGAATATTAACGTTGTGCATTTTTGATATTTTGGAATGGTTAGGGAATAATTTTGCACGAATTGCTTTAATAATCAGTATAAAATTACTATCATTTATTTGGTAAAATACAATATTAATTGCAAGCGCCCTGCGCTGCGTAAACGAAACAGCAGGCGCAGGCATACATTTTCGCCGCGCGGTAGAAAGAGAGGGGGATACTTCCTCTTCTACGCCGCGCCGGCGGTCTACTGGCTTCAATGACATTGTAACAGTTTTTCGATCAGGTCACGCGTTTGTCTTACGAAATTTCAATCTGACGAAACTGTTAGTGACGTGACCTGTTGCGAGTTTAACATTTTTTCCCCATCACAAAAAAGTGCACAGCGCCGCTAAAGAAGTTTTCACTTCAAAAAAAATATTTGTTATAAAATATTTTGATGTGACAACGTTCTGGCTTAGTGGGTAGTGACCCTGCCTATGAAGCCGATATTCCTGGGTTCAAATCCCGGTAAGGGCATTTAATAGTGTGATGAAACTGATGAACTCAGATATTTGTTCCTGAGTCATGGATGTTTTCTATGTATTTATAGTATATTAAATTTATCGTTGTCCGAGTACCAACTGAAGCTGTCTTGAGCTTACTGTGGGGCTTAGTCAATTTGTGTATGAATGTCCAATATCTATAATACTTCTTGAGTAATATTTTTATTTGTTTTAATGCATTATTACTGACTATGCTTGTCTACCCCTTGCTCACTTATCACCTACTTACAGTCGAGTTCACAAATATGTATACATTTTTTCACCTTATTGCAACGGAACAAGGTGAAGAAATGTATACATATTTATGAACTCGTAGTGATATATTTCTGCTATAACATTTTTTTCCAGTTGAAATCCACAACATAATGTGCAAGAAAACAACCACAGACATATTCGAACGAGACTCCCAAACTAAAGACAAATGGCAACATTTAGACGACGAACGAGTTTCGAACTTAGCGGAGAAGTTTCTGCAAGTGACGTTGAAGATGCTGAATGTGCTGGTGCATTTGGTTGAGGATATTAACCCGAATGTTCATTTGAATAAGAGTGGTATTGCGCTGCCCGGGAGCCCGGTTAGGAAGAAAAGTACAGGTAATATTTATGTTAAAGCTTCTTTATTTTATTTTACAGTACATATGGTGCTACTTTTCCGGACTAGTGCGTAAATTAGCACATTATGTAACTATGTCAAAACTTTAAAGGGCCATATGTACTGTAAAACTTTGTTCGATACACGTGCGAATAGGTAATTCGCAACTCATGTCGATTTAAAACACTTCCTTCGGTCGTGTTTTAATTTATATCCACTCGTTGCGAATTTCCTGTTTCTCGCACTTGTATCGTAATGTACTATTCTTTAATCATATATATTTGTATCTTTTCCAAGCAAAAAGTCTCTCTTTGTCGCTTTCCATAAGGACGCTAATAACCTGTCATATTCGTATAAAGATACAAGCAAATCTCGTCCTTATAGTAATTGGCAAAGTGGGACCTTTGACTAGACTTCGCCATATTTATAGAAAAGTAAACAATTGTAAATTATAATAGATTACCATATTTATATGTCAATAACTACCAATTAATACGTTTGGGAGCCAGACTTATTCAACAGCTGTTCGGTATAATATTACGTTTTTCAGTCTCAAATTGTACCGAAATAACAATTGTCACGGACACAATAAAAACTGTAATCATTCATAAAAGAACAACGACCTTAAAAGTCTGATACGATCTAAAAACTCATTTCAAGTCCTTATTTTTCTACAACCAGAACCTCAACCCCGTCGCGGTAGTGTCCCAGACGGCGCAGACGACAGAAACATGCGCAAGCGACTCCCCACACCCGCCACCAGCATGCGTCCGACTTTCGCGGGACACTTCTTTACCGAACCCTTCTATATGAAGCTGTATGACAATCTGAGGGCTACGTACTCTAACCATAAGGTATTCTACCACTTTATAATTATCTGCACAATCAGAACAGTGTCCCAGACGGTGCAGACGACAGAAACATGCGGAAGCGACTCTCCACATCCGCCACCAGCATGCGTCTGACTTTCGCGGGGCACTTCTTTACCGAACCCTTCTATATGAAGCTATATGACAATCTGAGGGCTACATACTCTAATCATAAGGTATTATACCACTTTATTATTATCTACACAATCAGAACAGTGTCTCTGACGGCGCAGACGACAGAAACATGCGCAAGTGACTCCCCACACCCGCCACCAGCATGCGTCTGACTTTCGCGGGGCACTTCTTTACCGAACCCTTCTATATGAAGCTGTATGATAATCTGAGGGCTACATTTATAATTGTGTTTACCAAACCGGCAGCTTAAGAAAACATTTTATGAGGTGCAGTATCTCCACTATTATCTAGATAACTTACTGTGCGTCCTCATTTTTTTTTGTAATTTCAGATAAACCTAGATCCAAAAAGCAGTATGTTCTACGAATTCCTAACAACAGTGCTCAATTGCCTGGCCATACAACTAGAACTTTCCACTGAACGAGAATTTGGCTCAGTCACAGAAGAGTTACTCTACTACCTCAAAGTTATAATGCCTCTTCGTTCCGACACGACTGTGTACTGCATAACACAGCTATTAAAATGCTTATTTGGTACTAACATGATAACGGAATACAATGATTTCATGAGTATAGAAGCTTTACCAAAGACTGAAGATAATGTTACATTTTACGATGATGTTATGTTAATTAATTCCTTATGCCCTATTGAGAGTGAATCTAGAAGGGACAGTGTATGTTCCAATTCCAGTCAAAAATTGACGTTGGATATTAAGAATCCGGTTATGATGGAAGAGCGAAAAATGTTGATGGCTATGGAGAATTTCTCTAAGGATAAGATGGATCGGAAGTGGAGTACGAATAAAAAGGAGTTGGAGAGATATATTAGGTTGTTTGAACCGGTTGTGATACAAGCTTTAAAGGTGAGTTTGCTTAGTTTCTATGCACAGTAGGGATTTTGTATTAGAGACTCCTAATCAAAGATAAACATTTGTTGTAGAAATGGTAGTTTTGTTCTTATTTTAATCGGAATGATCAGTTTTCGGAATACAGACTAAAAAAACTGCTCTTTTTTCGGTTCTCTCTTTTTTACTGGAATGTAAATTTAATTATCTAAATCGTTTCAAGGAATTTCAATAAAAAGATTATGTCTCGAATTATTACACTTCTCTTTTTGTTAATCTTTCATTAACACCCGACGCTAAAAGACACCAACGTCTGTCTGTCTTGAGGCATCGTAGCTCTCCAACGAATGGAGCGATTTCGATGCGGGTTTCTTTTCCTTGCGTTGGTTCTTAGTTGTGTTTGATAGAAATCGATCCATTTGCCTGAAGAGTATCAGTTCTTTTCCAAATTGATGTAAGGCATTTTTGGCATCTTCTTCTTCCTCGCGTTGTCCCGGCATTTTGCCTCGGCTCATGGGAGCCTGGGGTCCGCTTAACAACTAATCCCAAGATTTGGCGTAGGCACTAGTTTTTACGAAAGCGACTGCCATCTGACCTTCCAACCCAGAGGGTAAACTAGGCCTTGTTGGGATTAGTCCGGTTTCCTCACGATGTTTTCCTTCACCGAAAAGCGACTGCATAAAATTGTTTTTTTTTAGCATAGGGGTTTTTTTATTTTCTTTTAAATAATATCATTCGCAGAGTTATACAATGCAAAACGACATACCACTCCAATGTCGAGTGTTAAGCCTCCTAAGCCAGCTGCTAACTCTGAGAGTCAACTACTGCATGCTTGACAGTGAGCAGATATTCATCGCGTTCCTCATTAAGCAACTTGAGTATGTGGAACAACATGAGATACCGTGAGTATGCTACCACATAATTATTTTATGTTATTTAATTTATTAGAAGAGAGTTAAATGTCCACAATAGTGTCTTATAAGAAACTTATATCCCAGACATGATTTATTTGCCTCTCAACTCACCGTTATAATGTAAAAAAAAAAAAACAAATAGTAAATAAATACAATTGGAAATATCTCCTGTAGTTACGAACTAACTAAATATTGGAATCAAATCAAATCAAATCGTGCATCCAAGACAGATTTATTTCGGAGCTTATGCATTTAGTAATTAGGCTTAAAATAGCGTTTAATAATAAATACTTATGGTGGGGCTGTTACAGTTTAGTGCCGTGACCAGGATATCTTTTTATTTAGTAAAAGTACGAATATTTAATTATTATTATATTTAATATGAAGATTGCTTAACATGTTTCGCTCTATAACGAGGAGTTTTATAGAGAGCCCTTCGCGTTGGCCGTTTACGTCGGCCAATATTTATGTGTCTAAGTCTGTGTCTTATTGTGAAAAACTATAGTTAAAATTGACTTCTGTAAAACAATTCAATATTAATACGGAATAATAATAATAGCTTACGATAATATATTTGTAAACGACTATTTGAAAGAGCTTGTAGCTAGGCGTAGTTAAATAAAGCATATTTTGAGTTGAGTTATGGAAACTTTGTAAATTAAAAGTTATATTGCTTAATTCGTAAAATATACTCTTCTTAATTCTTAATATACTTATGATGCGTATTTTACTTATATGTTTCCTTGTTTCAGTAATTGCTGTGATCTAGTCCATAGTATACTGATGTTCTTAGTTCAACTGTCTTCCTCAAAACATCACACGAAACAAATCATAGAAATTCCTAAGGTACAATAACGTGTTTTACCGTGCTTATGATAAACATTATTACACAGTTACTAAGTTATTTTGTAAATAACTTTTTTTATTTTGGACGTGTAATTACTTTTATCATTAAATATATGAATATGAATATTTACATTTTCCTAGAACATTGGGCTTTATCGGTGAAGCTTTTATTTTTTAGCTGTACTTATAATTCATATATTACTTTTTAGTTAATTCAACTATGCGACGGTCTAATGGCCTCCGGTAATCACTTGGAGTGTATAGCGGGGTTGGAGCCAGTCATCGTCAAAATTTTCAGCAACATGGGTGGTAAGACATCTCTTAACCCTTTTCCAGGCATAGTACGATTTATCGACCATATACGCGCCAATATAATTTCAACCTTAGCCATCCGATCTAAAGTTCAAATTAGATTACACTCTTAGACAATCTGACTTGTCTTCAAATTAATCATCAAAGCGGGATTTATTTGAATATATTTGATTTTTTGGGAAAACCTTGTAGATTGGTGCGGCCTGGAAAAGGGTTAAATCTAGGGGTCACAAAACCGGTTTCACCGAAACCGAAGAAACCGGGTTTTTCGTCGATTGAGAAAACCGGATTTCAAAGTAAAAACCGGTTTTTCGAGTTTTTCGGTTTTACACTTAAATACTTGATAGTTGTAAGTGGTATTACTTTGATTATCAGTTTATTACTACTTATAACTTCTTCTTCTATTTGTAATTTCTACTTTTTAGTTTATCAGTAAATATAGAACATATAATTGAATTAATAAAAATTAGCTAATTGCCCTACCCTACGTATAGTGATGATACATTAGACATTCTCTCTATCCTAAGATCCCATTATCAATTCGTAAAGAAAAACCAAAAATAATCGCTTGCCTTGATAGTTGATTTAGCCTACCAATTAGTAAAGTTATTAGCAATAGTCTAATACTAGCAGTCGAACTTTTTATTGTACGAACCACAAGGTAAATGCAAACTATGAAAAATTGAAAATTATATGTGTGCAAACAAATGTGAACTTATCCCTGCAACGAATATCTCTATATGTGGGTTATTATAATGATTTATTCTTAATTGCCTGGCTGAAAGAAGGCGAGAAGAGGGATTATAATTACATTATTTTTTTCACTGATCTCCAATTTAGTAACTTAACCTATGAAAGAAATTAATATTGATCTCAAATGTTAAGTGTATTTAATAAGTATTTACTTTCGTAAAAGGAATATACGATGTTTTGTGTTATAATGATAACTATTTGTAGTTAATTTTGCGTTCCAGAAGTGCATGGAGGTTATTATTTTAGTTATTTTGTTTTTAATTTTTGTTCCTAATAATTATAAGACATAAAAAAGGTTTTATATCCATTGTTAAATGACTGAATATTAAAGTTTAAATTCATAAAATGCAGTTTTTTCACTTTTTATATGTAAAACCGAAAAATCACCGAAAAACCTGGTTTTGTAATGTACAAAAACCGAAAAACCGGTTTTCAAAAATACTAGCGGTTTTGTGACCCCTAGTTAAATCCTAATAATATTATAAATGTAAAAAAATTTATGTTTGTTTTATGCAAAAATGACTGAACGGATATCAATGAAATTTGGCACACAGGAAAATGACATCGGATGTTTTAACCCCAGCTTCTATTTCGGGGGTGCAATGGGGGTTGCAATTTTAGTTTATTATTCAAGTGTTACAATGCGCTTGTGAACGTTAAATAAAGCTACGGCGGCTTTAACGCTACACCTCTGACCCTTGAAGATTTAAATCCCCCCTCAATTGGAGGAGGGTATCCCAATATGGGACCGGTAAAAGAAGTCGGCGGGACACATCTTTTCAAAACAATTCATCTTATAATTAACATGCATTAAATAAGAAAAAATTAAAATTTGAATTACTATAGAAATCATGCAATTACTTGGGACAGCTTAACAACTTCTACGCAGACGAAATCGCGAACAGAAATTAATATGGTATTATATGGTATGTATATGTTTCATTTTCGCAGGTGGTAGTGTATTGGGTAGGCAGCAGCAACAAGAAGCACAAGCGACAAGAGAAGTCCTGTTTTCGATGCTGCAAAAAACTATGGACCGACAAAAGGTATGTATCCTTCCTTACTATAGTTACCCGTCAGAACTGAGAAATTTAAAACACAACGTTGCGATTTACCAACGAAACGAAATATCTTCCTCTCAAAATGGAAATTTCCTATATATATTATGAACATTTTCAAACACACACCGAGAACTTTTAGAACTTTTTGGTAATTTTTTGCAACTCACAACAATGAGAATTTGAAATAAAGTTGGATTGTCAAAGAAAACTGTGTAGCCACAGTAAATTTACTGCTATCTTTCGACACGTGATTAAAACTTTTAGAACACCATTTGACTTTGATCGTTATTCTTTCACCTCCACAAAAGGTAAACAATCTTGGCATGCCTTTTTATTGAAAAACGCTTTCTAATAATCAGTAACTATTACTTATGGAAGCAAAAGAATGTAAATGATCGTATATAATTTATAATTGTGATATATTTGCGGTGACTTATTTTTCAGAAGTGTTTTTCAATAAAAAGACACGTTAAAATCGCTTACCTTCTTATGCTAAAAACGGACTATAATTATGACCGTAGTAAACGTTTGTTAATAAAGTAATTAGGGTGACTCAAATTACTGAATTATTTTATTTTTAGGTGCTAGAACTAGTATCGTGCGTCCTCTGTCTCTCCCAAGACCACCCAGAAAGCTACTACCTCTGGTCGGAGCTCGCCTGCAACACCCTACTGAACCTGCTAGCGAGCGCATCCATGGAGCTGGACAGCCGCCACGCCATCGCGTCTCTGGAGAGGCTCTTAGAGTGCGTGTACAAAGACGTGCTGCTGGAGCAGAGCAGGGTGGAGATGCTGCTCAAGATACTGTTCAAGGCGCCTGAACAGGTACGAGTATTTGCAAATTAGTGTGTTATTACCGTTAACATACTATGAGACAATTTAAAAGTGTCTTAAGCGGCTAAGCGTATTAACCGGGAGGAAAGTACATACTACAGTAAAAACCCGCTAAGCAACGATGGACAATCGTGTTAACTTTGAAAATAATTACAACCATAAAGTAATCTAGCATCAAACTTTAAAACCCGGTCAAGTCGATTTAAAAGCATCTTAAGTGAACAAGCGTATTAACCGCGAAACAAGTCAAGAAAAGTGTAAAATTATTTACATCTACTCAGAAAATCGTATTAGCGGGTTCTAAAATGCGTCGCTGGAGGGACTCATAGAGTCGGTGTACAGATGCAGATTTGTATAACATTACTAAACAGAGTTTTTATTAAGAACTATTTTTTATGCTTGACGACAATTTCACAATAGGAATTAAAAAGACGTATAAATATAAAACGTATATATTATAATAAACAAGTATTTTATCTATTTCAGACAACAGCGCCCCGCAAGTTAAAAATCCGCTACCTCGCCATAATAATGGTCATTCTACGAAAAATACTCATTCTCATACCAGAGAGCGAAATACTACTATCAATAAACTATCTCAAATCGTCCCACATTTCCCCTCAATCTATATTTTTCAACGTCAAACCCGACGTAGATCCGCTAAACGTCCAAAATGTCAACGAGAATTGCGCGAATTTGTCGCCAGATGTCATTCTAGTCAGGTTTTTGTTCAAAACGTTGACGTTTGCGATTATGGAAGTGGACAACGGCCATGATGCGATTGATCTTGGCGATGAAGATCATCAGAATGGCTTGCTGTATGCGGTGTGCGTGAACATTATTGTGCAAGTGAAGCATATGCTGCATTTAACAAGTAGGTATTCTATGTTATAGTCGTATATTTTCACGCTAAACTTATCGTATTAATGTGGATGTCATATTATTGGAAACTACTCTGATATATTATTAAAGTCCACTAGGTCATATTTAAAAACTAACTTAAAAAAATGCTTTTTAAAATTACTATAATTTACATAAACTATTTTTTGTAGTGATCGCGAATGATGTGAAACAAATTTTATAATAATAATCTTCATGCTCATGGGAGCCTGGAGTCCGCTTGACAACTAATCCCCAGAATTGGCGAAAGTAGGGAGGATATGCCGATTCCAGCTCACTTTAGGTATTTATCTCCCCCCCCCCCTCACCCCCCCCCTCACCCCTCCCCTCACCCCCCTCCCTCCCCCCTCACCCTCCCCCCTCACCCCCTCTCCCCCTCTCCCATGTTTAAGGTATTTATCTCCCGAGGGAAAACTTCGCTAAAATAGATGGCACCACTTTGTACGTGTACGACAAACAAAAAGTGACGAGGTGGCCTCCAGTGGCGAAGGTCGGATTCGAACCAGCGTCTTTAGCTGACCGGGGCGTCTTTAGCCAGTTAACGTCATGAACCCCTAGGCCACCCCGTCACGGTGAAACTGGTCCTAATTTCTCGACTATATATGCAATCGTAGTGAGACTAGGCGTTATGTGAAATTCGCATGTATCGATGCCAATTTCCTATAGCTCGTTGAGCAATAATGTAAATGACTACATTTGACCTCGCTCGACAAAGATGATTCAGTTTGCACCGAAAGTTGAGGTAAGTACATATATTTATATTTTAATTATTACAAAATAATGTAGTTTCGTTTCCTGTACGATAACTCAACAAACATATCTTTTCCTCTTTTCATAGAGTTCATGAGAACCGTTTTCACACGTTTCTTTACCACATGCGCCCCGCCCGTCTACACCCCACCCCTCCACTGAATTTTTCTGCTATAAAAGAGCATGTTGAACCATATTCCCACTACAGTGTCACAACGAATATTGCGTTGAAATCATGGATCCGCAAGCTTCATCACATACCAAATGTAAGTATAGTTGTATTATACTCACATTAACATTTGAGTATTTCACCTCTGTTCTGTCTGTGTAGTTTAAATAATCTATCACTTTCGACCTATCCCCTATGTTCTCAATTAGGAACACTTGCTGACTTTTAATATAAATAATAACAATATTTTTATTATATTTTCCCCAGCCGACAACAATACCATCACCACTTGGTGCTGCCAGTGCTGGTTGTCCACCACCACAAGCGGCGGCGGCGGCTGTGACGGTGGCTGTAGCAGCTCCACTTCGCAATCGTCACCCGGACCACAACCGATGGCAACAGCAAAGGCACTGTTAAAACAAGACGATGGGGACAAGGGAAAAACAAACTGCCTAGAGAGCGCTTCTGAGAGCGATACGAGCGATGAAATGAAATCTTTTTATCAAGGATGTAAAAGCAAGTGGATAAAAGCGTTCCAGAACAATACTCTGATTAATAGATGGCGCCTCCCCATGCCATTTCACACATTTAGAGCGGAAGTAGCGAGATTGTTAAAACGATTGTATATCGAAGGTCACCATGACGATTGTCATATTTACCTGTTAATTGTAATGTGGGACGATTTAAACGATGACGTAGAAGAG